>NC_091482.1:15590700-15898557 GCF_036971445.1 Narcine bancroftii | reverse complement strand
TTGTATTTTTTTTAATTTCTGCACCACCCAATTACACCATTTAACCTACAACCCTTGTACGTTTTGAAGGGTGGGAGGAAGACATGGAAACCCACTCAGACACGGGGAGAGCGTTCAAGTACCTTACAAACAGTGCCAGATTCAAACCTGGGTCGCTGGCACTGTAACAGTGTCGTGCTAACTGTGCCGTCCTTGTTCCAAAACAGCTACAGTGTTGGCTGACCATTTCTCTCCCTAGATGTGCTTATCTGGAGATATTTTTCTCTCTCTCCAGTTTCTGTTGGTAAAGCCAGAAGTGAGAGGTGCATAAATGATAATGTCACTCGACATGCGCATGAGTCCAGGCAAAGGTCAGTCGTGTGAATCGGAATGCGGCGAGAACATGCCTGGTCCAATTTCACAACTGGTATGAATTCATCCCAACGTGATTGACTCAGTTTACTCTGGGTAAAGCTGCAGTCAAACGGAAGAGGCATGGCACAATCCTCTCTAAACTTCAGCGTGTACCTTGCAAAAATATTTGACATGCTTTAATTCCCCTCAGCTGACCTGAAAACATTTTCTGCTGCTTTCCTAATTTCTTTATTCATTCCATTCTTTCTCTTGACAATTTTTATCTTCTTTGCCGTTCTTCAATCTGCCTTGCTCAATCTGAGCCCTTGACAGTGCTGTTCGACCCAACTCGTCTATCTGAGCTCATCCCTCTGACCCTTTCCTAGTCCCATCCAAATGTCCATTAAATGTCAGAAGTGTACCCGTCCCTAACACTTTCTCTGGCAGCTCATTCCTTTGACACACCACCCTCTGCATGGGAAAGTTGCCCCTCAGATCCCATTTAAATCTTTCCCTCCTCAACTTAAAGCTATGCCCTTTTGTTTACGATTCTCATAATGATGACATCCTAATAATTCTTTTCTTTAGCAACTAGAACTCCAAAAGGGTTCCAAATGTGGCCTTACCAGAATCTTGTACAGCCATAACATGATGACCTAACTCCTTTACTTAATGCTCCGACCAATGAGAAAAGGACACCAAATGCCTTCTTCACCACTGTCTACTTGTGTCACCACTCTCAGAGAACTATGTACCGGTGCCCCTGTGGAACCACATACCCCAAGCCCCTACCATTTACAATGTAAGTCCTGCCCTGGCTTGACTTACCAAAATGCAGCACCTCACATATACTTGAATGAAATTCCATTTACCATTCCTTGTCCACTGAATCTGCAGATCAAACTCCTGTTGTGATCTTAGATAACATTCCTCATTGGCCACCGTCCCACCAATCTTTGTGTCACTTGCAAAGTTATCATTCATGCCATTTTCATTCATGTCCAGGTCATAATATACATGACAAATAACAGTGGACCAGCACCAATTACTGGAGGTAATAGGCCTCCAGTCAGGAAAATCACCCTCTTACTCCTACCGCTGAAGCAATTTTGGATCCAATTGGCTAGCCCGCCAAGGATCCCTTGAGATCTAATCTACCATGCCAGTACCTTTCAAAGGGCTTCAAGGTGCTCTGATTTAGCAAAGAGTGAGGTTTGAACAAGTCTCGGACTCAAAGGATGACACAATTGCTGAAAGCTTCAGATGTTTAAATGGAGAATGGTGACTTGGGCGTGGGAGGAGTTACAGGGGGCTGGACAAAATTTTGCTAGAAGTTTCCTTTTGGTTTGCACACATTATCTAGGACCCCCCAGTCGACTGAACTTGAGAACCATGTGATGTTGTGTTGAAACTGTGAATTGAATAAACTGTCAAGGAGAGCAGTCAAGGTTGTTTAGTCATGCAGGGGCAATGTTAGTAGCAGCACTGAGCTCCCTGATGTTCTATAAACATGTGTTTCTGTGCCTATGAGAAACCGTATGCTGTATTTCAACTTAAAATAATAAGGACTTAATTATGCATGAAAATTATCATTCTGGTTCTATGATAATCCTTTGTCTCATGTTAACGGTATAGATGAATTATCAGGGCATTTTCAAGATTTATACCTTATGACTCTGCTAGGATTGATCTGGATGCCCAAAACCTTTTGTTGGTCTGGACTCCTCCCCTGGCCAGTCTTTATTCTGAAGTCTTCCAGTCCTTTGCTTTATTCCTTGAGGAAAGGCTCGGGCCCGAAACGTCAGTAATACTGTATATCTTTATTTCCTATGGACGCTGCAAGACCAGCATTTCGGTGTGTTTTTACGACAATCACAGTGTCTGCAGATTTTCGTGTTTCACTCTCCTTTTATCGCTTAACTGCTCAATACAGTTTTCAAAATAAGTAACAAATCATTTTTTTTGTGTGTCTATTATGTGGTTTAAGATCAATTCTTGAGATGGATCATTAAGACTTTGCTCTATCGAGCCAAGAGGCAGCTAGCATACAAAAGGCACCCTATAATTAAAAATAAAATGGGGAAGTCTTGAATATGAGCTCAATTTTGACATTGAAGAAAAATTTGGATGGGTGCATGGATGGGAGGGGTATGGAGAGCTGTGGTCCGGGGGAAGGTCAATGGGATGAGGCAGGATGACATCTTTTACGGACAAGCTGGGCCGAAAGACCTGTTTGTGTTCTATAGTGTTCTATGGCCCTAAAATAATACACTAAGCATCTCCCACACTTCAGAGTGCTGGAGTGTAAAGTCATTCTCAAGCCTGTTGGACAGGGTAGGATGTAGGATGCCCTATCATTCTACAGGTCTTACCTCTGACCAAACACAAAGTGGTAATTTGATCAGAATGGTTTTTGAGTGAACAGTGTTTGATTTTAAACAGGAGTTCCTTATTTAATAGTATTATATTGCTAGTTTTACATGCTCAATGCTTTTTATTTTCCATCTTCCACAACTGCAACCATCGGGGAAAAGGTACAGGAGCCTGAAGGCGAGCACTCAGCGGCACAAGGACAGCTTCTTTCCCACTGTCTTCAGATTCCTGAATGAACAATGAACCACAGGCACTGCCTCACTTTGACTTTTTCTTGCACTATTTATTTTGTAAGGTGCTTTATATGAATGTTTCCACCGTGACGCTGCTGCAAAACAATGAATTTTGTGACATGTTCATGACAATAAATTCTGATTCTGATCTGTGGAGGAAGGTGGGAAGACCTCAATTAAAATATTGAACAGATCTGCCCAGCTGGTGTTTTTGGCTTCAGTCCATTCCACTGACTACTTTTAACCATCAACATTAGTTAATAGCACCTACAGAATGAGAGGATGACAAGACTCGATCTGTGATAAACTTCCAAGAAGTGAATAGTTATTACCAACGCATTCCTCAAGTTATCTAGGCTATCGAATGGCCTGGGAAACTTAATGCAAGAAGAAGCATTGTGGACAAGTCTTTAAATGGATAGAAGAAAGAAAAAGAACAATTTATATACTTCAATCAAACCAATTATTATATATCTTTGCAACAACAATGTTGGGTTAAAGTAGAAAATCTGCAGATGCTGCTGGAGAAACTCAGTTTGGATGCGTAGGCTGGTGGGGTGGTAGGTGAGGGCAAGGGGAACGCTGCTCTTGTTTCATCTGGAGGTGGTAAGGGGCCAGGGCAGATGTGCGGGAAATAGAGTTAATGGCAGGAGAGGGGAAGGCACGTTTTCTGAAGAAGGACGACATCTCAGGTGCCCTGGAATGGAAGGCCTCAGGAGTTTCTCCAGCGTGGTTTGTGTTTACTGCCACAATCTCATTTGAGGGGAAATGTATTTTAGCCTAGGATTAAAGGAAGCCGCAGCCTCCAGCTGCGATCTTCACTTCAGATTCCCCGTTATCTGAACCAGTTTTTTACAGTTCCCTTTATACCAGACTGAATTTCCCATGTAGTTTCCTTAATCATGTTTTACATTTTATAAATTTCAATTTTAACTTTAGACATGCAGCGTGATAACACAGCTCATGCTGCCCAAATACCCCAATAAACCTACCATCCTGCAGCGCTAACCGTGCTGCCCATATTAGATTCAAGTATGCTGTAATCCTGGGACTCTTCTTTCTCTTTGGCTTGGCTTCGCGGACGAAGATTTATAGAGGGGGTAAATGTCCACGTCAGCTGCAGGCTCGTTTGTGGCTGACAAGTCCGATGCGGGACAGGCAGACATGGGTGCAGCGGTTGCAGGGGAAAATTGGTGGGTTGGGGTTGGGTGTTGGGTTTTTCCTCCTTTGTCTGTTGTCAGTGAGGTGGGCTCTGCGGTCTTCTTCAAAGGAGGTTGCTGCCCGCCGAACTGTGAGGCGCCAAGATGCACGGTTTGAGGCGAGATCAGCCCACTGGCGGTGGTCATTGTGGCAGGCACCAAGAGATTTCTTTAGGCAGTCCTTGTACCTCTTCTTTGGTGCACCTCTGTCACGGTGGCCAGTGGAGAGCTCGCCATATAACACGATCTTGGGAAGGCGATGGTCCTCCATTCTGGAGACGTGACCCACCCAACGCAGCTGGATCTTCAGCAGCGTGGACTCGATGCTGTCGGCCTCTGCCATCTCTAGAGGTAAAAAAAATGCACATCTACTCTCAGGGCTATGTAACAGTATCTTTTTCACAAAGTCTAGAAATCCTGTTGATTTTAGTCAACTTATCCACCAGAAACCAACAATGGTGTTAAGAAGGCTAATCTGCAGCCTTCTAAAATGGAATATTTAGTTTATGGATCATGAGCTAACTACCTAATCAGATGAAACAAATTTAATATCATCCTTCCCTTCCCCTTCGACTGAAAAGATAGCCCACAGAACATGTTCCTGTTTCTCCAGCATCCAAAGGATTCAATGAAACAAGGATCTAGCAGCCACATGAAACACTACACTACAGCACAGAAATCGGCCCCTTCAGCCCTTCTAGACTGTACCGAACTGAGTTGAAGGGTCCTCCCTTTAAGGTGCTGGTTTACATTATTATCCCCACATATCCTCTTAACTCACAAGTATCTGCATTTAAATGTAAAGATGTTTGTAGGGTTTCCATTCCTGAGTCACATCATCATAAGGAAAGCACAGAGGGAAAAAAGAGGAGAAAGCAACTAGAAGGGTAAAGAAAGTTCAAAACATTCTTCATCATCAATTACTTTCAATATCTTTGCAATATCAGCGATGATTTTCAACATTTATCTGCTAGAGAATACCCAACAGTAAAAGTGTTTTGACAGACAAGACTTAAAAGCAAAACTGTGATTATGCTTTGTCAGCCAAAGTACTGAAGGTTTTAATGCAAACCCTTTGATATATGGCAAAGAGACACTTTGGTCTGGGCACGTGCAGTTTGTTGATTTAAGAAAGGAATGGAATGGAACATTATGTAAGTAGGGAGAGAGAGAGAGAGAGAGAATTTAAAGTAAAAACACACAGAAATGCTGGAGGAACTCAGCCGGTCTCACAGCATCCATAGGAGGTAAAGATATGCAGTATAACTGATGTTTAGGGCCTGAGCCCTTCCCCAAGGAATAAGCAAAGAGCAGGAAGGTGTCAGAGTAAAGACTGAACACTGGCCAGAAGAGGAGTCCAGACCAACCAAAGATCAGAATCAGAATTTATTGTCATGAACAAGTCATGAAGTTTGATGTTTTGTGGTAGCATCATGGGGCAAACATTCATATTATAATGATCTTACAGAATTACGAGAAATAAAAATAACAGTGCATGAAAGTCAGGCAGTACGTTTGGTTCAATGATTATTCAAGAATCTGATGGCAGTGGGGAAGAAGCTGTCCTTGTGTCGCTGAATGCTCATCTGTGGGCTCCTGTACCTTCTTCCTGATGGTAGCAGAGTGAAGAGAACATGGTCTGGGAGGTGGGGGTCTGGAGTTTATTCTTGTCCTGAGAGTTGACTCCTCCACAGTGATGCAACCAACCAGAATGTTCTCCACAGTACACCTGTTATCAGTAACATACGAATCTCCTCAGACACCTCACCAAGTATAGCTGCTGGTGAGCCTTCCTTGTGATTGCATCAACATCACAGATCCTCGGAGATGTTGACACCCAGGAATTTGAAGTTCTTGACCCTCTCCACTACTGAGCCCTCGATGAGGACTGGGTCGTGTTCCCCTGACTTCCTTCTGAACTCCACAATCATCCCCTTGGTTTTGTTGACCTTGAGCGCAAGGTTGTTGTCAATACACCTTTGAACGAGCTGATCTCTCCCTCCTGTGCACTCCCTCATTGCCGTTTGTGATTCTGCCGACAACTGTGGTGTCGTCGGCAAACTCGTGGATAACGTTGGAATTGTGCCTGGCCGCACAGTCGTGGGTGTAGAGCAGTGGGCTAAGCACGCATCCTTGGGGTGAGAAGAGAAGAGGCGAGAATTGATTTTGGCTTTGTTAAAGGATACAGAGGGAAAAGGGAAGAAAGAGAGAGAGACAGAGCCGGGGGAAAGGCAATGGGGGAAGAAGAAGCCGACCCTGAGCGGAGGGGGGACTTATTTTAATTGCAAGGTGAGTGAACTCCAAGAGATCCTTTGCACCCATCTATCACTACCCTCATTTTAACATAGTATTTTAATCTGCTCCTCATCCTGTTTTTTTTTTCTCTTTGAAAAGTTAGTTCAACCAACATCACACCCTTTTGTGCATGCTGCCCTTTTAAAGTATAAAATAATGCTTGCAGAGTCAGGCATTCATTTATCTTTGATTTTTGAGTTGCCAACAGCTTAACATGCACTAAGCCCTTGTCATTGTTTGAATTATTGCATTCTGAATAATGAATTTTCAGGAGAAAAGGTTTGCTGTGTACAGCTCTCTCCAGACAAAGACACACAGCACGAAACATCCACCAAAAACGACGGAGATAAATTGGTATAGAGCAGCCACTCATTGGCTGAGAGAGCATGTGAAGCCATGTATGAGAAGTCCCTGCTATTGATCAAAATATAATTTTACTTGCCAGTGCTCTGTGGAGTGAGCCTGAGAAGTGCTGTGTTTTAGTGAAGTCGTGTCATGCGATGTGTATTGGAAAGTCCTCAATTTCACACATGTTTACTTCTGAGCAAGTCTCGCATAAAAGGATTAACGGGAGAGGAAGTCCGGAGGAAATGGGATGTTAGACACCTTGTTTGATGGCCTGTCAGGGCTCGTGAAGCATTCATTCTAACTCTATTCCACAGTGCACACACGCTGTTGGTTAGAAATGGGATTCGGCGTACAGAACACCTTCTAAATGCATTTGCTTATGTGAATACACAAGATTAAAACCGGTATTCTTCTTTCTTTCGGCTCACCCTATACTTGTGTTTACAAAATTGAAAGGTTTACTCTGACTTCAGGTTTGAAATTATGCAATGAAGTAATTTTGCATCATGAAATGATGTAAAGCCATGTCAGAAAACTTAATTTAATGTTAATTAGTATTACTGTTTCAGGATACTCAACTATTGATTCTAAGGCCGAAAATGTCAGTTGAAGTTCAATTTGGCACCAGAGAGAAGGTTGTAGCTTCGATTTCCCCCCACCCCGAAACCTCTGCTAAAATCCCCAGGCTTGTGTTCCAGTACAGTACTGGGAATCTGCTGGAGCATCAGCTCTACAATCTTCTGAATGAAATGGAAAGCAAAAAGCGCAAAGTGAATGTAAATGGTCCTCTGCCACAGTATCAGTGTGTTAATACTCTCTCAACTTTAGTAAAATCAATAATAATCGCAAATAATATTTACTTAAGCATTGTGTCGCTCTTTCAGGGAAATTCAAAGGTTGAACGGTTACAGTGCACCTATTGGCTGTTGCATTTAGTATGCTATGGAATTTCCCAGGCTGGGCCAACATAAACATTTATTAATCCAGGTCTTCCTGATTATTTATATTTTTGAGTTTTTGTCTTTTTAAACAGTGCTTTATGATCATGGCAGGAGATGATCATATCGGAGCAGAATTCAGCCCATCGAGTTGGCCCTGCCATTCAGTCACAAGATGATCCATTTCCCCACTCAGTCCCACTGCCTGGCCTTCTCCCCATAACCTTTGAAGCCCTGGCTAATCAGAAGCCTATCAATACACCCAATGACCCATCCTCCAGTGAAGCATTGTATAAATCAGTGTAAACTGTAAAGCACTCGAGAACTATAAGATTTTATTTAATATCTGATTTTTTGATATATGAAGCAGAATGCAGGGAAATCATTGAAGCTTAAACAAAACCTTTTGCTTTGGTGTCGATGATTTTGAATGTTCCTGGTACTGTTAATTTCTCTGCAGTTTCACATATTGTTAACTCTCCAGCCGGATGGCACTTCTCCCATTCTCCCTCTCTACCTGGTTTGAAAAATGAACATGACAGAAGAAGGTTGAAGGAACGTGGTATATGTATATTAATGTGAAATGTGGCTTTAAATTGAATGGGATCGCTAATGATGTCGGCGCTGCATAATTGCTCAGCAAAAGGAGGTGTAAGGCACTCCTTCCATCCAATAGTCCACAGGTCACCCTTGGCCTGTTTAGCCACCCAATCAGGGTCATGTGAAGCCATGGATTGCAGATGGTGATAGAGGGATCTCTATCTCCTTTTCCTTCAGCTCTTTTCCCCCTTCCCTCTCCATTCACAGAGCCTTTCCATGCCCCTTTCTGTTTACTATAGTTCTCTCCCTCCCTTATCCACCTAATGCCTGTGGGCCTATGCTTTCCCCCACTCCCCCCACCATTTTATTCAGGCGTCTGCCTACATTTTGTCCATACTTTGATGAAGGGCTCAAGCCCCAAATGTTGGTTATTTATCTTTATCTTAGCTATTTATATTCTAGTTTGACCTGTTGAGTTTCTGCAGTGTTGTGTTTTAATTTCAATCACTGCGTCTGCAGAATTTTGTTTTACTCTGATTTAACATCTGTATGATTAGCGAGTAAAATAAAGAGTGCCAAATCTTCCAACAACCCTTGCCACTGAATATTTTATCTTTTTTTACATAGAACTTGCATGTTTATTTTCCATTCTGAAATGTCTCCCTACCTTCCAAGAGTGGCCGTTCACACAGGCATGACCAAAACACCTGTGATCACACCACAAGTTTAGACCAAATACCTGAAGTGCGGTATTTAAGGAGACTGGATGTCCTTTCCATGAGCATATTGTTCACGATCGTCTGCAGTTCAGTTTAGACTGCAGACAATCCATGAAAATAATCAGGGGTCAATGAGGTAAAATGTTGGAACAGGAATGAGTCTTCTATTCCCGTACCAATCTTTTTACACATCATGCATACTGGGAAATTGGGAATAGTTTCCTGGAATGCAGCGGCTGTGTTAAAAAAACCTACTTGTCACCCAGTGCTGGGAGGGAGAGGGATAACTCCTTTCTCATTCTTTTCCACCATTCCACCACAGCCTTGTTTTCCTCTCATGAACTGCCACAATTGCACCTCAAGAGAACATTGAGGCATCCAACCAATACTGCTGATACAATCTCTTCCATAAAGCACTTCAGTGGGTGGTGAAAACTGCCCAGCAGATTATCGACATTTAATTGCCCACCATTGAGAACATCTATCAGGATCGCTGTCTGGGCAGGGTATCATCCCTCTCCCTCCCAAAGCTCAGTGACAAATATGTTTTTTGACACATCTGCCGCATTCCAGGAAACTATTCCCAATTTCCCGGAACGCAGTCTGTAAAAAGATCGTATCAGGAATAAGGGCTCATTTTACCTCCTCGACCCCTAGTTACTTTCATGGTTCACACCCAAACTATGGACTTTTTATGCTTCTTCCATCTGGTGCAGGAGCCTTCGCTCTTGGACAAACAGGCTCAAGAAGAGTGTTTTTTTCCTAAGGCTGTGACCCTGCTGAACCTTAAATCCCAGTGCTGAGTGGTGCTGCACTCGCATTGTATTGTCAGAACTTTTATAATTGTTTGCTTGCTGAATGTTCTTGTTTTAATTTGCATGTAGTTATTTGTATATAGCACTTTTTTAAAACTTCTGGCTGGATCCTAATTGTATTTCATTGGCTTTGTATTTTACTTGGCACAATGAAAATAAACTTAAATCTCATCTAATCTAATTTAATAACCAAGACAATGGTGTAGGTCTATGGTGCTCCCATAGACTAGCAGGCTGCCAACACATCTCATGACGTCCTGACATTTGACTGATGAAAAGGGCAGCTGTCTAGTCACATTACGCCTCGGCATCAATCAACATGTTCAAAAGAATTGGGCAGAATACGAGAAAAAGATCTTCAAATAATTATCAGGTAGTAAAACCTACAACTGAAATTACTGAGAAGGTTCTTCTGGTTGACAGAAACCCAAGAGAGATGATGTAAATAGATTACAGGCCTGTTATTGTGGGATTTTCAATCAACATTACACGGTTCCATTAAGAAATCTGTTTCACCTGTCACTTCAGCCTAACCATTTCTTCGCTAAGAAACCAGATTGGCAAATCAGTTTTAGGTACAACTGGACCCTGGAAGAATTCAAGGATCCCTCCACCTCTTCAAACTGTCAAGATAGCACATGTCCAAAGAGATTGGGAGATTGTAGAGACTGATTGGTCCTTGCATCCCTGCTGTGATGTCAACTCAGCAAAATGGGAAAGAATTCAGATATGAACCTCGGCAGCTCTTCTATGTCAAATTCCCATTGAACTCCATCTTAAAATCAGATGAAGGCCACATTAATCTGATATAAAGGCTCACCAGCAGTTAATTTGCCTGGTTTGAAAAATGAACATGACAGAAGAAGGTTGAAGGAACGTGGTGTATGTATATTAATGTAAAATGTGGCTTTAAATTGAATGGGATCGCTAATGATGTCGGCGCTGCACAATTGCTCAGCAAAAGGAGGTGTAAGGCACTCCTTCCATCCAATAGTCCACAGATCACCCTTGGCCTGTTTAGCCAACCAATCAGGGTCACGTGAAGCCATGGATTGCAGATGGTGGATTTTTTTTTACAAGCATATTCTACAAATTGGAATTTATGGTTGTAAAACTAAAAACACTGGGCTGATGAATCTGATGATCAATGGCCAGGGTGAACCGTCCAGTATTGGACACTGCAACTGAAGAAGGCAACAGGAAACCACTTCAGTATTTTTCCCCTGTATAATCATGAACTCAACATCGATAACAGTCTCAGCTCAAAGAGGGACCCTTCGCTGAAGGAGAGAAGGCAACAGCTAGAATTGGGAGGGTCAGAGATTGTGATGGATGGCGAGATGTGATTGCCCACACCGAATGGCGAGGCACCTGAATGATGAATGTGTTGTGTTATTACAGTGCCAGCGACCTGGGTTTGAATCCAGTGCTGTCTGTAAAGAGTTTGTACGTTCTCCCCATGTCTGTGTGGGTTTTTCCTGGATGTTCCGGTTTCCCCCTCACCCTTCAAAACGTACTAGGGTCATAAGTTAATCGGATGGCATGGGCCAGAAAGGCCTGTAATTATGCTTTATGTCTAAATTTTCTAAATAAAATCAAGGAAGTTTCTGTGCATCATACTTCAGGTTCAGTTGAGTGTAGACTACCACAGCAAACTGACCATTTTCCATTTATGCTCCTAAACTAAATAATACTCCATTGAACATTAAGACACAGGAGATAAAGGAGTAAAGACCTTGCACAAGAAAGAGGTAAGAAGGCCCCATAACGTCATAGTTTATTTAGACATTAGTTTTACTAGTTCTTGCAATAAGCAAGTTGTATTTATCGTAAAATCTTCCCAAGTTCATTTCCAGAGCATTACAAGTCCACATATCCCATTGACGGAATATGTTTGTCCGAAGGACAAATACAAAAGCTTTGAGAAGAGAATTAATAAAGAGCCGGAGATGTCAGCAGCGATCAAAAAGCAAAAAAAAAATCTCCAGGATCTTAAAATCTGAAATAAAACCTGGCAATCTTAGGTAGCTGCTGTGTGGAAAGAAACACAGTTAATGTTTCAGGTCAATTCCATCTTCCTCAGAATCCTGAAATGTTAACTCTGTTTCTTCCTCCACAGATGCTGTCAGACCTGCTAATTATTTGCAGATTGCTCTGGAATTTTTTAATATAAAAGGTAGAAATGAGGAATGGTTTAAAAGATCCCACAAGCAAATACAACACGTTTCATAAGGTTTAATGTTGAGATACTTCACATCCTCTATAACATACCGTACCAGTGCAGTTCAAACCAATGAAACACGTGGATGGATGATATTTAACCCTTTGATTCTGCCAGTGTAAAAAATCTTTTGTTGCATGGTTTTTTTTCTGGGGAAAACAAAATCTCTGGAAGGGTGGAAGTTTGCCCCATTTTATAGTTCAGATGTTTAAGGATGCTGCCTTTGGTTAGTTGAGCATTTGAATAGCACACCAGAGTGTCTCAAAGCTCAGAGCCCTCTATTCTGAGGTATATAAACCTCATATGTCCCATAAAAATACTCCTCCAACTGAAGACAGTGTCTTCGTGCAATTGGCAATTTATTTATGACTAATGCAGTGGTTCAAGCAACTGGGTACTTTAAATAAATCTAGTCAAAGAAAGTGACAGTAATGCTGCCGAAATAAACCCCCACAATTATTTACTGGTCCGTAAAAATTACTTGGAGGAAGACGAGTATGTTTTTGAAGAAATGACATAAAACTGGAGACTTTTTCTTATGCCTGGCATATGTTAAACCATCTCATGCCTTTATGATTTCTGGTCGGAAGCTTTAAACTGTTGCTTTCCCTCACAACATATTTTTTTACTCATATGCTATATATTCTTTTGGTTTCAAATGCAGGCAGTAAAACCGCAAGCTTTTTTTTATATGTGTGATCGTAGAATTAATTTCCTTGAACTACAGGGTTGTATGCAACATTTGTTCGTCAGTTGAATACACAAGCTGCTCTCCCAGAGCATGGAACTTATATGTGGTTCCAGTCTTAGTTTAAGTTCAAGTTTATTATTATCAGTCAATTGTAAAGTACAACTGGACGATATGGCATTCTTTGGTCCTCAGTTGAAAAAACACACATAGTGCACATATTTACAGGCTATCTACATTATATGCAGTACATAAAAATAAATAAATATGGTTAGATAATAGTAGAGTCTCATAGAGATTTGTATGAGTGGATCATCAGTCATTGCTTCACTGTGGGACAATTTTTAGTTGACAAGTATAGAGATTGGGTGAGCAAGGACTGATGTGAGTTTGGGCATGGGAGTGGAATAAGGTGTGTTTTGAACAAGTCAAATCAAAAGGGAATAAAAAACATGGCATTCACCACAAACAGCATCTTTGATACTCGCTTTGGAATTTGGCACTGAAGAAATAAAATAGAAATAAAATCTTTCACAGTTCATTCAAGGAACAATGTGAAGAATTTAATGCAGAGCTTTTACAGATTACTGTTCAATTGAGAAGACCATCCAATCAATAGTTAATGATACATTAAGGACCGAAGCTATGAACAAAGCAAGGCATGTTTTTAAAAAAAGCTTCTTTGTCAAAACTAAAGCAGCCTAGTGTTTTTCTCACCAGCCTTTTGTCCGAGTGCAAAGACATCTATGGAATAATTTGCTATCAAACTGAATTGCTCGATAGGTAATTGTTCTCTAAAGACATTTATAGAATCTTGGTGTACCATATTGTTCACATAACACAGGATGTTGTTGAACGACTTTACATTTTTCCCCGAATGCACTGTGTCCAATTACTCAGGGCACTCTGGGACTAATGGTGTTTGGACGGAAAGACGTGACTGTCCAATGATGGATCTCAGCATCCTCGTGATCAAGGTGACATGAACGACACTGTTGATGGCTTGAAGTTTTATATAAACTATCTCTTTCCACCCCTCTTCATATTAAAAATGCTCGAACCCTGAGTGAGAACAGAAAGGGCAGGAAACTCAGCAGGTAAGAACTGAGACTACCTTTAGGCCAAGGCCTTCCTTTCTCATTCTTTCCAAATCTTCCCTCAGTTCAGTGCATTTGGCCATATTTATCACCTTTGTGTCATCTCTTGCTCCTTTGTGATATATTTTTAAATATTTTTAATTTAAATTTTAAATTTTTAAAAAATTTAGACATACAGCACGGTAACAGGTCATTTCAACCCACGAGCCCGTGCTGCTCAAGCACACCCAACCAACCCACAACCCCCAGCATGCCTCAAACAGTGGGAGAAAATCCAAGCCCCCAGGGAAAACCCACACAGACACGGCGAGAATGACAAAGACAGCACGGGACGCGAAACTTGGTCCCGACCACCAACGCTGCAATGGCGCTACACCAACCGTGCCAACAGAAAACGAAGCAAGGAATAAAATGGCTAAATAAACTGAATCAACTAAACGTCCAACGGGATAGGGCAGTGGCCTTTGACCACACATGGACTATACATGGGCGAACCGTGGGTTAAACCATTTAATTTTTAGTCAGCTATGCTGAGCACCATGCAAAGAAAGCTCTTTTCACAGGACAAGATAGGTTGGGTGGAAGAGTGGTGGAATCGAGAAAATGTGGCACTTCAGGACACTCAATGAGACCAGCAGTTTACAGAGAGACAAAATATGGGCAGATTAGTTTATTTTTATGTGTTGTATGTATCAGGGGAATGTGCCCATTTCTCATTACTCAAGATTTGGTATTGGTGATTTGGATGGCAAGGTAAAGGGACAGGTGGGTATCATCTATCCTTTTACCCTCCACTCACCTGAACCTCCTCTAACCTGGTTTAACTGCATTTGACACTGCCAATTTGACCCCAGTCATATTAGTGGGACCAAGTGTAGAATAGGTGAATATTTTGACAGGAGCACTTCCATTGAAGTCTGTGATAATATAACCTATTGCTGTGGATTTCACCCATAAGTTAACAGGTTGTAGGTTCAAACCTCATTCTAGATGCTGGAGTATTCAAACCTAACCTCTACTGGGAGAAGGCTGGGTTGTCAGAGGTGTTGCTTTTCTAATGTGACCTATTTGTATGACAAGCAGGGACTGTTGCCAAATATCTTCCCCAAAATCTATTCACCCATCGACGCCTCTAGCATCAGATTATTTGGTCATCGTCTCTCACAATTTCTGTGAGCTAACTATGCACAAATTCATTCAGGTGCCTTGCCATTCAGCATGGATGATCAAGTCTCTCCATCCGTCACGATCTCTGACCTTCAAAATTGTAGCTGTTGCCTCCCCTGTTCTCCTTCGGTGAAGGCTCCATCCTTGAGCTGAGACCGTCGTCATTGTTGAATTCGTGATTATACAAGGGAAAAATATTGAAGTGGTTTTCCGTTGCCTTCTTCAGTCCCAGTGTCCAATACTGGAAGGGTCACCCTGGGCATTGATCAGCAGATTCATTCTTCCCAGCGTTTTTAGCTTTACAACCATAAATTCCAATTTGTAGAATCTGTTTGTACAAATTAGCCACAAATATTTCCACAACATATCTTCTGAAAGATATGTAGAAAACAAAAAAAAACTGCAGATTTTGGAATCTGAATCAAAAGCAAAAATGGAAGAACTCAGCCTGAAGTAGCACGGTTAGTGAGCAGTTAGCACAATGCTATTAAAGCACCTGAAACCTGGGTTCAAATCCAGCATTGTCTGAAAGGAGTTTATACATTTTTCCTGTGTCTATGTGGGTGTTCCGGTTAATTGGGTACAATTGGGTAGCACGGGTTCTCAATGGCCGGAAACGGCTTCATCCGTGCCATAAATGAAATTGAAAATTTACGGACTGAGGAAGAGTCCCTGCCCCAGAACATTCACGAGGGTTTCTCTGTCCGTGACTGGCTGAGTTCTCCTACCATTTCTGCTTTCATTTCTGAAATGCTGAGATTATCAAAGGTGCAACATAAATGCAGCCTTTTTCCTCAATCAATGAGCTTAAATATTAACTTTATACATTCAATTTCATGAACTGTGCTCTGGGCAAGTGCAATTAGGTTTACAAATTTAGTTTTGGTATGAATGGGGTAAACTTACTGTCACGATTATTAGAATCGATTATGTCTGCTGATAATCTGAATTGCCATACCTTGGAGCAGAGAATTTTTGCTTACAGGACATGCTGGAGTTAACAGCAGTCGAAAGGAAATAAATCACTCTCTTTGCAATACAGCTACACTCCTCTTTTCCTGAACACTGATTAGGTTCCCATCCTAAACTACGCCCTTTTCCTTGAACCCCGGTAGCCTGGGAAAGCTCTGCATTGACAGGTTTCAGAATCAGGGATGTGACGAACAGCCTTTGCTGACCACTGACCCAGGACCCTGCAGGATAAAGTGGTGGAGCATCCCCTCAATGACTGCACCAAGGCGCTGGTTATCTCGGGGTGAGGGGAGAAGGGCAGATGGAGGAATATGCTCCCATCTAAAGAGAAATGAATTGCGGGGACGGCTCAAATGAGGGAGTATCCATTCAGGATTTGGAATATCACTTATGTTACTGACATCTTTTTTACATGTAGTTGGTAAGTTTTGCACTTAGATCATGTGACATTTTCCTCTTGCCCAGCAAATCAACATCCTGTGACCTCGAATTCACACTGAGCACACGATGGTCAGCCACCTCAGCAAGGGGCTGTCTCCTCACCTTTAATAATCCTTTCAGCGGGCTCTCCTAGTCACTGACTTGCTGTTTGTAATGCTTTATTTTCGGATAAACTTAAAAGTTCAGATAGCCCTGCAGAACAGAGCAAACAGATAAACTGGGACTAAGTTAATCTCGTTAAACAAGGAAATCTGCAGATGCTGGGGTCGAATACAATACACAAATGTGCTGGAGATGCTCAGTAGGTCACATTGCATCCCTAGAAAGTAAAGGGTGACCTCTAAACTGTGCACCCAGCACACAAAAAGGGGATTAATGTGCTCACAAACTGAAGAAAGTAGTTCAAAGTATAGAATAAAATCTTAACTAAATACTTTATTTCATAAAATGCAATTATACTTCTATTAAAACATGCCAATACAGTTTTATTCGCCATTGGCTGTGCAAAATTATCTTGAAACGATTTCAAGCATTCAGTGCGCACATACTTTTGTCACAGGACTAAATTTTACACTACATAAGATTTTGTGCACACTGACTACTAAAAATTAGAGGGAATATTGAGGGTGAGTAACATTTCAGGCCTGAGCTCTTCAGCCTTGACAAAGGATTCAGAACTAAAAGATTAGTTACTCTTTCTCTCTTATGGATGCTGTGTGACCTGCTGTGTTTCTTCAGCATATTTCAAAGTTCAGATTTATTCTCAGAGTGCATACATGACATAACATACAACCCTGAGAATCTTTTTCCTGCGGGCGAGGCAGAACTACCGCTTAATGGTACTGCAAAACACTGTACTCAATAAGATATATACATAGGTAAACAAATAAGGAAATGTAAACAAACTGCAACACAGAGAGAAAAACAATCAATAAAGTGCAAAAGTACATCCTTAAATGAGCCCCTGATTGAGTTTGTCGGTGAGGAGTAACAGCTGTTCCTGAACCTGGTGGTGTGAGCCTTGTGGCATCTATATCTCTTTCCTCATGGTAGCAGCGAAAACAGAGCGTGTGCTGGGCGATGTTGATGCTTGCTGATTGCTGCTGTTCTCCAACAGCAGCGTTCCCTGTAATTGTTGTCGATGGTGGGGAGGGTTTTGCCTGTGATATCCTGAGCTGTATCCATTACCTTTTGCAGGGCTTTAATCTCAGGGGTACTAGTGTCCCCATACCAGGCCATAATGCAGCCGGACAATGCACTTGCCACCACATATCTGGAGAAATTTGCCAGGTTTTCCGATGTCATACTAAACCTCCCCAAATTCCTGAGGAAGAAGAAGCGATGACGTGCTTTCTTCATGATGCCATTAGACCAGGAAAGGTCCTTCAAGTTAGTGACTCCCAAGAACTTAAACCTGGTCACCCTATCCATATCTGGTTCCCCCAATGATCGTTCACCTCTTCCTGAAGTCAACAATCAGCTCTTTGGTTTTGGTGACTTTGAGGGTGAGGTTGTTGTTGTGCATTGGACTAAATGAATCCGATCTACTTTGCTTTTGACACAATCAGAATAGCAATTGGATTTATATCATTTCTCTAGGCATCGCATCGCAGGGTCACATCGACACCAATTACATTTGAAAATGGAGATGCTTCTGTTTGCTTTGCAAGAATTAGGGAGTAAAATCAGGAATGACTACTTGTTGCTAAGCAAGTGACATCATGGTAAAATGAGAACAATGGGTTAATGAATAGGATGTCCAGCCTCCTTATATACCGCACTTCGGGTATTCTGTCTAAACACGCGGTATTTGGGGTTTTGATCGTTCATGTGTGAACGGACACTCCCAGAAGGTAGGGAGATACTTCAGAGCAGAACCTAAGTGGGTAGAAAGGCATTCTGACACCTGACCCCCATTTTTATCAGTGTGCCTGAATGGCCTGACCTCACATTGTTGCCCACCAGATTTGATCAATACTGCCAGGGGGAAGGAGAAGTGACAGAGAAATGAGTTTGAGAGCAGGATGAGCAGTCTGACGGGGTAGTGGGGAGAGGGATACTGGTATCAGCCAAGAGCACCTGTGACCCTGATTACTTCTAATACCATCATGTAAATGAACTAATCTAATCATTATTTCAGGGTGAATCTCTAACGATAATGAGTTTAGCGTATACATCATACAATGTATACACACCACAAAATTCTTGCTGCAGTCGTAAAACAAAACTATAACACTGGACAACAATTATTTTCAAAAAGTTTGGGGATTATGACAGACAACTTCAAACTGAACACAAAGATAATTTCAGATTTGCTGTATCACGTAGGAAGTTGGAGAAACATTAAATTAACTTTTATTGAATTTAGAGCATGTTTAATCACATAATGATACTAACACCTTGCGCTGGTTCAACTGACCTAAAAATGTTTTGCTACTGGTTTTTATTTGTACTCGGCATCTGATGCCTCTTGTGTCAGTGTCCATCAACCAGAACATAGTGATCTTGGAAAAGTGGTATCAGGGCAACTGGAATCCATCAGTGCTATGTTCTGGTGAAACCTTTCACCGCGCTCATCACTGACAGCACCAAGATCAGTGGGGAAGAAGTCCAAATGCAGAAAATTAATTTACAAAAACCTGATTTTATATGCATGAAGCAAGTTGTCAACAGCTGAATGTAGTTTGGTGCTCGGTAGTTACCAAGAAAATTCTCAACCTTCTCTTACAATGCTTTCCGTGCTTATTTTCTCTGGCTTCACTAGCAGATCTTCCTGATAACAATAAATGCTATTGTTAGTACACTCGCTATAGTATTGCCTGAAGAACATGTTGTGTTTAATATATAATATAATTTGTGAGCTACTTTAATGACCTGATGAAGAGTGCCCAGGCCTAAGACAACATTTGCAGAGCACCCGCACTGAGTGCATGCTCAGGCGTGCTTGGACTGACCAAAACAGCTTGCTTTGTGGGAAATATACCAGTAGACTTAAAATATGACAGGCAATCATAAAAATTGGTACATGATAGGGAAAATTTACGGTGAATTGCGTGATCAACTGCCCAAACTCCATAAAATACACTCCAAAGTGTTCAGGAAGAAAAATCTTCGTTGTCCGAAGTAACTGAATTACAAGAGACAAGAAATACAACAGATACATAGGTGATAAATATTCACGGTGATTCTAGTACAAAATAAAGTGGCTTGCAATAGTGCGGACATCCTTTTTGTGCTGTCAGAGTGATCTATGATTCGTGTGCCAAGGAGAGGTTCAAAAGTCTGATTGCTTTTGGAAAGAAATTGCTCTTGAACCTAGAAGTGCTGGTTTTCAGGCTTCTGAACTTCCTGCGTGTTTTGCAGCGAGGACCGGAGATTGGGTCTGAAGATCCGACACCAGTCGCCAAATCTTCGGGATAACTGACCATGAAATGAGGAGGAGTGAACACATTTAAAAAAATCTTATTTTATACTAAAACTCTCATATTTGGTTGCGAACATGAAACAAAATTGATCTTGGGTTTGAGGATTTGATTGTCAAGCAAAACAAAATGGGTAGTTGTCCACATATCTAAGCGTGTTTGATATGCATGTGAATGTGTACATGGCGATGGGTAATTTGAGCTGAAGTGCACTGTGCATCCTCAGTCCGTGTTGTGCTAAATGAATATTTCATTTTGTAATATATGTACGGGTCATTAGTTTACAGTTTGCCACAGGTCTAATCTACTTTTATTTTGCCTAATATCACTTTCCTGACAGACAGTGATTTCAGTCCTTAATTTGCTTTAAATTTATATTAATCAACATCTGACCCTGATGTATAAACTATAACCTTGGTAAATCAGTGACTGAAAGCCATGTACACATAAAGTCAGGTGTAATCTGCCAGTTATTAAGCAGGATTACGTACTATGAAACTAGATTCATTCTATGCCATCTGTAACAAACTCCCAACTCCCGGATAGGGATGCAGTAATCTGCAAAAGACCTGTAGGGCCAATGTATATATTCAAACAAGCATCTCTTGTCTGACTGTTGATTAGGCATGACATTGGTTTATTACTAAAGAAAGCAAGAGGCTGACCTTCTTCCCTTTATGAATTATATCAGTTCAGTTTTCTCTATTAAAATTTGACGACTGAAGTTCACCTTCAATGGCAGTCATTTTATTGGTGAACCTGTGCCAGAGCGCCTTTACCCCACCAAAACCTCATCAAGCTGATTACCTATTGCATGTCAACTCCAAGGGACTGTTGAATCATGGCAGAAACTGAGCTGAGACGATCCCATTGTTGACCTGAGGTTACACAGGGAGAGTCGAGGATGGACAGAGCAAAGCCAGAGGTGGTGGCACGGCAAGTGGGCAGAATCTGAAAAGGGAAGGGAGGCTGTTCGGGATTGGAGTCAGTAAGTGCTTCATCACACAAATGTAACAGATTGCTCGGAGGTCATTTGGCTGATTGAGTCTGTAATAGCAATCCAGCCAGTCCACTCTCCCAATAGTCATGCAAAAAGAAAACGGACTGCAGGAGAAACTCTGCAGGTCATGCAGCATCTGTGCAGGGAAATGGACAATCAACCTTTTGGGCTTGAAACCCTTCATATGCACTGAAAGGGTAAAGCAGCCATTCTCAACAGGGTGCCCAATGCTCCCCACTTCTTTCACCCCCCCCCCCCATATTAGTAAAAGCCTTGTTTGCCTTTCATGCTTTTTTTTAAATGCTTTTTAGGGTAGTCGCTACGAGAGAAGTATGGAAGAAATGAAAACCAGACTGCTTCACTGGGAAGGGGGCCATAAACTTTGAGCAAAGTCCTAAGTTTGGTGGGGGGGGGGGGGGGGCGGCATGGCCAAAGAAAGGTTGAGAATAGCTAGGGTAGAGAGCCAGCTTAAAGAGGGATGGGTGGAAGAAGCAAGAGTTTGGCAAGCGAGAGGTGGATCTAGGCGATAAGAGATGAGTGGCAGATTGAAGTCAGAGGGTGGAGTGTGCTTGAGACAATGACAGGAGCTGGGAGGAATTAACAAAGGAAGGTGAAGAGTGGAGCCAAATAAGAGTGGGATGGTGGGCAGTGGGGAACAGGGAATAAGGGGGCTGGGGATTATGTGGGCGGAGTGTATGTGATGGGCAGATCACTGAAAATCCAAGTGGTCTCACCTATTTAAGGAAGTGAGAACATAAAGTGTTTACTCTGGGTGCGTCATGACTCTTTGAAGCTCTCAAGGGTGTTGGACCCTTTGAATATTTTTAAAGGATGATAGATGGCAATGTTGAGATCAGCCATAATCTTAGTAAATGGCAAAGTGGGCTTGAGAGACCAATTGGCTTATTCCCACTGTTAATTTGTACTTCTGTATGCTCCCCCTAAAATTAGCTCCAAATTGAAACTAGTTCAGGCTTGGCATCATAGTCGGGGGGGGGGGGGGGGGGGAAGAATTTGCAGCCGATGCCCCCCCCCCCAAATTAGTTATTGTACCTCCTCACCCACCCATAGCACTAGTGTCACAAGGGAGTTGCGGGCCAGCTCAGAGGTTCCACCGTGCATGGCTCCAGCTGCAAGAGCATTTATCGCCCCCGAGTGGGACAGGAATGGACTTGCCTGTGAGCCCCTAGATGCCTGTGACTGACACTCCTTACCCAAACACTGTCATTGGGACCAAAAAAAAGACAAATGAAAATGTATCTCACCAGCCACCAGCATGTTTGGATTTTGGAGGTTGTGTGTGTACGAATGGGCCCAGATCCAGCAGTCTTTACTGGGATCTACTCGAACCATACAGATCTCACGGAAAACCATTCTCTTGTGAATTTCAGGCACTGACAGTCACCAGAGACAATGTTAAAAGAATTAACAAACGAACATGGATTAAATCGAAAGCCACGTTCTTCACTACCCAGATTGACACTTGTCAGAGGTGGAAAACCCCATTGATTGGAAGGCCGCAGTTTTAATTTACAAGAGCAGACCCCCACCCACCGCTGAGCACTGAGTGAGTTCTTGAACGCAGTTTGTGCCCCCCCCCCACTGTGGTTACCCTCATGCCCCCACTCCTCGACAATTAGATCTCTTCTGGTGCCGTCTCTGAATCAATAACACGTCACATAGAATGTTGCTTGTAAGTTGGTGAAACAGGTAAGGCAGCTGATTAAGAGATAGAAGGAAGTAGACATTAGATTCAGGAAGCAAAGAACAGGAAGGGCTTGTGAGAATTGTATGGTAGCCAGAAAGGAACATAAGAAAGGACTTAGGAGAGCTAGAAGGGGGCATGAAAAGGCCTTGGGAAGTAGGATTAAGGAACGTCCTGAGGCATTCTATGCATACATGAAGAATGGCAAAAGTGAAGGTTGGGCCACTTAAGGATAAAGGAGGCAATATGTGCCTGGAGGCAGAGGAGATTGGGGAGGATCTAAATGAATGCTTTGCCTCAGTAATCACCAGAAAAAAGGAACTTGGACAAGGTGAGGTCAGAACGGAACAAGCTTATGTGATGGAGCATGTTACGATTAAGAAAGAGAAAGTGCGGGGTCTTCTTAAAAACATTAGAATTTATAAGTCCTCAGGTTGCTATGGAAAGGGAGGGAAGAGATTACAGGCCCATGGGCAATGATCTTTGCGTCCTCCTTGGCCACAGGGGAGGTGCCAGAGAATTGAAGAATGGAAAATGTGGTCCCCTTGTTTAAAAAAAAGTAATAGGGAGAATCCTGGGTATTTTTCTTTCTTCTAATGGAGAATCTCTCTCTCTCCTCATCACTCAGAAACAAGTTAACTGCTCTTCTGAAACAAGTTAGTGAAGATTGCTCTCACCAAAACAAATGATCTGCCCACAATCCGACTCAATTATAGACACCTGAGGGCTTATTACTGCCTCTGTTAATGGATCACTCATGCAGTCATCTGATGCAGTGAACCAATCTGTTAGGCCAACCATTAAAAAAATCATTCTCAATTCTGATCAAACCAGCCTATTGAAACTGACACAGGGGTGCAAGTTGACAGTAGAAGTGGAACTTGTACTGTTAGTCTGGTTACTACAAAATATAAACGCTAAAAGATAGGTTGTAAATTAACCCCTTGAGGATGGCAAGTGGGTTTCTGCTCTAGTTGATGCTGAGCCAGGACAAGTTACTATTGTACAAGTGTAGATGAGGACGTGTAGATGAGGACTGGCATTCACTACACTCTGAAACTGTTTTGGATGAAGTAGTATTTCATTAACAAAACATTAAAAGTACTGCTGTTTCCATTTCCAACAAAACTGTCTTTTTAAAATATTTTATTGATGTTTATATGTTGCAAATTTGAACAGTGCAGTTATAAACTGTAATCTACAATTCAAAAGATAAGAAAATAATGTAAACAAAACCTTAGAATTCGGAACCCCTACCACTAAGCAGGTTTAAAGCCAGACACGTAGGAATCAAATGACAGCAATCTGGACAGCACAGCACCAACATTTCAGAACAACCCAAATTCTTAAGGTTTTGATAATAGTCCATAAATGGGCCCTAAAGTTAATATTTGACTATTTAATGGCATATCTAATTTTTTTTCTAAACTTAAACAAGACATAATATCACTTAGCCATTGTGTATGGGTAGGTGGAGTATTGTCTTTCGATTTAATCAAAATTGCACATTTCGAATACCCATTGTCTTTTGATTTAACCTGGGTCATCATAATAATCTGGCATCCAAATGTCTGGAAATCCTTACGCTCCGACATTCTAAATTTAAGTTTTAGTTCATTTTGCTGCATTATGCCAGGTTCGGTGAGAAGCATTTTACAGGTTAGCTCTTACGTTCATGCAGAGGTATAAAGTAGACGAGCACAATTTATAATACACAGTGAAAAAATAGGTTCAATGAGCACAGAGCATGGGTAACATGATAGCACTGTTGTGGGGTTCATTCAGGAGCCTGATAGCTACAGGGAAAAGATTGTCTTTAAGCCAAATGGTGAGCCTTCATTCCAATGAGAGGAAGGAGAAGAGAGTGTATCCAGAATGTGATGGGCCCTTGAGTAAGTTGGCTGCTTTCCAAGGCAGTTGGAAACATAGCCGGAGGAGAGAGATGTTTGTGCTACGTTCACCACCTTCCACAGATTCTTCCGATTTTCAACAGAGCTGACTCCTGTACCAGGTGGTGAAGCAACCAGCAAGTCTGCTTCTATTGGCATGCAGTCTCGCTCTCCCATCAGTCCAGAATGTGAGCCAGGGACCTGGTGTGTCAGTGGCATGTGTAACCAAAGGCAGAGTCCTGAGTGTGGTAACGTTCAAGATCCAGACACTGGCCTAAATGTGAGATCACATCACGTGGCTTCAGGAGTGTGGCTCAGTAGTTCGGAATGCTTTTAAATTTCCCTTCAAATTCACTAGGTTCAGTTGAAAATTTATTATACCACTGCAAAAGCAGGGAAAGAAAAATGTGTTTGTCTATTAATATAAATAAAGGCTTTGTGGCACCTGGTGTTACGAGGCAATCTGCTCTCATAGGCTAAGCAGGCTCAGGACTGATCAATACTTGGAGGGGAGACTGCCTAGGAACACCAGGTGCTGTAGGTTTCTGTGAGGGGCACTGGACAAAGTGGTGACTCCCTATCTGCCTTAAGGTAGACAAAAGTTAAGGAATTTCATGTATGTTATATTGTAAATGTAGTATTATGTGACAATAATGGAATGTTTACTTTTAACATCCTGGGGACCAGGATTTAAAACCTTGATATTTTGATCATAATCTGGGCCTATCACCTTTATATCATTATTTTAAATTAAATTTTTAAAATTTAGACATGCAACTTGGTAAAAGGCCTTTTCAGCCCACGAGCCCGTGCCTCCCAATTAAACTACAACCCCCCTGGTACGTTTTTGAACAGTGGGAGGAAACTGAATCTAGCAATGTAGCACACAAATCTGGTGTTCACAGTATCTTCTTGTCCATGTGAAGATAAGTATCTGCTCATGCCTTATACCATGTTACATATCCTCCCAGGGCAGCACCGTGGTACAGCAGTAGAGTTCCTCTGGGAGTGAAGATTTACCATCTGCTTCTGTACCAGATTTGGTTTTGTAGCAGGTTATGTCACCTGCCAAAGATGTCGAGTGTCCCTTGTTGTTCCCATTTTCATCCGAAATCTCCACTTTGCCCGGGATATAGCCTTCTGCAGGTCATACCTGCTTCTTATGTATTGATCTGGACTTAAATGCCTGCGATCTGGTTCTCAGTGGGTTCTGGGTTTCATTGTTCATCCAGGGCTTCTGAACGATTTGGTGGGGATACGCTCATCCATAGCTGTTTTGATGAAGTCTGTGACAGCTCTGGTGTAATTGTTCAGATTCTCAGCTGAGTCCTTGAACATTGCCCAATCCACTGATTTAAGCAAGTCCTGTAACCATTCTTCAGCCTCCTGTGACCACCTTCGAGCTGTTCTTATCTCTGAAGCCTCACTTTCTAGGCTCTGTCTGTATTAAGGTAGAAGGAGCACAGCCAGGTGATCCAACTTGCCAAAGTGCAGTCTTGAGAGAGAGAGAGTGGTAGGCCCTCTTTGGTTGTAGCAATGATCTCTGGTACACCAGGTTACATGCTGATGATAGTTGGGCAGGGTTTTCTTGACTCAGACCTGGTTAAAATTGCCGACTAAGATTTATAGTGCGTCAGATTGGGCCCTCTCTTGTTTACTGATCACGTCATGTAGCTCCACAAGTGTCTGCTTGTAATTGGCATGGGGAGGGATGTAAACCCAGTGAGAATCACTGATGAGAACTCTCAGAGTAGATAGAAGGGTCTGCATTTAATCGAGATTTGCTCTAAGGCAGTAGACCAGGAGGCCGACATACTCCAATATCTATGGTCCACCCAGTATTAACAAAAAAGCACACTCAACCCCCTCTCTCTTTTCTAGAATCTGAGTAGCTTAAAATTTATGATAAGCAATGTAACCTTGCCCGTAAGGAGCCCTTTGCTGAATAATAATTGGGTATGCTTTGTGAGGTTTACAGCGAACGTTAATGTAATGGGTTACAGCAAGTTGAGAATATAATTCTATCACTTCATTCACCTTACTTTCACTTATAGCAACAAATGAGACAATATAATGTAAAGTTCAAATTGTCCTGTTTCTTATGAACGTCCCTACAGGCATATTTAGATGGATCTGTGAATATGTTATACAAAGCCCAGGCCTTCAACTGTGAATGGGATTAGTATCCATTGTGAGCTTGCAACTTATTGTATCCAGACCTATGAGTTTGACCTGATGTGACCTCACTTACATAATAACACTGTTTAGGGCCCAAAGAACCAGGGTATAATATTGCTAACAGCAATGCAACAGAAGCACTTGGCCGCCACTCTGACCATGTGCATCTCTGCAGATTGCGGTGATTGGCTTGGGTTTTAATCTGAAAACACTTATGTGTAAGTACATAAAGGCAATCAGTGTACATGTGGTGTAAGTAAGCAGGCAAGTGATATACACGTCACTACTTATTTGGCTCACAACTTTGATCTCGTGCCGAGCCTTGTCTTGAACTGAGCACTGAATTAAGTTGGCAGTCGGCAATAATCTGATCTCGCATTGAGATGACTTCATTTTGTTTAATGTGATCCAGGTCTGAAACTCTGTAAGCAAACAGGTTTGAAATTCAGTTCAGGACGGGCGTGCAAAGCAGCCGATCGTGCACCGCCAGCCCATTTTGTGCTCGGCCTAATTTTCATCCAGTGGGCAAGCCCAAAGCACTCACTTCCCCTCACTTACTTCCAATCCTTCTGACTACAACCATTCAGCAACCTCAAAGGACCAGCCCTATCTCCTGAATGTTAAACTGAAAGGATTATTCTCAGCTTCCAGAATGTTTGGAACCTGCTAAGCTTTGAATTCATCCCACAATGTAGCATGTTTGTGGAGAAATTACAGTTTGTTTAGTCTTACAAAAAGCTGATTTTTAAAATTTATTTAAATGTAGACATACAGCTCACGGTAACAGACCATTTTGGCCCACGAGTCTGTGCCGCCCAATTTACAGCCCATTAACCCACACCCCCAGTATGTTTCAAATGGTGGCAGGAAACCGGAGCCCCTGGTAAAACCCACGCAGACACAAGGAAAATGTAAAAACTCCTTACCGACAGCGTGGGATTTTAACCTAGGTCTACCCCCGATCACTGGCGCTGTAAAGACATGGTGCTAACCGCTTGGTCCCACCCAGCTTGCCAAATATCAACTACTTGAAGGGTTGAAGTGACTCTTGTTGCTGCATCAGAAACAAATTGAAGAAATATATGAACCAGTCATTATTTTTCAATTATTAATTTATGTTTTGTTTTCTTCCTTTTTTGTTGCTCAGTTACTCTTCTGTAGCTCTGCCCCTGGCACAATCCCTCTAAGCCAGTGGTTTTCAAAAGTTTTCTTTCCACTCACATACCACCTTAAGCAATCCCTATGCCATAGGTGCTCTGTGATTATTAAGGAATTAATTGTATCAAATTGACTCATTATGTGCACTGTTTCATAGCTCCAAAGGAAATGGGCCAATGACAGTTTTTTTCAAGCAAAATATATCAGTAACAATTGGGACTAGAGCAATGGTTCTCAACCTTCCCACTCACCTTCCCACTCACATACCACCTTAAGTTAAGAAGTCGTAGGTAGATATAGGTGGGAGAGTATAAAATTTAAAAATGATGAGATGATGGGGAGAGGGGTTAGCTCTGAATGGAGAGGGTAGGGTTGGGGGAGCTGGAAGAACGGAGACAGGAGGTTAGCTAAAAAGAGAGACTCAGAGAGCAGTTTAATGGAAATTGGAGAAGTCAAGTTAATGCCATCTGGCTACGGGATATTACGTGTTGTTCCTCCAAATTGTAGGTAGTCTCAATTTGGCAGTGCCTGAGGCCATCAACAGACATGGTGTGGGAATGGAGTATGGAATTAAAATGGTTGGCTGCTGGGAGGTCCCTTATTATTGCAGCGGACAGAGCAAAGGTGCTCGACGTAGTAATCTCCCAGTCTGCGTTCAGTTTCTCCGATTTGTGGGGGGGGGCCACAATGGGAGCACAGAATGCAGTCGATGACCCCCTGCAGATTCAACCCTACGAAGCGTCGCGTCACTTGGAAGGGCTGTTTGGGGTCCCAAACGATGGTGAGGAAAGGAGGTGGGGGCACAAGTGCAGCATTTCTTATGGTCGCAGGGGGAGGTGCAGGGTGATTAGCGGGGAGGGATGAGTGCACGAGGGGGAGTCCAGGGAGGGAGCATTCCCTGTGGAAAGCAGGGCAGGGAGGTGGGATCACATTGCAGATGGCAGAAATTGCAGGGGACCACTGCAAACCAAAAAAAAAATGCATTTTGATCATTAAATTAATGGTGTAAAGTTTATGCTTCTGGATTGTGAGAATTGAGAGCTGTATGTTGTGAACAGCTGTGGTCTGGGCAAGGAACTGAAGTTAACATGTGAGCCTTTCTTCTGTGGCCAATTAAACAAATTGCAGCAAAAAAAGCATTTTATTAGCATTTGCCTGTAGCCATCACCCACTGCAATAAATTTCCTTCAGACTTGCTCTAAAACAAATTATCACATTAGATTGTGAATAGCTGAAGATGAACTCTGGGAAAGCCTCTGGGGCTCCAGCACGTACAACTGCCTGGTTCCAAACAAATTTGCCCACTGTCACATTTGTATTTTAGTCTCGCAAAAGATTGCATGTATTCATTTTCAAACACTCTCAGCTGTTAAATACATACCCGGCCGTTCAATATCTGCACATCTATCTATGCATCAATGTGTATCTGAATCTATGGTGATTTATAGGAAAGACATAATCCAGTTTTATTTTGGCCTCCACCATTATCTTCACATCAAATTCAGTGAAGTGACTCTAATTATAATTCTGGTAATGCAGATACATAAAAGCTCATGCTTACAGCAAACTAGGCCCAACTAAGATTTCCTGGGAGGAATTGCCTGGGATAACTCAAGAAGGGTCGATTTGAACTGTAAATGCAGGCGCTGCCTATTTAGCTCCTTGTGTTTGTTCTGCCATGAGATCATGGCCTATCTTTGGTCAATATAGGTGTAATGCCATGCTCCTTAATAGCTTTCAGTACAATGTCGAGCAACTTGAAATTTAAAATCAGCCATCAAATGCCATTTTCACAAAAGATTTCAAACTTCAACTACCTTGGTGTTAAAATGTTTCCAAGGTTAGATTCAGATAAATTCATAATTTTTCACCCAGTCATGGCCACATTACAGCCAATGAGACCTTTTAATGTTGTCACTTCTCCAATGTCAGAAACATGACAGTCGTTTTGCACAGAGCAAGATTAATTATTACAGTGTGGATGGAACTGGGTTATGTTTTGCCCGTGACTCATTGTTCTGAGAGGACAAACTTGACTTTGGTTTAGCAGCTCTTCAGCACTGATCAGACTGCGGGGTCTAGGTTCAAGATGGCGGCCCCTGTGTTCAGCAGCAGGCTTGCAGGATTGCGGAGGACTGGCGCAGGGCACCAGAAAGCGGAGGAGGCCAGCCCTCTTTTGAGACGGAAAAGCCGAGGAGACAACCACGAAACAGCGATGTTGGCGGCAGATCCGTGAGGGGCTCAGCAGCTGAAGGGCACACGGCCGGTGGGCAGTTGGCGACTCGAGGTGAGGAATCCACGCAGGCTGCGGGCTGTTCGCAACTGCGGTCAGGGGACTCACGCCAGGCTATGGACTGCTGGAGAATGGCTCGAAGGGGGTACCAGGTATCGGAGCCGGGTTATAAGAGGGTGCTGAGGGATCCGAGGGCTTCCTGGTTGTGTCAGAGGCTCGGATCTGGAGCTCAGGTTGCCTGTGGTTTAGGCAGAAGGCTGTGCCACTGCGGGAGTGGTGGAGACGAATCCACGGGCACTCAGTGATGCTGGAGGACTCTTTTTTTGCTTCTCTTTCTCTGGCTGTAAGGGGCACCGGGTAATTTCTGTTGATGGCGAATCTTTGTCTGCCTTACAGTAGACTAAAGGAAAATTTGTGTCATATTGCATTTTCTGTTTTGTTACATGACAATAGAAGAATCTTGAATCTTCCAAAAGATGGCTCTTAAAACTGATGTTTTAGTTTATCTGTTGGGTAGCAAGTTCATCATATGAGCAATGTTTCAAGCTTTCAAGTGATGGGCCGCTGAGAGAGATCCGTTTTTCTCTTCGGGACCCACAGAAATAGCATCCATCTCACTGGCTCTCAATCCTGCTCTCATTATTGATCGATTAAATCAATGCTATTATCCTGCCAGTGGAAAGATCAATGAATCCAATATCTGCACTCAAGGAGGAATTTGAACTCAGCATCTCAGATTAACCCGGCAGTTCTCAACCAGTAGGCCACGGCCCACTGGTGGCTGCAGCGTGTTTCCACGTGGGTCTTTAAAAATGTTAAATTAAATACTTTCAATTAGATAAAGATGTGTTTCTGGCTTTGACTTGAAAATATTGCTCAGGCATTGCCACTAGTGAGCCATGGCATGTTAGGCCATGTTAGCCAGGTGGGCCTTGGACCGAAAAAAAAGTTGAGAACCACCGGATTAAACAGAGGGGAAATTCTTAATAGTTCCCAATGTGACTCGATGTTGGATGATCCTTTCGGACAACTTTAGAGGCAGGTTTGATGATCAGCAGATTAATGATTGGAATATATTCACGGTCAAGGTTATTAACATGAAGAAAGCCCACTTTGGTCGAACCCCAAAAACTGCAGGAAGTCAAAGACGGTGTAACAGAAGACAGACGTTGAGAAGGATCAATCAAATGTTTTGTGATTGGAAAATCCTTTGTTGTTTCACATTTATTTTAGTTAACCGTGCCTTTGGTGGGGCATCATAAAATTCAAAAGATCATTAGAACCAGGAGATTCTAAGATGTTTTGAAAGGGTAGGCTCTGTGAGGATTTTTTTTAGCAGAATCATTTTTAAACTGGACATATAGTCTCAGGATATTGGAATTGCTTCTGAAGACTCATGCTGAAGAGGACATTTTTGTCTCAGTCCGCGACACTTTGGAATTCACGTCACCAGAGCGAGTGGATGGTGAATTACTGAGATCGGGGATGATGGAATTCAGAGATTAGATCATTTATAATTTTAATTTATGACCAATGAATGATCTGTTCCTATTTCTAATTCTCATGATCTAAAATACTGGTCCATAAAAATATAGTGAATCTTCTCAATTGTTAGCATGTGATCAATCAAATATCTCTTGTGGAAGATACTTGTATACTCTGATCAGTTCAGTAAATCATATTTCCATAGAGTTCCCTAAATGTCTCTGTCCTGAGGTAGGTCAAGCTTATAATCAAATTCTCATAGCTATGCCTCGAGGTCGAGGATGATGGCCTTCATTCCTAGTGGGTTCTCAAGTAGCTTATGAGTCCAACCTTGCAAAATGGGCCACCGAGCGAAGACGCCTGTGCATGTATTTGTTTGATGTTGCACTCCAAGAAGCACACGATACTTCACAAATCAACCAACCAGTTCCAATGGCAACCACGACAATTGGAGCTGATGGATTTGCAACAGCCTTCGTCCACCTGTTCCACCGTTGAGGACTTGGTTGGATTGTTCTTTGTCAGAGGCCTCACCCTTGACCTTACCGCCATGGGTAGTCCTACCAGGAGCAGAGCTCCAGGCAGCATCGCTCTCGGGATCTCAGGTCCGGACAAACTTTTACACCACGACAAGATGACAATCCATGGAGAAGTGTAGCCAAGTGTTAAATAAATAATAAGTGTAACATCGCTTCAATGATATGTTTGATCGTGTATGACCATTGAGCATACCTTTTAAAATTCCTCGTGTTCCTCGTGTGTTTCTATTACAATCATAACGTCTGCAATTTCCTGTTTCACTCACTTCTATTGATTCACTGTGAAATCTCTTCAGAGGATGCCTGCCCTGGAGAAGTTCTCCTCCGAAGGGAGTTCTGTGACAGCCTCTCTCACTGCTCCCCATGTGCCCTCCCTGCTGCTCTCAAGCCTTACAACCATGTTCTCACCCAGACTCACTTCTACAGCCACTGTCGTCCCCACTGCCATTCTGCAGTCGTTATTCTGACATCCTCCTGTTTTTCGCTTATACCTTGAAAAAGACCACAGGCCTGAAATGTCATAATATACCTTTACTTCTTATGGATGATGCGAGACCAGCTGACTTTCTGTGCATACCTGTACAATCACAGCATCTGCAGACATTCATGTTTCCCCTCATATAATTCCCTGCAACTTGCATTTGTTATTATAGACTAAGAACCCATTGGGGCATTCACATGGTCCTGGGATTGAGGGTGGAGAAGAACTAAAGCTATTCTTGGTAGAAAAATGAGAATAAAATCTTGAAGTTTATTATAGTAACTTCATTGTACAGATTGAAAACAAGAGGACTCGAATTCAAACTCAACCACAGGGAAAATTAAAGAATGGCACAAGGTTCTGCAGATGCCAGAATCTTGACACAAAAAAAAACTCTTTGGGTTAAACAGCACCCCTGAGGGGAGCAGCAGTTGTCAACATTTTAGGACGAGACCCTTTATCAAGATGGCACACTTAGCATAGCGGCTCACGCCACTCTTTTACTGCACCAGCGGCCCAGGTTTGAATCTAGCGCTGTCTCTAAGGAGTTGGTACTTTCTCACTGCGGATTTCTTCCGGGTGCTCTGGTTCCCTCCCCCCCCCCCAAAAGAGATAGGAGATACCCCGAATGGGGAGGAGAGGGTGGGAATACTGAGACAGAGGCCAACAGGGGACTGGTGAAGTAAAAAGTTAATAGTCATCAAGTAACTGCTAAAGTGGGAACAATGTAAGATGGCAGATCAGACCAACCTGTTTACATCAAGAAGCTTAGACTTCATGATCAAGAGCATGAATTCTCATTTGATAAGCAGTATAGTTAGTCTTGTGGTTAGCACAACGGTATTACAGAACCAGTGTGTAAAGATAAAAACCTTGTGTTTTGATTCTTAGTTAATTTTGTGCCTGTCTCTGTAAGAGAACTATTGTTTGTAGTGTTACCATAGTGACTATAATGTAATGTGTCATAATATCTGACCAGGCTAACCACTTGCTCACTCACTCTACAAGATGTGAAGGAAGCGTGAGCATGAGAATTTTTTCTTTGAATTTATGTATCTCTTTAAAAGCTTTTGTATCTCTTTAAATATCTTTGCATCTCTATCATACAGTAAATGTTTTGTTATTCATCGTTCTGAAAGTCTTGTGGTGAAGCTATGCAAAATGCTTGTATTAAAACTACATAAAGTAACAGCTACAGAGCTTGATTTATTGGATTAAAGAGACCAAAATTTGGGATATCGCAGCTCACACTTTGGAAGATGATACTCTGAAATAAGGATATATTAGAATAAGGAAAGTGACATCTATACAGCGTCCTGGGTTCAAATTCAACGCTGCCTGAAAGGGGTTTGTAATTTCTCCCCTGGGACCACTCAGGTTTTCTCTGGGTGCTCTGATTTCCTCCCACAATCCAAAGATCGGCGGGTTAGTAGGTTAATTGGTCACAGGCGTGTATTTGAGCGGCGCAGGCTCATGGGCCACAAGGGTCTGTTACCGTGCTTTCTCTAAATTTAAAAAAATTAATCCATTTAATAAATGGGGATGTTCTTCAGGGCAAATAGTATTTTGAAATGAAGGACGAGAGCAAAAGTGAGCTTGGTCAAAATTAAACCATGTGAAAGCCTCAGGAAACATCTTAAATGAGAGGTGGCCTCAGACACAAGTTTTGGCACTTCGGCACCTCACAAGATGAAGATGTTTCCTTCGCTGAGGGGATAAATTGGATACAGAACCGCTTTAATCCAGCACCTTTGGAGACCATAGCTACAGAAGTGGAACCAGAAGCTAAATGTCAAGGGAGACCATTGCTGTGGGGAAGAATGTGTCTCAAAACAACAGTTTGGGCACTTTCCCGAATTGAGCTCAGTGAGACAAGTTTGTAGGTGGTTTAGCAGCTGAGCATGTTCAGTCCAAATGATTACATTTATAAAGTTTTATATTCGAGTGTATCAATGGAGAGAGCTACCATTACATGCTAAAGAGTTTCGACCTGAACATAATGTCATAGTCATTGCATGCATGAGCAAACAAGAGTAACAAAGGCACAAGAGTGAGTTTGGCACGTAAAGCTGTTTCTAATGTAGATCGCCCTTCATAACAGTAGTTAAATAAAGGGTATATAGCCTCACTGACAAAAGGCAAAGGAGGAAAAACCCAACACCCAACCCCAACCAACCAATTTTCCCCTGCAACCGCTGCAACCGTGTCTTCCTGTCCCGCATCGGACTTGTCAGCCACAAACGAGCCTGCAGCTGACGTGAACTTTTTACCCCCTCCGTAAGTCTTCGTCCGCGAAGCCAAGCCAAAGAAAAAAAATATATAGCCTCAGGATGTAAATCCAAGAATGCAAGCCAGAATAATTTCAGATTTATTGTCAGAGCACCTACTGTACCTGACATTATGTACAACCCTGAGATTCTTTTTCCTACGGGCCAGGCTGAATTACCACTTATTGGTAGTGCAAAAAGAAACTGGGAGCAGTGTAAACAAATAAAGGTAAACAACTGACTATGGAGAGGCCAGACGCAGTATAGAAGCTGATGAGATGCATGAAGAGCAGGTCTTCAATAAGAAACATGTTGCCAGCAACAATAATGAGAAATGCAGCAATTTTAAATTTAAAGTGTTCATTAATCATCAGCGGATCAATGTGAAGTTGCCGATTGCTGTTTATGGGTAGAGAAATGTCTCTCAAGAAGCCCAGCAAATCACCTTTGACAAAGAGTAAACTGAACATGAAAATATAATGGCAGCGCGGTCAGCATAGCAGTGAGGACTGCACTGTTGCAGCGCCAGGATTCTAATCCACTGATGACTGTAAGGAGTTGGTACGTTCACCCCGTGTCTGCACGGCTGCTCCGGTTTCCTCCCACCCTTCAAACGCGTACAAGGTTTGTCGGTTGATTGGTGAACGTGGGCCTGAAGAACCTGTTGCAGTCCTCTATGTCTAAATGTTATTTCAAATATCTGAACCAGGCACTGAAAACCCTGGCTCAAAGAGTTAAAATTGGATTGAAAAAGTTTAGTTTATATGTGCACTTCTCAACTAAATTGGCAAAGTTTCTTGAGAAATATACAAATATGTTCAAAGATCCCACACCACCATTAAGGGACAGAAAACCCATGTACACAGTCAGCCAAATACCAAGCCAGTTACCTACAAGCTTAGTCTGCTGTTTCTGAGAATTCATGTCTACAATTAAAGGAATTGGGATTACATCACAGTTCCTTACTTTCCAGCTCTATGCAGGGAAGCTGAGAGTTGAGAATATAAGGCGAAAAGGAGACCAAAGGAGCAAGTCGTGCAATGCAGACCAGGACTTGCTGTAAAACATGGATCCAATGATTTTCTTCTGGGTTTCACGCTGACAGGATTTCCCATTGCAGACCTGCTCAGGATGTGGCTGAGTCTCATTCAGCTAAACCTTGAAAGAAAACTTGGGAGGAAAGGCAATTGAAACACAGCTAGCCTCACAATCCATGCAATGAAAGGGATTGGGGTGATAAGATTAGTATGCTGACACCACCAGGCAACTCACGATGAGAAAATGGGTATCAGACCACCAGGTTCAGGAACAGCTGCTACCCCTCTTAAGGACTCTTAATTATGCACTTTATTGATTTTCTTTTGTTCTCTCTATATTGCACAGTCAGTCTGTTTACATTCGCTATCTGTTTACAGTTCTTGGTTTACATTTTTTGCACCACCAATAAGTGGTAATTCTGCCTCACCCACAGGGAAAGGAATCTCAGGGTTGTATGTGATGTCATGTACATTCTCTAACAATAAATTGCAAATCTGACACTGATGTACTGATCAAAGAGTTATCTTGCAAGACTAAGTTGAAGATTCAAGAAAGTGGTAAGGATGATTGTCGAGTTACTCCTGAAGTGAATATTTCAGAACATGACTGGAGCGAGTCAGGGGGTGACACCTTCAATGGATCCAAGTTCAAAGCCACTTTGATCAACATCAACTACATTAGTTGTGTCACCAGAATTGAGAAGAGCAGCAGCAATACAGTTACAAAGATGAAATGGATTTCAAAACCCAGTTATTCGGCAAAAGGTGGCAGACACAGCCCTGGACACCACAGGCAAAACTCTCCCCTCCATCAAGAACATCTCCCAGGAATGCTGCTGTCGCAGAGCAGAGCAATCATCAAGGATCCACACCATCCAGCACACGCTCTGTTCTCGCTGCTACCATCAGAAAAGAGGTTTAGAGTCACTCTACCAGGTTCAGGAACGGCTGCTCCCCCTCCACCATTTGACTCCTCAGCAACAAACTCAATCAGGGACTCATTTAAAACTCTTATTCTTGCACTTACTGAGTTTTTTCTCTCTATATTGCACACTCAGTTAGTTTACATTTCTTTATTTGTTTACAAGTGTGCGTATCTTCCTGGGTACAGTTTTTTTCAATACCAATAAGTGGTAATTCTGCCTCGCCCACAGGAAAAAGAATCTCGGGGATCTATGTGATGTCATGTATGTACTCTAACAATAAATCTGAACTTTGAACTTTAAATGTGTATATTTGTAAACTTAGCAAAGCTCTTTTTTAACTCCTTTTCTATAAAATGGGAAAAACATTGAAAAAATGTGTGGCATCATGACACGACACACTTGATTATGGGTGTATTGTTGTGTGCAGTCTGGGAAGAACTTCAAATAAACCAAACAGACCTCTATGTTTTCCCCACAAATTTTAACATACTCTGTTTATCATTATAGATCAGGAACCTAGAGGGTTTGAAATACTCCAGTAGGCTGTAAACAGCGGTTAGCACAACACTCTTACAGCACCAGAGACCCAGGCTTGAATCCGGCACTGTCTGTAAGGAACTTGTAATTTCTCCCTGTGTCTGCATGGGTTTCCTCCGGGTGCTCCAGTTTCCTCCCATCCTTCAAAACCCACGGGGTTGTGGTGTAATTGGGCGGCACGGCCTCGTGGGCCAGAAGAGCCTGTTAATGTGCTGCATTGTCTAATTTTTAAAAAAACCTTAAAGTGTCAGGTTTGATTATCAGTCCCCTGAATAACCTGCTTGTATCATGGGTGTTACAATTGGCCTAAGTGTCTCTATGCAATAAAATTGGACAAAATTTTCTATCATTATTCCAATGCATTAAGACCTCTGGCAAAATCTCTCAGCAAGATTTATACCTTTAGAAGAAAGGGGATCAAAAGGTAGGATGATTTTCCACCTTAGTTCCCCTTTCTTTTGGGAAAACAGTGGAGAAGGTTTCACTCATAAGACGTACATTCAAATGTATTTCCCCATTGAACTTGATTGTTTCGGCCTGTCCTGCTCTGAAGCCCAACATATGGCTTGAAATCCACGCAAACACAAATGATGTCTCCTTGTGTGTAGTATCTAAGCATCGAGTCAAGGAATTGTAGGCTAGACTGGCCTTCGATATGTGCTAATACAAGGAGCGATGTTGGAAGCCACAGGTGAGTCTGCGGTCTGTTCACAAGTATTGCCATCTGGCAGGCAAAAATATGCAAAGGAACACCTTCAAAATAGCAAGGAAAAGTCGAAGCAAAAGTCATTTTATTGAGAAGCACCCTTTATTTGCCCTCAAGTACATCTTTCTTTGGCTTGGCTTCGCGGACGAAGATTTATGGAGGGGTAATGTCCACGTCAGCTGCAGGCTCGTTTGTGCCTGACAAATCCGATGAGGGACAGGCAGACACGGTTGTAGAGGTTGCAAGGGAAAATTGGTTGGTTGGGGTTGGGTGTTGGGTTTTTCGTCCTTTGTCTTTTGTCAGTGAGGTGGGCTCTGCGGTCTTCTTCAAAGGAGGTTGCTGCCCGCCGAACTGCGAGGTGTCAAGATGCATGGTTTGAGGCGATATCAATGTGGCAGGCACCAAGAGATTTCTTTAGGCAGTCCTTGTACCTCTTCTTTGGTGCACCTCTGTCACGGTGGCCAGAGGAGAGCTCGCCATATAACACGATCTTGTAGTGGTAAAGAACATGTTGCCAATAATAAACAACTCAACCACACTATATACTAGCATTTGACTGCCAAGAATAAGGTTTTCTTTTCAATGCTGAAATACATAATGTAAAATACAATAGGGGCTCAGTAAAGGCTGGCGTTTCTTCTGTCAAAAATGAACAGTTAATTAAAAGTCATTTTGCAGTGCTGCCCAAATCAGCTGTGGGTGTCGAAGTGATCAACAAAGTTTTGTGGGAGGCAGTTTCTTGGCCCAGTCGCATCTTAAAGCTAACGTTGACTATCACAGAAAAGAGACATGAGATCTTTGCAGGTGAAAAACCCCCATTGATGGCCGCCCTACTTCCTGCCAGTTGTGTCAGTAAATACTGCAAACTCACAGGTCACCCTAATGCTATAGTTAAGCAGCTATATATTTTGTGAGGAGTTTGAGGAGATTTGGTACGTCACCCAAGACTCTCGAAAAAACTACAGGTGGACCGTGGAGAGCATTCTGACTGATTGCATCGCTGTCTGGTAAGGCGGTGCCAACGCTCAGGACACGAAAAACTCCAGAGCTCGGCCTGTGACATCATGGGCACCACTCCATCGAGGACATCTACAAGAGGTAAGAAAGCAGCCTCTATCCTCAAGGATCCTCAGCTCCCACCCAGGCCATGCCCACTTCACACTGCTACCATCAGGAAAAAGGTACAGGAGCCTGAAGACGAGCACTCAGCGGCACAAGTATAGCTTCTTCCCCACTGCCATCAGATTCCTGAATGAATAATGAACCAACGACACTGTCTTCCTGAAGTGCCAGTTGATGAAGTAGACAAAGACGATGTGGTCAAACAATAATGATGGCTTTTATTAGCAGAAACTCATGGTACAATAATGAAAGACAATAGGTGCATATACAGTTATATCCAACGGGTGTGTCCTTAACAGTAGAGGTAATGCACAGCCAATGTTAGTACAGCAAGGCTTGTCAGAGGGGAGTCAGGCAGCTTGGCAGACACTCACCACAGTCTCCCCCCCGGCAGAAGAAGGGTTAAAATCAAAATGATAGCTGCTAGGAAAGACTGAAGCAAGCGATACATGGATACCATGTTTGGCCTTGAGAATACGGTAACAGTCAAAATACGCCAGTATCTAGCAAGCAATCGAAATATAATGAGATGTTTTATGAATATGTCAGCCTATCAGGTTTTTTACGAATTCTAGTGCTTCATCTCAAAACAGGTGGCTCCTTTGCAACCTTGGGAACTGGTACAGGTCCTGGGTCTGTAGTGTGGGAAGGACTGACTTCTGGACCCGCTCCAGAATAGCCAGCATGAGGCATCTGAAAGCAGACTAGGGGTCACAGGGGTCACAGGCTAGTGGGGGTGAGTCCAACCTCTCAGGCTCGCTCTGAGTAGGGGTGCAAGGAAGGGGCGAACCAGGCGAGGCCAGATCTCTTAGGGGTACAGCGTCAGTACTCCTGTCTGGGAATTTAACATGAGCATAATTGGGGTTGGTAGGCAGTAGCTGAACTGGTTGGACTAGGGGGTCTATTTTATGCGCCCGAGAGTGACTCCTCAGCAGCACGGTTCCAGGCTCAGATAAACAGGCTGGCCAGTCCATCACAGTTCCTGATTTCCTAGGAGAGGCAAAGGTGTTTGATCTGTTGCAGTACACAATAATGACCGAATAGAATGTAGCACCTCAGGCAGCACCGGGTAACAGGGTAACCATGTGTTTTTAATAGAAGATTAACAGTCTTCCAGACTGTAGCATTAGCCCTTTCGACCTGCCCATTGCCCTGTGGGTTGTAGCTCCTTTGATTATTTTGCTTGCACTGTTTATATTTATTTTGCAAGGTGCTTATTTGAATGCTTGCACTGTGATGCCGGCTCAAAATAGCAAATTTCGTGACATGTTCATGGCAATAAATTCTAATTCTGATTAATTATCTCAGCGTATATGGTGATGCATTTGAGTGGGGCAGTACATTGTTAATGGTAGGATACTTAATGATGTGGCAGAACAGAGGGACCTTGTGATCCAAATCGTAGATTTCTTAAAGTCGCCATGCAGATGGATAAGACAGTTAAGAAAGCCTCTGGTATAGGGATCATTAATCAGGGGATTTGAGTTCAGGTAACTTGCAGGTCTATAACTGGTGAGACCACACTCGGAATATCGTGTTCATTTCTGGTCATCTTATTACAGGAAGGAGGCGGCAGCTATGGAGAGGCTGCAGAGGAGATTTACCAGGATGTTGCCTGGATTGGAAAATATGTCTTATGAGGCAAGGTTTGCAGAGCTGGGACTAGGGCCTTTCTCGGTGGAGTGAAAAATAATGAGGTGAATTAATAGAGGTCTACATGATCATTATGAGCTATAGATAAGGTAGACAATCGCAACTTTTTCCTCAGGGCAGGAGTAGCAAACGCTAGAGGACATCTGTACAAAGTGAAGGGAGGAAAGTTTAGGGGAGACATCAGGGCAATTTTTTACACAGAGAGTTGTGGATGCCTGGAATGCTTTGCCAGGGGTACCAGAAGGGCCAAAATGGCCTGTTTCTGTGTTGTAATTGTTATATGGTTATATAAACAGTGATGTTATATGGTTGTATATAGTTTGGGGTGGTGATGACAGCTGAAACATTGGGACATGTATATCTTAATCTAATGTGTGTTTTCTTATAGAATAAAGCAGTCTGCATCATTTGGAAATGTTTAGATTGTTATATTACTAAGGATGAAAGGAAAAATAGAGGGCTATGAGGTAGAGAGCATTTAACTTTTTTTTGGTAGGTATATATAAGTCAGCACCACATTGTGGGACCAATGGTCTGTAGAGTGCACAATGTTCTATGTTGTATGGTCACAGATATACATTGGAATTTGTTTCCAAAATTCGGCTCTCAAAGTTAGTTGAGCCAAATTTCTGAAGCAAAATATAATGGACACATGATTGTATTTTTACATTTAGTGCATTAAAACCAAAGACAAAATGATGTCCCTAAGAGTCTAACTTCACTCCCTTTGGAAAACTTGCTTTTTTTCTGTATGTTGTATCAGTATCACTGTTGAAATCAGTAAAGCTCATTAAAGGTACGATTATGAAATAGATGTGAAACCATTCATTAATCTGCCTTGTTGAAGTTCATGTCACAGTACTATTGTCATCCTATACAGGTGATAGGCATAGGAACATATTGGGAGGGATGCCCAATATTGACATGTCATAATTCTAAATCATGAATATTAATATCTAGTGAGAGTTAGAAAAAATGGTTGAAAATAGCAAGTCCTCACCACACCAATCAGTCCATCTCTCATTTTCACCTGCACTCCTCACATTCCTCCAGCGAATTTACCATCCGTTCCGGGGGGGTGGGGGGTGGGGTGTGTGAATGGGCAGTTACACATATGAGTTTGATTGATGTTACTGCTATCTTGTCAGAAATAAAATTCATGAAACTGCAGCAAAGAGGTTGTCCAAAGATGTTCTTCTGAAAGGATGGGGATGAATTATCCTGTCTAACAGATACACAATGATGTAACAGCAAACGCCTTGATAAATGCAAACTTGTACTGATTTTAGTAAGCTCAATAAAACTGCACCCTTGGGGCTGCTTTCCTCAGACTTGTTTAACCAATTCTTTTCTTCTGAAATTACAGCCATCTGAATAATTTTTTTAAATTTTAATTTAGAAAATTTAGACATACAGCACGGTTATTGGCCCACGAGCCCGTGCTAGCCAATTACACCTGACTGGCCAACACCCTCCCCCTCCCCCGGTGGGAGGAAACCGGAGCCCCCGGGGAAAATCTATGCAGACACGGGAAGAACATACAAAGTCCTTTCAGACAGCGTGGGATTCAAACCACGGCCCCAATCGCTGGCAGTGTAAAGGCATTGTGCTAACCGCTACGCCAACTGTACCACCTTGTTTTGTAGTCTTTGATGTAACTTTGGAAAATGCTTCGTGCATAGCAAATTCCCCCAAATAACCACATTTCTAGGATTGCTCGTTGAGGACCACACGTTAGCCCAGACCCTGTGAATAACTCCTCTTCCCTGATTAAAAAATAATACCTTTTACATGTGACAGAGACTTCCATTTAATGCCTCTTTCGAAGGATAGCAGATCACTTAATCTAGCTGTACAGCATGTACTCAGTCCCCTAAAGAGAGACTTGAATCCAGAACTTTCAACTCAAACGAAAGGATGCTACCAAATCCACCACAGGATATTGTAATTGATGCTGTTGTTTTCTATTTGACTTCATTGGGGAGTTTCTTGCTCACATACCTGACACCGGAGTCCCAAAATGGACACTGTCTTCAAATTCTGTATCAGGAGGAGATCGCCAAGTGAACAGAGGTCTTGAAACCTCCTTGAAAAATGCAACAAGTGGGGAGCCAAAGGAGCCGCTGCAACCTCGTGCGCGGCCTTATTATTTACCAGCCACATGAACTCCTGGGAATCTCTGAGCAACGACTGCCCAAAGTGAAGAAGGAGCATTTGGGGGTGACATTTAGAATGTGGAAGCTCAGTGTGAACTGCAGAAGAGCTTGCCATCTCATCAATGACCAGCCTGCCCATTCTACCTTTGAGGAAGGGTTGGCAGGTTCCACATTAACCTCAGCACCTGCAGAAGTGGAGTGAATCAAGTCATCCTTCATCTAGATTGCTAGAGAGAAGAAAATATGAGAACGATGCATGGCCACACAAGTCAAGTCCTTTTACTAATAGAACATAGAACAATATAGCACAGTGCAGGCCTTTCAGTAGCCCTCGATGTTGAGCCACCCATATATTCCTACCTAAAAAAAAATTCTAAACCCACCCTATCCCCTAACCCTCTATTTTCCTTTCATCCATGCGCCTGTTTCTCTTCTTTCTTTGGCTTGGCTTCGCGGACGAAGATTAATGGAGGGGTAATATCCACGTCAGCTGCAGGCTCGTTTGTGGCTGACAAGTCCGATGCGGGACAGGCAGACACGGTTGCAAGGGAAAATTGGTTGGTTGGGGTTGGGTGTTGGGTTTTTCCTCCTTTGTCTTTTGTCAGTGAGGTGGGCTCTGTTTAAGAGTCTCTTAAATACCCCAAATATTTGAGCCTCAACCACCGTCCCCGTCAAAACATTCCAGGATCCCTCAACTCACTGTGTAAAAAAAATTACCTCTGATGTCTCCCCTAAACTACCCTCCCTTAACTTTGTGCATATGTCCTCTGGTATTTGCTCATCCTGCCCTAGGAAACAGGTGCTGGCTGTCCACCCTATCTATGCCTCTCATAATCTTGTAGACCCCGATCAAGTCTCCTCTCATCCTTCTATACTCCAAAGTAAAAAAAGTCCCAGCTCTGCTAACCTTGTTTCCCAATCCAGGCAGCATCCTGGTAAATTTAAGCTGAATTGAAGCGCGTGGCGCATGTAACCTAACGCATTGGTGCCCCAGTACCAAAGTAAACTGACGACTGGCCGAGAATATTCAAACTACTCAGTAAGACGTGTGAGTCAGGATGTTCAGAATGAGATGGGTTATGGGATCCACGAGCATTACAATAAATTTTGGAAATGGAGAAAACTTGAACAAAATGATAGTTCTGAAGTTTAAATTGCATCAGTTTCTGTAATATTAAATCACAGGAACAAAAAGATTGCTTCCTTTCATCAGTGAGACATTGATGGTAAAGTTAAAAATAAATACACTCGTTTGATTTACGGTAACATGCAGCAGAGTGAAGGAGAAGGTTTAGTCACTTGTTGTTAACCACAGTGTCAAGTCAGTTGTGTTGTCAATCACTGAGCACCATTATACTTCGGGTATATGGAACTGAAATATAGCAAGGGACTCTGAACTATTTTTCCATGCCATTTCATTGAGTCCCACTGTATTACATTGTTTAAGACTGTAATACAACTCATCATCCTTTTGGCAATGACTTCAGGCTTTCCACAGAAGCCGTCGCTCAATGGATGAGCTTTCAAAACCCATTCTTCATAACACTTATGTGAGATGTAGCCAGTGTTCTCTGATCATTTCATAGCATATTGACAAGTGTGGTTCCCTGAGCAGCTAAAGCCACATCAACACCTTAATGCTCTCTGTCAAAGGCCCATTGAAAGAAAAAAAGCAGAAAGAAGGTCATTAAAATCCTCTGTTCTGCACACCTGGGGTCCAGTGGCCAAGTGGTCATCCTTATGCATTGTGCAGTTTGGTCTCATTTGTACGTTTATCATTACTCGAGTGAAATGTAATAGATATGGTCACTGCAATCATAATTTTTTTTAAAAAGTGGCCTGGTGTCCTGAAGGAATATTGATGTGCATGATGCAGTCAAAGATGGGGTCCTTCAACTGTCCTGTAAATAGGAAGCAGACATGTTACAGGCCACTTTAAAGATAAACAGAGATAGCACCATCATTAAGAATCTCTTATTTTGGCAGTATTCTTTTGAAGGCTGGAGGCATCAATAGCAAAGGCCAGGTCCTGCCTTCTGAATAAACAACCAAGTGTTTTAGCAACAAGGAGCTGATATATTTTTCTTCACCCTCTGCACATTAATCTGACAGAGCAGATTGGTTGCTTATAGTGGATTCTGCCTGATTTAAATTCCGTGATCAATAGGTTCTATAATGGGCAGGCAATCGGCTCTGAGACTGCAGCCCAATCTGTGAAGATGAACAGAAACCCCAAGGTTTTGGGTGACTTTTTTTCAAATATCAAAGTACTCTGAATCACGCACTCCCCAATCAGAACCATTGAACTACAGAATTCTACAGCACAGAAACAGGCCCTTCAGCCCTGCTAGTCAGTGCTGAATTATTTTTATGCCTCGTCCCAATGACCTGAACCTGGACCATAATCCCTCCATACCCCTCCCATCCGTGTACCTGTCCGAATTTTTATTAAATGTCAAAAGGGAGCCCAATTCACCAATTCAGCTCATTCGACACTCCCAACACTCACTGCATGAAGAATTTCCCTCCCTAATGTTCCCTTTAAACTTCCACCCTGTCCTTTTTGGTACCTTCCTTGCAACCCTAACTTGGCATTGAACTGAGGAATAAGTATTGGACAGAATCGAGAAAGTTTTATAATGACTCTTCAAACACTGCGGTGTCTCGTCTGGGGTTGCTTGCTCTCGATACTTTTTTTTAAAAATCAAAGACAAAAACAAAAAAACTGGTGAAGGAATGACCATCATTAATGTTCCTGGAGGTTGAACAAACGTAGATCAAATGTGGATCGCCGATTGAGTCACAGAATCTGACAAGACAATGTAAGCATCGAATGTAAGCAGGAGAATAATTGAGGATGTCCTGTAATCGAGGATGTCCTGTTTGGCTGCATTACTGTGTGGTATGGTGACTGCAAAGCATCAGACCGGAATTCTATTCAGAGGATCATTAAAACAGCCAAGAGGATCACTGGAATCTTCCTTTCCTGTCTAGACGACATTTACTGGGAACGCTGTCTAAAGAATTCTCAAGGAGTTATAGAAGACACTCTATCCAGCGCATAGTATCTTCAACCCACTACCATCAAGAAGGTACAGGAGCATCAAAATCAGGGCTGCCAGGCAGGGAAATAGTTTCTTCCTAAAGACAGTGAGACTGATGAACAATATCCTGTAACAGTGAAAATCATCTGAAATATTTATATATATTTTGATTTTTATGTTCTCTTTTTGTACTGTGAATTTTTGTGTGTGTACTCTGGTTCTAAAGGTTGTCATAGATGAAAGGTAGGACAAGCTCCCACTGATACACAAATGCTCTTCATGGTGAACAACTCAAACAGCCTCTGACAACTCCTGGCCTTCATGTGTGGCATAGTTCTTATGCCCAGCGGAGCTGTTCACGCTGTCAGGAGAAGGGGCAAAGGCGGGCCACTGGCACCTTGAAACCAGTTGCTCAGGCAGATGGGGCTTGTGAACCATGGATGATAACTCATTTAGGAGAGGGAAAACACCGATTTCAAACTCCGCTGCCTTGTGGCTGTACCTGCTCACAGGAAAGGCTTTGGGAGTAAACCCTGAGGGGATAAATCCGGAGTCGGAGTCCCGAAGGCAGCTGACTGCTGTACCCACCACCGACACGGCAACTCCTGAGATGCTGCTGGCACCAAACTGTGTAGACTTTCGTCGTTCCTCTGGACCTGTCATTAGCATGGAGAGGGGAGGGAATCCTGCTACATGGGCAACATCCATATCAATTTTGCCTGGCTTGCACCCTGGAGCGGGTACTCCAGCCGCACTTTAGCATCAGACCATGGTCCGGAGAGATGCTATTTGGTTGGGTTGTGTATGTACAATCAGATGTTAATAAACAAAATATTATCAATAGAGGGATAGTTAGTTTCTGTGCAATCAGTCAAAACATTTTGAAAATATTTTCTTCACTGTTGAAGATGATTTGCCACATGAGAAGAGTTCTTCATGAGTCGTCAAGCAAATCAACTCTCATACAAATAGCCATACAAGTAGAAGAACAAGATGACAGAGTAACACGAGAGAAAAAAAACATCAAATAATATAAAACAAAGGGTTTGAGGTAGTAGTAAGGCAGGCAAATGCAATGTTCGCATTCATTTCAAAAGGGTCAGAATATAAAGGTAAAGATGTAAGGCTGAGGCTTGACAAGGCATTGGTCAGACCACAGTTGGAGTTTTGCGAGCAATTTTGAACCCCACATCTAAGAAAGGGTGTTGGCGTTTGAGAGGCTCCAGAGGAGATTTACAAGAAATATCACAGGGATGAGAGGGTTAATGTTTGAGGAGCATTTGATGGCTCTGGGCCTGCACTCAACTGAAGTTTAGAAGGATGAGGGGGGGAATCTCATTGAAACTTACCAAATATTCATAGGGCTAGATTGAGTGGATATGAAGCAGACAATACCAGCCTCAGAATAAAAGGATGTAATTTTAGGACAGAGAATAGAGGAAGCATCTGTTCAGCCAAAGGGTTGGAAATCTGTGGAATTTTTCGCCATTTATAGCTGGTGGAGGCCACGTTATTGGGTACATTTAAAGCAGAGCTTGATAGGTTCTTGATTAGTAAGGGTGTCAAATGTTATAGGGGGAAGACAGGAAAATGTGGTTGAGAGGAAAATGATTAGTCATGACTCGATGGGCTGAATGGCAACATTGTGCTTCAAAGTCTTGTGGTCTAAGGTTAGCATTAGGACACTGTTGTGGGGTTGCTTCAGGAGCCTGATGGCTGCAGTTAAGATGCATCCAGCAAGTAGGCTTTTGACGATACACCTTTAGAAGTTGTTGAAGGACTTGGGGGAGAGGCTGAACCTCCTCTGCCTTCAGTGATAGTAGAGGCATTAGTGTATTTTCTTAATCATCGCCTCAATGTACTTGATCCAGGCCAGATCATTGGAAATGTTCACTCCTAAGAATCTGAAGATACATTCTCTTTCCAATTCAGAGCAATTGATGAAGAAAGGGGAATAGTCTCTGCCCCTTCTCTGAAAGTCAGTGATCATCTCCTTGCTTATTGATGTTGAGAGATAAGTTGATATCTTAGCACCTTGTTACGAGTCTTTCTGTATTTTGCCTCATATGTGGCGTCATCGGCAAATTTGAAGATGAATTTGAAGAGTATTTGGCTGCATCTGCGGAGGGAGTATAGTAAGGGACTGAGTACTGTGACAGAGTATATAGAAATATTTTTGGGAGATAAATGAACCTGACACTTACACACATGTGCACTTAGAATTAGAAGAGGGTTAAGTTAGGTAAAGTAAGTTAAGTTAAAGTGTCATTCTGTTTTCATGTTTAAAGACAATTAAAAGCAACTCTTGTTTAAGTAACCATTTGTCTTGGTGAATATCTATTGCTGCTTGGTTTTGGGGTCCTCTGAGCTCATTACAGTACACATCCTTGAGGAGTGTGGGTGCTGGGTGTGACCATGTGGGAGATGCTGCACCCATCTTCATTTATTATGGTCTGTTAGACAGGAAGGCAAGGATCCAGTCAGAAAAAGGGGTGTGATCCCAACGTCTAGGGATGAGTTGCTCGGGACTATGGAATTGAAGCCTGAGCTGTAATCTTTGTCTGGCATGAATTCAAACAGGAAAATCTGCAGATGCTGGGGTCTGGTTCAATACACGTCCTGGAGAAACTCAGCAGGTCATGCGGCATCTGTAGGAAATAAAAAGCAGTCAACGTTTTGGGCCTGAAGATTCCCAACAGAAGGCTCGGGCCTGAGGTCTTGATTGCCTTTTTCTTCCTATGGGTGATGTGTGACCTGCTGAGTTTCTCCAGCACATTTGTACAGACTAATGTTTTTTTTAGGAGTATCTTGTGTACTCAGAGTAGGAAAGCTAATGTTCAGACAATTTTAGTATGTATGTCAGGGGTGGCCAAACCTGCTTAATGTAAGAGCCACGTACGATAAACTTCAGATGTTTAAGAGCCGCAAGATATGAAAACATTACATACACGTTTTACATGCACACTTTGTTTCAAAAATTGTATATAAATATTAAGGAATACATGTACATAATAATATTTATTCATGTGTGTAGTTTTTAAACTGTTCATTTGTATTAGTTTCAATCATCAAAAAATGCACATACATACCAAATATTTTAATTGATTTGGTATGTCTGCAGCTGGGGCATCGGGAGCTCAGATGGGAGGGAAGCCGGGGCGTTTTGGAGCTCAGATGGGCAGAAGGCCAGAGCCTAAGCGAGAGTCTGCGGCCGGGATGTCGGGATCTCTGGAGGGTGAGAGGCCTGGATCACCCTAACACTCAGCTAATTTCACAATCGCGCGATCACAAGCCACGCCCGCTAAAACTACCATGGTGAGCACCGGGCCACATGATTCCTGTCTCAGCCAACCCATTTCCGTGAGCCACATGTTATATGTCAAAGAGCCGCACGTGCCTCGCGAACCACGGTTTGGCCACTCCTCGTGTTTGCGGTTGTGCAAATTGCTTTAATTAAAGGCAGTCAGATTTATCACTCGTGCTGAATTTTAGCCAAGGCAAATGCAAATGTTACTATTTCTTTATCATGGTATTTACACCATGTATAAAAAGATGTTGAATGAGCCTACAATGCGCAACCTCCAGAGCCTAACATGAGAAACATCACATCTCTACGAACATTTTTAACCATTTAAGTTTTCTTTATGTCTGTTTGTGGAGCTTGGAATTTAGTGATGGCTGATTAGCAGCACCGTGAAACTATTTATCATCTTATCACTCGGCAATCCTGAAGTTGATAGGGTCAACTTGTTTGATGTGCAATAATGTTATCATGTTGATGGAAGCACACAGGGGAGCATCAAGGGTGAGTAGCTGACTAATTTCCCAAACAGAATTAGTACCTTTCCGTAGCTTTCATTTTAAAGTAGTACTTTGACAGCTTGGAACATGTCTTCACTTCCAAATGACTTTCAATAGCCGGGTTTGTGATATTTTACAAGCAGTTGCACATTTTTACTGCATCCTGCTTCCAATGTTGTCAATTGAAACACTGAGTAAAAAGTGGACAATATTGCATGCAGAATAGTAACAAGCTAATCATGTGTGAACCTTTGCCGCTGGGCTTGCTACGGGAGAACAAGCAATAAAAGCTTGAGCCCCCTTTGCACGGTTTTCCTTTGATTTTATGACGCGCTGCAGATTTTCCATGGATTTTCACAATATCACCGGAAAAAAAGAGGCTTGCTGTCTTTCAAGCTGAGCAATCAGTTATAAATTATGTTGCTGTCACGGTAACTGGAGTCCTGAGATGGCCCATTTTAAACATGATGGACCAGGGGTACAGGAAGAATAGAAAAAAATTTGTAAGTCAATGAGAGAGCCCGTGGTACTTTTTTAAAATGTTTTTGTAAATGTCTGACAAAAAGGGCAGCTGAAATGTTTCAAGTTCTCATTCAATGCCAACCTTATACATGGATCAAGGTGACAGTCATCAAGATATTTCAGAATCAGAATCAATTGTCATGAACAAGTCATGAAATCTGATGTTTTGCTGCAGCGACATAGTGTAAATATTCATATTATAACCATCTTACGACATTACTATAAATAAAATAGAAATAATAGTGGACGAAAAGTAAGGCAGTGTCTTTGGTTCATTGATTATTCAGGAATCTGATGGCACCGGGGAGGGAGCTGTCCTTGTGCCCTTGAGTGCTTGTATTTAGGCTCCTGTACCCTTTTTACGATCATAGCAGAGTGAGGAGAGCATGGCCTGGGTGGTGGGGGTCTTTGAGGATAGAAGCTACCTCATGTAGATGTCCTCCATGGAGTGAAGTCTGGTGCCTGTGATGTCGCAGGCAGAGTTAACAACCCTCTGGAGTTTATTCTTGTCCTGAGAGTTGGTGCCTCCACACCAGGCAGTGATCCAACCAGCCAGAATGCTCTCCATGGTACACATGTATCAGTTTTTGGTGTCTTCGGTCATGTACAGAATCTTCTCAGACACCTCACAAAGTATAGCCGCTGGCGAGCCTTCTTTGTGATTGCATCAACATTAACTCCAGCCAGGATATAAAGTCTTCACTGGATTATGAGCCTCTTTAAGTTGGCACCCTTTTACAAGACTCATCTGATTCGACCTGAGGAGGTAGTCAAAATTTTTTTTTCACTTTTGGTGTGTCTGCAGTTTGTTCGAGCATTGTCATTTTATAAGATTAATATCTGAAGGGACCCTGACTCTGCACAATATCTCACCAATCAGGTTGGAGAAGAATCAATTAAAGAAATTTAAAAAAATTAAAGAAATCAATTAAAGAAAGGAGACCTGTTCAAAGGGAGTGGACACTTAGCATGGTTGGTGCACTTCTGCCAGGAAACTTCAGGCCCATATCGAACTGTCAATATCTCCCCTTGCGCTCTTTCTTATTGGGGATTTTGTGGCTCGTATGTCTTTTAAAACTGATTGAATTGGTCCTACCTGAGACAAAGTACTTTATTCAAAACCAGGCTAATCCACAATGGTGGAATGTAGGATGTGTTCAGGTTGTAAGCAATGAATTGATTGAACAAAGTGAACTCTTTCCCAGTGCTCTCCACACATCAAGTCCATGCTGGCTCACAAGCAATCATATTACAGTCTGGATAAATGTGAGGTGATGCATTTTGGAAATTCAAAGCAGAAGGTTGAGTAAAAGGTTCTTTGGCATGGCTTCACGGATGAAGATTTATGGAGGGGTATGTGCACGTCTGCTGCAGGGTCATTGGTGACTGACAAGTCTGATGCGGGACAGGCAGGCACGGTTGCAGCGGTTGCAAGGGAAAATTGGTTGGTTGGGGTTGGGTGTTGGGTTTTTCCTCCTTTGTCTTTTGTCAGTGAGGTGGGGTCTGCGGTCTTCTTCAAAGGAGGTTGCTGCCCACCGAACTGTGAGGCACCAAGATGCACAGTTGTAGGTGATATCAGCTCACTGGCAGTGGTCAATGTGGCAGGCACCAAGAGATTTCTTTAAGCAGTCCTTGTACCTCTTCTTTGGTGCACCTCTGTCTCGGTGGCCAGTGGAGAGCTCGCCATAGAACACGATCTTGGGAAGGCGATGGTCCTCCATTCTGGAGACGTGACCCACCCAGCGCAGTTGGGTCTTCAGCAGCGTGGATTTGATGCTTGCGGACTCTGCCAGCTCGAGTACTTCGATGTTGGTGATGAAGTCACTCCAATGAATGTTGAGGATGGAGCAGAGACAGCGTTGATGGAAGCATTCTAGGAGCCGTAGGTGATGCCGGTAGAGGACCCATGATTCGGAGCTGAACAGGAGCATGGGTATGACAATGGCTCTGTACACGCTGATCTTTGTGTGTTTCTTCAGGTGGTTGTTTTTCCAGACTCTTCTGTGTAGTCTTCCAAAGGCGCTATTTGCCTTGGCGAGTCTGTTGTCTATCTCGTTGTCGATCCTTGCATCAGATGAAATGGTGCAGCCGAGATAGGTAAACTGGTTGACCGTTTTGAGTTCTGTGTGCCCGATGGAGATGTGGGGGGGCTGGTGGTCATGGTGGGGAGCTAGCTGGCTGAGGGAGGACCTCAGTTTTCTTCAGGCTGACTTCCAGGCCAAACATTTGGCAGTTTCCGCAAAACAGGACGTCAGGCGCTGGAGAGCTGGCTCTGAATGGGCAACTAAAGCGGCGCACCATCTGCAAAGAGTAGTTCACGGACAAGTTGCTCTTGTGTCTTGGTGTGAGCTTGCAGGCGCCTCAGATTGAAGAGACTGCCATCCGTGCGGTACCGGATGTAAACAGCGTCTTAATAAGGTTAATAGTCAGATATTAACAGTGTGGTGGATCAGAGGAAACTTGGGGTCAAAACCCATACATCTCTCAAGGTTGCCATTCAGGTTAATAGGATAGTTAAAAAGGCCTATGGGATGTTGGGCTTCATTAATAGGGAGATTGAGTTCAAGAGTCAAGAGGTCATGTTGCAACTCTACAAGTCTCTGGTGAGACCACATTGAGTATTGTGTTCGGTTCTAGTCACCTCATTATAGGAATGGTTTGGAAGCTATGGAGGGGGGACAGAAGAGATTTTCCAGGATTTTGCCTAGATTGGAAATCAAGTTTTATGAGGGCAAGGTGAGCAGAGTTGAGACTTTACCCTTTTGAGCGAAGAAGGATGAAAGCAGACTTAATAGAGGTCTACAAGATTCTGAGAGGCAGCGATAAAATGGACAGCCAGCAGCTTTTCCCTAGGGCAGGATAACCCATTGCCTGTGGGACATTGTGGGAAAGAGTTCCACTTTGGGTAAAATAGATAAATCTGGCATGAAGTGCGATGGCTAGGCACTCTTTTCCCAAAGTTATGACATAGTTCATGGTTCTATCCAAGTCAATTTGTATAATTGAGTGAAATCTTTCATAAACCAGAATAACTGAGCAGAATAGTACAAGGTGATTGTTTTCACTTTTCTCTTCAATACAAAACCAACTTGTTTGTGAAAGACTAACCAGCTGCTGCATTTTTGTTGAAAATGGACTTAACCCATGAAAAAAAGTTTTTTTTTGATAAAAGAAAGACATATCCTGAGAAAATTCTAATCATTTCTCAAAAAGTAATAAAACTGTCATCTGATCGGATTTTTAAAAAAATGATACAGCAAAGTTGAAGCCAATTCCGGACGATGAAACCTTTGCCACTATATTACACCCAATTAACCTATCAACCAAAGTTCAAAGTTCCGATTTAACCCTGAGATTCTTTATCCTGCAGGCCAGGCAGAACTTCTTATCAGTAGTGCAAAAAGCAGTATTCAAGGAAAGATACATATACAAATGGGAGAAATGGAAACAAACACTGTCCAATACAGAAAATAAATATTCAGTAATAAATAATGTGCAAAGTAAGTCCTTAAATGAGTCTCTAATTGAGTTTGTTGTTGGTGGGTCTGATGGGGGGGAACGCGCATGTTGCAACTGTTCCTCAACCTGGTTGGCGCGAGTCTTGGTGGCACGTGTATCTCTTTCAGTGAGAACAGACCATGTTCTGGATGGTGTGGATCCTTGATGATCGCTGCTGATCTCCGACGGCAGCGTTCCCTGTAGATTATCATGATGGTGAGAAGAGTTCTACCGTGATACACTGGGCTGTGTCCACTACCTTTAGCAGGGATTTCCACTCAGTGATATTCGGGTATTGGTGTCCCCATTTCCAGGCCGTGATGCAGCTGGTCAGCACACTTCCCACTACACATCTGTCGAAGTTTACCAAGGTTTGAAAAGTCATACCAAACCTCCGTAAACACCTAAGGAAGTAGAGGCATGGACGTGCTTTCCTGGAATTTAAATTTGCTCACCCTCTCCGCCTCTGATTTCCCCATTGATCACTGGGTGCTCCAGTGTCCTCCCATCCTGCCTGATTTGGAGAGTGGGAGGACGCTGGAGCACACTGAGAAAAGCCATGCAGGTCACAGGGAGAATGTACACACTCCTCAGACACAGCACAGGATTCAAACCTGGGTCCCTGGCCCTGTAATAGCACGGTGGTAACCATGCTGTCATTACTGGATTCATTGATAGTAATATATTGGGTGAGGTCATATTTGACAAGTGGAGCCAAATAATAAGTACCCACTAACATGTATGCATTTAAAACACAGACTCAATGGCTCTGTGGCCAGCAGTACTTAACAAGAATCTGGTCGTATTTATGACTCCCAGTTACTTCCAGCTTGATCTTCATTGCACCAACTTTGAAGAAAGCAGAAGCACTAGGGGTGCCACATTTATCGTAGCGGTTCGCGCAATGCTGTTATAGCATCAGCGATCAGGACCAGGGTTCGAATCCTGAGCTGTCTGTACGTTCTCTTCATGTCTGTGTAGGCTTCCTCCGGTTACTTCAGTATCCTTCCACCCTTCAAAACATACCAGGGGTGTAGGTCAGTTGGGTGTAATTGGGCAGCATGGTCTAGTGTGCCGAAAGGGACTGTCTGAATTTATTTACATTCGATGTAATCCTCTTTGCCAGTTTTGCTGGTTGTGACCAGTGTAACTGGAATCTCGCACCCTTTGAGACCTGATCTGCTGGGTTACAAAGGGTCAGTTCGAGATGCACTGGGCCTTTCTTTTATTCTCACTCAGTGAAGTTTGGCCCCATCTTCCAGTAATGCCCCAAACATGTTGCAAGTCACTTCTTTGAAGTGATTTCTGGGAATTGCTGTCATCCCGATGTCAAAACACCAACCATATTTTAAATGTCTTGTGTGACCTTCTGACAAAATGACCATTGAAAACAAAATGGTGGCGCTGCTGGAACTCTTGTAATGGCAGCACTGCCACTGATGCGGACCCACAGGGAGCAGAGACACAGCGCTCCCCCTCGGGGTCCAACCACCCAGTTCGACTGGCATCAGTTAAGTACAGCCTTTAAAGTGTCTATTAAAGGAGCTGATGGTGGTTTATTTTAAAAGCCTGTGACTGAGCTGTGGGCCCATTACAGAGGTGTCTGTGTTTGGCAGTAGCCACGAGGGATTGTAATCTCCAGGGAAGCAAAGGACTGGTGCAGGGCACCATAAAATGGGGAGAACAGCCCTCCCCACCCCCCCCCACCTTGTTTGAGAAGGAAATGCAGAGGAGACAACCCTACAGAATGGTGACCACAGCGGCAGACCAGCGAGGGGCTCTGAAGCTGAAGAACACACAGGCGGCAGTTTGTGGGCAACTTGAGGCGAGAAACCCACGCAGGCCATGGTCTGCTGGTGACTGTGGACCGGAGAGACCTAACACCGACTATGGGTGTTACCAAAGCAGGCCATGGTCTGCTGGCTGAAGGGGTTCCGGAAATGGAACATGAGGCAGGTCCCAAAGGCGTTGAGGACTTCCTCGTTGTGTCAGAGGTTCGATTTGGAGCTCAGTTGCTGATAGTTTTGACTGTGCGGCTGCTGGAGGCAAATACGTGGAGACTCAGTGACTCTGTTGGGGGGGGCTCTTTGACTGTCAGGGGCACCGGGCAATTTCTGCTGATGGTGAACCTTTGTCTGTCTAATGTAGACAAAATTTTGTGTAATATCAAATTATTACATGACGATAAAAGTACCTTGAATTTTAATTGGCTTGATACCACACCACCTGACCTGCACCAAAGGGTCAGCACACCCCAAGTTCCAAACTACTGGGCTGTAGGGTTGATTGATGGCCTGCCATTCGGAATGATTTTCAAGATCTTTTGAATCGAGGAGAGCATCAAAGAGGTCTCTCTTTATGGAAGTTTCAGGAACAAATATTCAGCTTCTCATCTGATTAGATGAGTTTTAGAAAATTTATGACCAATTAAAGGGAACTAATTAGAAGGAGATGAGCTTATTGGAGCAGAGTTTCCTTTTGCTTTGATAGATTTTCTTCCATTCTCATATTTGCAGTGCCCATTCCCTCCGGGTAATTTTATCCTAGACTGCAGGAAATTGACTAGATTGGGTTCGATTTCAACAGAAAGTAAAATCAGGCAGTGTGCAAAACTGGTACCTAATCCAATGCTGTCAGTTTCCTGGCAAGTTGAGTAAGGTTAACACAGATCCCTGTGATTGTTGATAGGAACAAAATAAAGCTGCCTTTTAAAGAATGATCTTTAGATTACTTTAGCACAATAATGTGAAGAGTACTATATTCATTCAACTTCTTTATTTCTTTTGTTATGTAGTTCTCTGCTTGTTCAACCATGAAAAAGAATGTTTGGCATTAAAAACAAGTCATCAATAGTCCAAGAAAATGGACATGATGCAAGAAGTCCAACAAATTTCTGAATTCAATGCAAATCCAAGTGCTAAAACATTTTGCATTTGAAATCCTCGAGGCAGAAAAATGTTGAGTTTTGCAAATTGCCATTTCGCCTTGTAGATGTCATCGTTGAAAGAGTGTCAAATGCGAATAGCAGTTTGGCGAGCGGGAATGAGAGTGAGTCACAAAAGCTGGCAGACATTGAATGTTAGTAAAAACACACAGAAACACTGGAAGGTCTCAGCCGGCCTCGCAGAGTCCACGGGAGGTAAAGATGTATGTTTCAGGCCTGAGACCTTCTTCGTATAAGCAAAAATCAGGTGTGCCTCTTAATTAAAGACCAGGGATTAAGGGGGAGGAGTTCAGATCTAACAACCAAAAGGTGTTATTTGGATAGATAAGAGGAAAGATGAGAATTGATTTTGACTCTGTGAAGGGAGACAGAGGGAATAGGGAAGAGAAAGTGAGAGAGAGAAGTAGAGGAAATAAGATAGGGGATGAAGATGGAAGGGGGGAGGTTTTTAACGGAAACTGGAGAAGTCGATGTTCATGCCATCCAGTTGGAGGGCACCCAGATGGAAGATGAGGTGCTGTTCCTCCAATTTCCAGGTGCTCTCAGTCTGGCAGTGCATGAGGCCATGGACAGACATGTCAGCTAGGAAATGGGATGGGGAATTAAAAAGGGTGGCCACTGGGAGACCCACACTATTGTGGCAGACAGAGTCAGGGAGTTCAACAGGAATAAGAAATTGTTTTCCGATCACACATTTGGCTCCATTGAACCTGTGGACTGATTAGTTTAATGCCGGCATCCTACTAGAATTTCCCTCAACTGCTTCCCCCGCTCCAAGCATCTCATCACTTCAATGTCCATGAGGATTCTGGCCTGGCAGCAATATCCTCTTGGCCTGTTTCTCTTTTCTTTTTTTTTATTTTAATAAACAATTGATGGAGAGACTAAGGATACATAATTAAAATGATTACAAAATACAATAATGCAGTGGAACCCCATTCTAAAGCGATAGTTTGGGTCCAAAATAGCGCATCGCGGAAAAAGTGGGGTCACGCTAAATCGGGATTTCAATAAATGGTTGTAGTTACAGTAGAAATTAAAACACATTTTTTTTAGCAAACTGACCGTTCCCGCTCCCGGCAGCAGCTCGAGATCTCCACTCCCTGTGGCAGACTGAGGTCTCCGCTTCCCACGGCTTACTCACAAATGTTCTACTGCTGATGCCAAGAGTGCATTAAAGAAGAGGGAGAGCAACTTTCAAGGAAGAATACATTCTTGCAAGCCTCCTTCACTTGGTGAACACGGTCACCCATTAACATGAAGGATGTGTGGGAGTGCTCCAAGGGCTAGCAATCTTAAGGTCCTGCAGGTGCCTTGGTCACAGCCGAGAGAGGTAAGGTGGAGATGAAATGCTCCCCAGCACTCCTCCTCTTGACACTCGGACACCATAGAATGGTTTCTTCCTTTTATTAACAATGAACAAAGATAAACATGCCTATCTGAAGAACTTTTCATATCTCTTTCCAGTTGAACCAAAACACTTTCCACATGAATTTTTTTGCAATATTTAATTTATCATTTTAAATATATTAACAATCAACAATCATACCAAATGCAAAACATCAAGAGAACCCTTCCCTCCACCCCCTCTCCTCCACCCACTCCCTTCTATACAAGTCCTATTAAACAGAGAAAGAACAAAGAAAAAGAAACACAAAAAAAATCATCCCATTGTTAGTGTGTAGAGTAAAACATATGAAGACGTGATAACACCACAGTGTTAAAATCTTTACAGAGGTCTACTAGCTAGCCAGTAGCGATCATAACCCTATATTGGTGCAAGTGAGGTACCTGTATGCTCTAAATAAGGCTGCCAGATTTTAGGAAGGTGTTGTATCACTTCCTGAGATTGTATGTGACGTTTTCAAATAGGATGCAGCTATTTATCTCTGAAGACCACCTTTCCATGAGTAGATGGGAGTCAGACTTCCATGTTACTGCTACGCACTTCCTGGCCACACATAATTTAATTTGAGAATTAGTTAGTGATCTACCAACCGTGGTGAAGTTCCCCAGAAGACAAAGCTCTGGGTCTACTGGGAAGGTGACTCCCACCACAGTCACAACTGTACAGCCAATACCATCAAACTCCATCTTTAAATTCACTGATGACTCCACAGTTTTAGGAAGAAAAATTAATAATGCTGAGGTGAACGCAAAAAAGAAGATTAAGAATCTAGTGGCACGGTATCAAGATAACAATCGCGCTCTCTCTCGCTCTGTCTCAACATCGGTAAGATAGAGGTGCTGATATTGGAAAAAGGAAGGGATGGGGTAGGGTACAATTCATAACCTTTCAATGGTGCTGAAGAGGAGACAGCTTCAAATTATTAGAAGTAAACATTTCCAATGGCGTCACATGGAGCAATCATGTAACACAATGGTCAAGAATGCAGAACAATGCCTCTACTTTCTTAAAAGGAAAAGGAAGTTCAGCATGTCCCCCATGTCCTTCATCAAGTTCTACAGTGTACCAGCTGGATGCAGCATAGTGTGCTGTGGGAACTGCTCTGCCCAAGATCCAAAGAAGCTGCAGATGGTGGTGAATGTAGCTCAGAACATAACACAAATCTCCCTCCACACCATTGGCGCACCCCGCTGCCTAGAAAAAGGAATCAGCGCACTGAAGAACCAATCACATGCCAGGCCTGCAATCTTCTCCCTCCTCCCATCAGAGAGAAGGTTCAGAGTGTGTTCTTCCCCATCACCACCATTCTTCTGAATGAAGTCCACTGCAGAGTTCTCCGACTGCCCTGGCAAGTTATTAACTCGTCTTTTCACTGTCCGCTGGAAGTGTGCTCTTGCTCTCCTAGTTTGTACAGTTGTATGCATGTTAGAGTTGACTTACTAGGCTGCTCACAAAAGAACACTTCCCACTGTACTAGATATAGAGTGGAAGACTGCTCGGCGATTGGGTCGATCTGGATTTTGGGATTTAGACAGTACCTTTAAAATTCAAATTTAAGGAGGAATGAAAAAGAGATGAACTGGTAAATTTTGTTAGTTTATTAATGAAACTTTTTTCATATAAAATATTTGTTCATTCATTAGTGTGCATGCATGCATACACACACAAGCAGCAATATCCTCTTGGCCAATTAAGTACACTCTGTCTTACCACAGCCTGTTTCTCTTTCTTTCTTTTCAAGTTTGAAAGTTTTCAAAAAGTGCTGATTCCCATGGGGTCCAGATTTCTGGCATCTGGAATTTTGGACATTTACTGCAGTGTGACAATAAATTTGAATTTTAAGTATTTGTGATATGTAGTGGTTGCTGTGTGGGGGGAAGGCGGAGCACATGGCCCTTCCTCCAAAAGCAATTGGATAACGTCCATCTCATCTTCTTCAGTGTTGACTGAGGGATACAAGGGGCGGCACGGTTGGCGCCCTGCTGTGACAGCACCAGAGATCAGGACCGGGGTTCGAATCCCGCGCTGTCAGTAAGAAGTTTGCATGTTCTCCCCATGCCTGCATCCAGGAGTAAGGCGAGTCTTCCTCACCAGAATCAGAATTTATTGTCATAAATATGTCATGAATTTTTTTTTTGTTTTGCAGCAACGTCACAGTGCAAACATTGATATAAAATTGCATTTTGAAATAAATAAATAGTGCAAAAAAAAAATGGAGGTAATGCCTGTGGTTCATTGTCCATTCAGAAATTTGAAGGTGCAGGAGAAGCTGAGTGCTCGTCTTCAGGTTCCTGTACTTCCTGCCTGATGGTAGCAGAGTGAGGTGGGCATGGCCTGGGTGGGTGGGTGGGTGGGGGGGGGGGGTCCTTGTGGATAGAGCCTGCATTCTTAAGACACTGTCTTTTGTTTATGTCCTCGATGGAGTGAAAACTGTTGCCCATGATGTCACTGGCCAGGTTCACAACTCTGGAGTTTTTTTCCTGTCCTGTGTATTGGCACCTCTATACCAGACAGTGATGCAACCAGACAGAATGTTCTTCATGGTGCACCTGTAGAAACCTTTCAGAGTCTTTGGTGACCTACCAAATTGCCTTAAACTCCCCGCAAAGTATAGCAACTGGAGAGCCTTCTTCATGATTACATTTGCCATGGAGACCATTTGAGCCTCTGTGGTCAAATCAGCATCTTTACAAGTTCCTCAGGTAACTTAAGATCAGGGACTTTCTGAATTTGTGTGTGCTTCGGCATCAAGCAAGGAATGAAGTCCCGGCATTGGCAAAATAAGTGAAATCTGTCATTTAGAAGCAATGTTGTGCTGTGCTCCTTTGGAGATCTCACCACTTTCCAAGACATCAATGGAAAAAGTTTTACAATACAGTAAAACCCCCATTATTTGGAATTCAAGCAACTGGCAGTCTCAAACAATCGGCAAAAAAAAATCACAGAATAGGTAAAAAATACGGGTTTAAAATTGGAGCCCCCTCACAGTCACTTTGCAAATCACACAACATACAATCTCAAGCAACCAGCATATGCACTTATCCAGTGTTTAGCTGCTGGATACTGGGGATTTTACTATTTTTTTTTTAATATTTTATTTTTCACACCATAAATCACATTAGCCATGATATACACTTTTTCTTTTTCACACATATACAGTGACTTTTTCTCCCCCCACCTCCCTCCACCCAAGCCACCCCCCCACCTGCCCCCCCTCATCCATTTTAGGTATATAATCTAGGTTGCATTAAACCCGTCAGACAATGTTGTCATTCAACAAAATTACACCAGAAATTCTACTGAATCCATTCTTTTCTTTCCTTCTCCTTCCATCAACTTAGGTAATGTTTGTCCCCGGTAGGTTTTCGCTATTGTGTTTAATGTAAGGCTCCCATATTTGTTCGAATATTTCAATATTATTTCTTAAACTATATGTTATTTTTTCTAATGGAATACATTTATTCATTTCTATATACCATTGTTGTATTTTCAAATCATCTTCCAATTTCCAGGTTGACATAATACATTTTTTTGCTACGGCTAGGGCTATCTTAACAAATCTTTTTTGTGCATCCTCCAAATCAATTCCAAATTCTTTGTTTTTTATGTTACTTAGGAGCTGACATTTTATCATAACATATCTCCCTGCTGGATCTATTATTTCCTCTTCTATTTTAAATGGCACATTTTTACTAATTAATATAGCCACTCCTCTTGCTTTTGAATTATACGATGCTGCTGTTACATCTCCTACCCAATCTCTCTTTAATTTCTTGTGCTCCAATTCAGTTAAGTGTGTTTCTTGGATAAATGCTATATCAATTTTTTCCTTTTTCAGTAAATTTAGTAGTTTCTTCCTTTTAATTTGGTTATGTATTCCATTAATATTTAAAGTCATATAGTTCAGTGTAGCCATTTTATACTTTGTTTATCTTCTCTTTCCGTTTTTCCATCATTACCTTTCCTCCTTTTCCATTTCTGTTTTCTTATTTTAAACTCTTTATAAGACAATATTCCTACAACATCAAACATTTTCCTTATTCTCCTATTTATATCTTCTTTATCCCCAATCTCCCCTTCCCCTCCTGAGTTGTCCTTTATCCCTTGTCGGACAACCACATCTCCCCTCTCCATTTGGGTTTGCGAATTCACTCGCAAGCGTCAACTGATTTTGCAGTGACCGCTATTCCCCCCCACCCAGCCCCCCGCAGAAAAGATTTCGCTTTTCATATGTAACAAAGGTCACTCTTTTAATTCCCTCCTTATTCTCTCCATTCCATTACCTTCCCTTATTAATTCTTGTCTATACTATCTATATTTTCCTCTAAGTACAGATACATTCACGTATGCACATTGTATCTATTCACTCTTATACCTCTTTACCCACATACATATCAATCGTGATCATTTTTACTCTCATTACCCGTCTTCATCCCTCAGTCTATTTTTGTAATTGTTCTGCAAATTTTCGTGCTTCTTCTGGATCCGAGAATAGTCTGTTTTGTTGTCCTGGAATAAATATTTTCAATACCGCTGGATGCTTTAGTATAAATTTATACCCTTTCTTCCATAAAATCCCCTTTGCTGTATTGAACTCCTTTCTCTTCTTTAGGAGTTCAAAACTTATATCTGGATAAATGAAGATTTTTTTGCCCTTTATACTCCAGTGGTTTGTTGCCCTCTCTTACTTTTTCCATTGTCTTCTCCAGTAACTTTTCTCTTGTAGTATATCTTAGGAATTTTACTACAATAGATCTTGGTTTTTGTTGTGGTTGTGGTTTAGAGGCCAATGCTCTATGTGCCCTTTCTATTTCCATTTCTTGCTGTAGTTCTGGACATCCTAGGGTCTTAGGGATCGAATCTTTTATAAACTCCCTCATATTCTTGCCTTCTTCATCTTCCTTAAGGCCCACTATCTTTATGTTATTTCTTCTGTTATAATTTTCCATTATATCTATTTTTTGAGCTAGTAGTTCTTGTGTCTCTTTAGCTTTTTTATTAGATTCCTCCAATTTCTTTTTTAAGTCTTTTACCTCCATTTCTGCTGCTACTGCCCGCTCTTCCATCTTGTCCATTTTCTTTCCCATTTCTGTTAAGGTCATATCTATTTTGTTCATTTTCTCTTCTGTGTTGTTTATTCTTCTTCTTAAATCATTAAATTCCTGTGTCTGCCATTCTTTAAATGACTCCATGTATCCTCTAACAAGAGAAAGTATATCCTTTATCTTGCCTTTCCCTTCTTCTTCTATTTCACTGTACTCTTCCTCCTCTTCTTCCTCTGGGTTGGCCATCTGTTGTTTCTTTGTTGCCCTTTTCTTCTCTTCTTTCTTGTTTCCATTGTCTTCTGTGGTCTCTTCTTGCTGCAGGTGTTCTGCAGCTGTCATTGCCGGCTGTGGAGATCGACTCCCCAGCTGGTCCCCCCTCCCGTCGGTGTGTTTGTTTTCATGCGCGATTGCGCACTTTTACTCGGCTCAGCGAGCCATTTTTGTAGTTCTATTTCTACCGACCTGAGGAAGCGGGCTTCTCTCTCCACAGCGGGCCTCTTCGGACAGGTAAGGCCTTTTCCTTCTTCCTCCGTTGTCTTCTCTTCCTCTCTTCTTACCGTTGATTTTGATTTTTCTTTTTTTGTCGCCATCTTCTTTCCACCTTTATACTCACGTTTCTTTAACTTTTATTTCTGTGCCTTTGTGTTTTCCCTTGTTTTTCCCGACTTTTCTGGAGAGGGCTGGAGTTCACCGTCAGGCCACTACTCCATCACGTGACTCCTCTCCGGGATTTTACTATTTAATGACTTGTTTAGTTTGCATCATTGCTCAAAACCTGGATGACTGCAAGATGTTTTAATTAGCCACTGTTAGCTGGTAGTCAGGCAAATTAACACAAAAATTTAGGCTTGATCCTCCAGTTCTGAAGCTTGATGGAGTTCTTCAATCAACGAATCTCTCTCCACTGTTTTAAAAACCCCAGGCATAATTTAATCCTCATTCAACAGTTAAAAAGAAATCCTGCACATTTTTTTTTGCCTGTGGCAGCTTGCTGTGTATTTGTACATGACAACTGTGATGAGCGCCTCAATGTCAGAAAGTGCTTTGGGAATTCCTGATGGAAAGATGTCTATATCTTTCTCCTTTCGATTAATCAGGATTCAAAATGAAGGCTTTGGAAAGACGTTTCTGACCGGATAAGTGATTTCATAATCCTGCACACTGAGATGGGCCTCAAAGAATGCCTGCATTGGTGCAGGCCTTCAATAATGCGAGTTTGACTCTTCCACGCATTACAGGATTAACCCTTTATTCAGAAGCTCGATCCTTTAATGTTAGCCAAGCTTCCAGATGAGATTTAAATAGTTCTCTAATCTCTTATAGATTTGGTCTAATTATGAATATTCAACACAATTTTTTACATTTACTTTAACTGCAATCTCTTTGCTCCTTGTTTTTATTGTAAATGTAAACACTTTTAAAGTTATAATTCAGATTAAAACTAGACATCAAACTATAACCAAAGACAAGATGCTGTGTTTCTTAACACCAATGGAATGTAGGTTTTGAAATTAGTAACTATGCCTATGGTTTAACTGCCCTTCGTTTGCAATGCTTTTGCGGTGAAGGTGCACAGCCTATTAATTGCATTGACAGTGATATAAGTAAAGGCAGGAAGTGCCATTTGTCTTCACTGTAACGTCGTGCATCATTACAAGATAAATGAAAACTCATTTTGTTCTTTCTTCCACGGTAATTTTTCAGACCCCTTGCTTGTGGGAATGATGTAACTCCGAGTGAAACTCCTAGCACCTGGGTGCAAAGGTCAGAGAGAGTGCAAGCAGGTCATGAAAGTCTGCCTTCTCCCAAGGGTGGCATAAAAGCAGGAAGGGGCCCTCTGCTTATCATCATTAATTCCCCATTGAACATTAGTGTCCTGGCCTGATAGATGACAGGGATCGTTGGGCCAGTCTTTGTCCGATTGCCTCTGGAACTTCCCTGCCCACAACCTGGAGAAGAGCAGCAATATTTGACCTTGCCGTGATTACACAGTAAAGCCAGTGTAACTCGGCATTGTTTAAATGTGGCGTACATTTCCTCTTTCACACTCATACACTTTCCCTTTCTTACTCCTTTAATTGGCAGAAATTATGAGCTAATGAGAAGTCTCATTTCCGCAAATCTGACGTAATTTATTTCAGTCTTTTTGCATGAAGTCGTGAACCTGGATCCACAGTATAACCTTGTGATCCCTTCATTGTTGATTTGGCCTTCTTTCGCCTGCCATTTAAGTGGCGGCATTAGGTTAATGCCTCCACTTTAAACTAGAAACAGAGGATTATACTAAGTCACTAAACTTTGATCCATTGATACCTTGAATAACCATTTCTAGGATTTGCTCCTCAGCTTGATGGGAGACTGGCTGATGAGTGATTCTGCGTGAAATTTTGCAATAAATTCTTTCCAGGGAATTCAGGATGATTGAAGGATGAGCACATTAGGTTGAGTCCATTAATCAAATTGTCTCTTCTTTGTTATCTTGTGCCATACATGGAGAAATCAGTTAACGCTATTCTCTCATACTTATCTCACATTCAAAATGTTTTCATTATGCACAAGGCAATGTTCAACAAACTGGTTGCGAGCACAGTCAAAGCTACCCAGTGGCAGTAATGCAGGTCACCTTTAAGCTTAATATTCCCTGAAGCCCTTTGGAAAGTAACTTAGCTTTGCTCTTTGTGACGTCCAGATTGATTTCATTGGGCGTAATATGAAGAAAATCAAACAAACCAAAGGGAATAATGGAAACCTGGGAGTGATTGTGGAGGAGAAAGGAAACCTTGTCATCAGTTGGTATCCAAAGACAAGATCAATAAAGATTGTACGGTAATACGAACTATGGCTGATTGTTATGGGTAATGGGTGAATCATGAGGAGATTAAATTCAGGTTCTCCATTGCACACAGTTTTGTAGACAATGGGCCCAAAGATTCAATGCTGGGGTTGAAATAAGCCCCCAGTAATTTATCTTCTCAGCCAAGCCTCCCATTGTCTACAGCTTTATATATTGACCTGGCTTCCCGGTCTAATGCCAGAACAAATGTTACAACAGCCCATTACTCAGAATTCGTGTGATTTCTCTTTGACTGAGAAGATATTATGCCCAATGAAATCAAGTGACCATTTATGACCATAGATTTTGACACCTGTGTTTCCCTAACATTATAGCCATTAATGGTACCAAACAATGCACTTGACATACCCTGAGGACCTTTATTTTTGAGTTGCTTTAGCTCTCCTCATTAAAAATTAGATGGGGAAAACCTAAGTCCCCTGTTTGGCTATCAGAAGTAAAGGTTCCTGTCCTTCAGTGGGTGTCCATTGGCAGTGGAGCACAAGCTGAGTCAGAAATATGGGGATCACAAGACACTGGGTCTCTGTCTCACTTCCTTAAATCAATATGGTGGCAGAATAATGTTACCTGGCGAAGAAATTATAGACATCCAGAAAAGATGAGTTGAAATCCAACCATGCATTTTGTAGAATTTGCCTTCAGTTTCTTAAATATATTATGGAATAAGAAATAAAAATGTCAAAAACAACTGTCATATTATTAATTGAGAAAATTCAACAAGATCATGTCATGATGTGTTAAAATGCTTGAAACCCCAATTTGACCATTGAAATGACTAATCTTATTGCTTTGCCCCTTCTATGTTGTTTTCTGTGAATTTTCAACCAAAGTGGCATTGGAGAATGGCAAGGTTTTTTTTTGCAATGCCTGGATAGCACTCAGAACTAAGATTTTCACTGTAACGCAGTGCGTGCGTGCGCGCACAAACAAATCAACAACAACACCCTTTAAGCACTCTACTCAAATGTTTAAAAAGAAAGTTTTCGATTCATTAGTTATTAAGAAGCCTTAATATTTACTGTCAATTCTTATACATAATTGAATAATTATGAACGTTGATAATCTCATTCAGAAAACTAGCTAGGAGGAGTTACTGAGCTTCTCAGTGTGAGGGAAAATCACAAACAGTCATAATTCAGAATTGTTAATTATCTTGTCATCTCCCAAGGCAGACTAGTTTAGATTCCTTACTGTGTTGGTTTCAACGACTTCCTTCCAAAAGTGACATCACATTTGCTCCTCTTAAAAAAAACTGTGAAATGACATTCAGTTTCATATTAAATTTGTTCTGAGTTCTTCTCCAGCATTCAATGTTTAACTGGTCCAAGTTGTAAGACTCTCACTTCAAGTATCTTTTGCTTGTTATGTAATCTATTTGCAAGATTGCATTTTAACAAATCCCATTGGAGTTTTTAGTTCAAGGGTATAATAATTTTTCATGTTGCTCCTTCTGTCGAATCCAGCAGAAAAAAAATTCTTCAGTAAGTGAAGCTAAAAGGTAATAGAACAAAAACTGGTGTCTACGGCCATCATTCACACGGACTAATATCCTCTGTGGTGCTAACTGGTCTGGCTTGCCGTAACCTTTGCAAATATATTGGTAAGTGATAGTTACCCAAGGGTATAATGAATATACAGTACATTTCTGAATCAAGCCATTCATTCCTGGGTTGCAGAATATAGTTTCATTGCTCTCTAATGCCACCATTTGATTTCTGATATAATAAAATGAAAAGCTGATTGCTGTCTTTTAATATAGTTTTTCTCTTACATTCCTCACTCATTTGTCAGCCACTTTTATATTAAGTGAATAGGTAATGAAAACAAGTGAGCGAGAATTGAATTTGAAACCAAAACAAAACTCAAGTTTGTTGGATCATTCAAATAATGGATGCATTTATGTTTGATTCAGGTTCCTGTCTTTGTGTCATTCTCATTCTCTATCTCATACACTGTCCCTGGGTCAATGTTCCATTATTTGCCTATGTCTTCTGCCACTGTTCACATAGATATACTTTCTCTCGTTACCTGATTACACGTTTGTGCATGTGCATGCATCCACATGTATGTATGCATGCATGCCTTTATCTGTCAAGATCACTATTTAAAAGGTTGTGCTTTCTAATGCCAACAATAGGCAAGGAAGAAAACAGCAACGTGGAACAGTAAGCTAGGCATGGAGTGCAGAAGTGGAGAGATGTATTGGAGGGTTTTGGCTGGGTAGTGATCAAATCTGTGCGTCTGTTTTCTCTTCGGGCGTTCAAACTGGTCTGGTTCTCAGTCTGAGAGCTGCAGTTTGTATTATATCTTAGCTGGGTTCAGTTGTATAGAAGGTATATCAAAGCTACAGACAAAATCCTAGGTTATTGAAACAACGCAAAGAAGAAGAAAGTTAACAAAGATGTATGTTAGTAGGTACAATGGGATACAAGATTAACGATCGATATTTAAATATTAATTAATTCAAATAGGAAACAGCTGTGAAACATATCAATTATACCATTTCCACCTTTGCCACATTATATAATATTGAAAGAAAAATAAACAATATAATGCATCAGCAAAAAAATCCATTGGCACGTCCATTTTGAAATGTGCATTAGAAATAGGCCAACACGTGGGGGGGTGGGGTGGGGGGGGCAGCACGGTCAGTGAAGGAGGCAGCGGTTAATGTAGGGGTAGCATGGCTAGCATAGAGGTTAGCGCAATTGTGTTACAGCGCCAACAACTGGGGGTCGAATCCCACGCTATCTGTAAGGAGTTTGTACGTTCTCCCCGTGCCTGCGTGGGTTTCCTCTGGGTGCTCCAGTTTCCTCCCACCATTCAAGACGCGCTGGGGGTGTAGGTCAATTGGATGGTACGGGCTGGTGGGCCCGATGGGCCTGTTAACTTGCTGTTATGTCTAAATTTAAATTTACTTTAAACTTTTTAAAAATGCTATTTACCTTCTCAATAAAAATATTTTTATTTTGCTTGCTTTATATTTATAATTTTTCACTCATGAGAGAGTGTCACTATGTGTTTCACACATGAAATGAACCCACCCAATCATGCACTGTTCTTGAGATAAGTATGAAAGGAAATTTGAGCCTTTCCCTGTGAGAGCCAGGTCTCTCCAGCAGGTGGCAGTAAGTAAGGAAGAGAAAGTTAATCTGCTGGAATACAGACCATCATTGTACACCAGCCTATCACAAATGCAGTGATTCAATGGTGAGGCTAAAGCATCTTTGTCAAGAATTATATTGGTTATTGTCATGTGTACTGAGGTATAGTAAAGAGCTTTGTTTTGTGTGCAATCCAGCAAATCAACTCATACAGCAGGTTTGCAGACTATTCAACCTTAGAGACCATCATAGCTGAGCCCACTTTTTAGGGTGCCTAATGTCACACATGAATATTTACTAGCAGCTGATTCCTGGAACACAGGTGAGGCAGGTTTTTCAGGTGTTTTATTTTCTCCTACAAAATAAATTGATTGTGCAAATCTTGGCAGCATTTCAACTCCTGCCCTATAATACAGGACAATGAAGATTTAACTTCCTGAACACTTTTGAGTGTACTTTAAGGATTTCAGACTGCTGATCACGAAAATCATTTTAATATTTTCCTATCACGTACCTTTTTTTTAAAGATATAACCTATTTTGTGATTTCCTGTCATATTTTAAGTCTACAGGCATTCCCCGACTTACCACCTATCCATATGTTTGGCTGAAATTTTTAAAAAAGAAATAATATAAAAATTATGCATTTACGGGTGAAAGTCAGGCCTGTCTATGGAAAATAATGCCTCTCGCGAGAGCTGGTTGGTAGCCAACCTCTCGCGAAAGCTGGCTTTGGTGGCCACCATGTTGTATTTGACAAACTATAACACAGATACAGTGCAATTCCAACATACGTTCATTTTGAGATTCAACTGGTCAGTCAGAAAATTGAGGAGTACCTGTACATCAAGCATATGAAACCACAAAGTGCATCATGTCCATTGAAAATTTATTTTCTGCATTCAAATTTGGACTTCTTCCCTGCTGATCTTGGTGCAGTCATTGATGAACATGGTGAATGGTTTCACCAGGGCATGGAAAAGCAGTATGGGGGGCAACTGGAATCCATCAATGCTGGTCAACTATTGTTGGACACTGACATGAGAGGCATCAGATACTGAGTACAAACGAAAATCAGTGGCAAAACATTTTTAGGTCAGTTGAGCTAACACAATGCGTCAGCCTCATTATGTGATTAAACATACAAAATTCAGTAAAAGTTAATTTAATATTTCTGGAAATTTCTATGTGACACAGCAAATCTGAAATTATCTTTGTGTTCAATTTGAAGCTATCTATCATAATCCCCAATTTCTTTTTAGGAATCTGTGAATTGCGGAGGGTCAAGTGGCCTCTCTGTCTACCTGGTGGGAGTGTGGATTGTGGGGATAATATGGCCTCTCTGTCTGGAATCTGGTGAGAATGTGGATTGCAGAGAGTCATGTGACCTCTCTGGCTGATGGCCTAGTTGGAAGTCATCTCACCTCCCAGTCAAGGGTAAAATCTGTCCACAGGTGAGGTTGATGCATGATTGGTCCTTGCAAGTCATGTGGATGGATCTTGCATCAAAAAAGCCAAGTCTCTCCCCTCTCCCTCTCTCTCTCTCTTGTTTACTGTGGCTGCATGGAGACCATCACTGAATAGGCTGCAGGCCTAAGGCAGCTCCGGAGAAACCAATGCAATGGGCATGTCCCGGATCTCAAGCTGTGGGTGATGCTGAAGACGTGGTTCATTTGATATACTTGTTCATTGTAATTAATTTACTGTTTGTTAGTGGGCTGTGCCTGCGAGAGATAGAGAGAGTTGATGGTACTGTCTGTTTAACCCTCACATTCCCAGTTGGGAGTTGAGAATATTTAGTAATGATTTATTCACACCCGGTGTGTAGTTACCAGTATTTGTATATTGTTCAGGGCTGATCTGTGTGAGTGTGTGCTCTTTTGTGAACACCATAGAAGCAAACCTTGAAAAACAATTGTGGGATTATCATTAAGGGTTTTTTTACATGCATATTTTACTCCAGTGACACATGTATTCATTTTTTGGATGTGTTTTACCTCCCTTCTGTCTGCACCACCCATTTTCCTGGGGCTAAACCAAGTACTGGTAGCATCCTATCCTAGAACTATAAAATACTACAGCACAGAAACAGGCCCTGTGACCCATGTAGAGAAAAGACATGGTGGTGTTGGAGATGTTTCAGAGAAGATTTACTAGAATGATCCCAGGAATTAAAGGGTTAGGTAGAATGATTGTCAGCTCTAGGGCTGTACTCGTTGGTGTACAGAAGGATAAAGGGGGACCTCAGAGACATATTGAATCCTGAAAGGCCTTATCAGAGTAGATGTGACAAGGATGTTTCCCATTGTAGTTTATTCAAGGATAAGAGGGTATTTTTAAAAACTATATGGAGTAAAAGGGAGACAAGGGTAAATATAGGACCGATTGAAAATGTTGCTGGAGATGGCAGAGGAACTAAATGAGTATTTTGCGTCAGTCTTCACTGATAGTCAGAAGTCTCGGAATAGAATTAAGTACAGTCAAGCTAAATAGACTAAAGTTTTTTTTTAAAGTCTCCCAGACTGGGATGAGGTGCATCCACAGGTTCTGAAGGAGGTGGCTTTGGAGATTGTGGAGGCATTGGAAATGATTTTCCAGAAATCAATAGACCCTGGCATGATTCTGGAGGATTGGAAGGTCGCAAATGTAGTTCCGCTATTTAAGAGAGGAGGGAGGCAGAAAAAAGGAAATTATAGGCTATTAGTCTGATGTCAGTAGTTGGAAAGTTGTTGGAGATGATCCTCAAGGATGAGGTTATGAAATACCTTGAGATGCATGACACAATAGGTTCAAGCCAGCATGGTTTCATGAGGGAAGATCCTGCCTGACCAATCTATTGGACTTTTTTTGAGGAAATCTCAAGTAGGATGTGGATGTTGTGTGTTTTGATTTTCGAAAGGCCCACATAAGAGGCTGCTTAATAAGATGAGAGCACATGGAATTACAGGAAAGATATTAGATTGGATGGAGCATTGGCTGATCGGCAGAAAGTAAAGGGTGGGAATAAAGGGATCCTGTTCTAGTTGGTTGCCAGTTACTAGTGGTATTCCGCAGGAGATCAGTGTTGGGGTTGCTTCTTTTTACAATATATGTTGATGATTTAGATTATGGATTGAAAGGTTTTGTGGCTAAGTTTGCAAATAGCACTAAGATAGGTGGTGGAGTAGGAAGTGTTGAAGAAACCAAAAGGTTGCAGAGAGACTTGGACAGCTTAGGCGAGTGGGAAATGGCAGGTGAGATACAATGTTGAGAAATGTTGTACATCTTGGAAGAGGAAATAAACTGGCAGATTATTATTTAGATGGCGAGAAAATTCAAAATTCGGGGGCAAAGGGACTTGGGGGTCCACGTGCAGGATATCCTAAAGGTTAACTATTGGGTTGGATCAGCTGTAAAGAAAGCGAATGCTATGTTGGCATTCATTTCAAGAGGAATAGTGTATAAGAGTAAAGAGATGTTGATGAGGCTCTATGGGGCACTGGTGAGTCCTCATTTGGAGTCGATGGTGAAGAAGGCGAATGTAATGATGGCATATATTTCTAGAGAAATAGTAGTGTGTGCACTTTTGGAGAGAGTACAGAGATTTACCAGGATGATTCCTGGAATGCAAGGGCTGACTCATGAAGAGCGTTTATCAGCTCTTGGATTGTATTCATTAGAGTATAGAAGAATGAGAGAAGATCTCATGGAAACGTATCGAATGCTGAAAGGATTGGACAGAGTAGATGTGAATATAATTCACCCTTGGTGGGTGAATCCAGGACAAGAGGGCACAGCCTTGGGATTAGGTACCTATTTAAAACAGAGGGTGATGGATTTGTGGAATTTGTTGCCACAGCTGTGGAGGCCAGATCATTGGCAGGAAAATTATAGGCATCAAATTAGTCAAGGGATATGGGGAAAAGGCCAGAATTTGGAACTCGAGGTGAGAACAGTTTAGCTCAGGGTAGCCTGATGGGCCGAATGGCCTACTTCTTTTCCTTTATCTTGTTATCGTGATCTAGTCCATGTCGAACTCTTATTCCCCGAAGCCCATAACCGGCACCGTACCTTTTCCATCCTTGTACATATCCAAACTTTTCTTATTGAAACTGAACCTGTTTCCACCACTTCCGCTGGCAGCTTCATTCCACGCTCTTGCTGCCCTCTGAATGAAGAACTCCCCCCCCACCCCATGTTCCCTGAAACATTTCACCTTTCACCCTTAACCCATGCCCTCTAGTTCTTGTCTCACTCCACCTCAGGGGGAAAAAAAGCCTGCTTTTTTTTGGAGTAATGACCCCTCTTGGATCGTCAAATCTTGCTGCAGTTCCAGCTGAATATCTTGTCCTGTTTCTTCTCTTTAACTGTATTTACTGTATACGCTTACTTTGTTTGCTGTAGAATATAACATTTGCAATGAGCCCAGATGTAAATTGCACTGACCTCCAATTCAGAGCCAGTGAACCATTCTCTGGATGTGAATGTCACCAGCAAGGCCAGAACGTAATGCCCATGCACGTTTGCCACGAAGGAATTGGTGCTCTTGAAACACTGCAGTTCTCATGGTGCTGTGGGCTGAGAAGTTCCAGGATCTTAATCCAGCAACAATGAATGACCCATTCCTAGATCAGGATCCTGTTCGAATTGGAAAAGATTTTCAAGCAGCAGTGTGCCTGTGTACCTGTTGTTCTCGTCTTTCTAGGTAGTAGCATTCACTCAGCGCAGACTTGAAGTTCCAAATTTTTCTTTTTCACAATTTACCTATTGTGTGCAAGCTAATCTTCTGTAGATGTTTATTAGAGTACTGTTACCTATCATTCAAATCTTTATTGCATCACCTTAGTGAAGAATATTAACAGCTGAAGATGTAGCAAGGATATCTTGTTCAGTAGGGATATCGCTCTTAGTATAGTACAGCCTGACTTTCTTAAACAATCATTCTGCAGATGTTTCACACACCTCTCAAGATAGGCATCTTTTATATTTAAATATATTTGACATTCAATAAATGAGGATTAACTTGCCCTGGGTAAGAGAATTTTTTCAGCTATAAGAAAGCCAAATATGATTATGCATCTTAGGAAATTATACAGACATGAGCAAAGTTTAATACATGATAATTATTTGGAAAAGATATAGTTGAACATTGATTAGCTTCAGTGGAGAATGAGTTAGAGACTCAAGGGCTCAAGATCTGGAAGTCAGAACAGAGAAAGACAATAATTTAATGCAGATAAAAATATGCACCATACAGTATATACTTGTATAATGGTTGGGTTTTGGGAACAAATTTTTGGGGTCAAACTTGGTGGGGGGGGAGGAGGGTCTGACTTTTACATGGGTACAACCTTTGACAGTGGTAAGTATCTCAGCATTCAAGGCATCAAAGATGGGCGGGACCAGTTGGCAAGTCCACGTTCAGGGTGTCAGGAGGTTCGATGGGTGGATGGCCAAGGCGTGAATCCACAATCAGGGTGTTGTGAACTCAGATGGGTGGGCATTTGGGGCCAAAATCAGTTGGGGGGTGGTGGTAGTCAACTTTTACATGGATATAAGGTAAATATGCAATCTTTGGGCCAAAAAAAGGGGTTGACTTTTACGTGGGATCGGCTATTCCATGACTATGGTAGGATTAATAAAACCACAGAAACAGTTGTTTAGTTTAATATCTTCAGAAGGGTAAATCTTCATGTAAAATGAAACAAAGAAACCTCTAGTACTTTCAAATCCTTGGCTTAGCTTTGCATGGCTCGCATTTGTTTTACAATCCACACAAATAGACTGAGCTTTATTTGGAATTATATACTAGTATGTGGAAAAGAGTCAAACCAGGTTATGCACTGCAAATCAAACAACTCAAAACAAATGTTAACCATGAAGAGCAACTGTGCCTTGTATCTCGAAGCACCTTGAATAGTGTTAAACAAGTGTTGGTTGCTTTAAACTCCAGAAACATACCTGACCACAAGGAATCCATCTGCCAAAGCAAATAATTTTCAATTGTTTTTGAGGGGACCAGTGTTTATAAAAATAAAATAATCCTGAGAACAGGTGGCAAGAGGTACAAGCATGAAATTTGGCAGTTGCAAAATGGGTAAAATTGCAATATGATTCCTACGTTTTCAGACCTGACATCACCTTAAACTAGGATCCATCCAAGACTGTATGAAACCATTGGAGGCCATGCTTTGTGCTGGCACTTGATTCCTGTTTACATTAGCACTTGCTCTGTTTCGGGAACCCCCCCCCCTTTTTTTAGACTTCTCCAGCATTTTATGACTTTAATAGCTTTGTTCGAGTGTCTCAGTCACCAATATGGGTTCATGCAGGGTGTTCAATTAAGAAATGTTACAGTAAAATATTTAAATCAAGTACAACTCTATAGTCTTTTTTAATTTTATTTAAATTTCATACATGTATTAATAACCAAATAAAGAAAATGTCCTTCAGTTTTAGATAAACACTCATAACACATAGTGCATAATATTTCCCCCCCTCTAAATAATGAACCCATAGGATAGAAAAAAAGGAAGAAGAAATAGAAGAATATTGGATTAGAATAACTTGCAAAACTTAAATTATTTTTGCCTTTAATCTAATATATATAATCAGCAAGGAGTTGAGAAGGGTCGATGGTCAGGGAATCTTTCATAATGTTCTATGTAACTATGGATCCCAATTTTAAAAAAAATTATCATACCTATTTCTCAAATGATGTAATTTTTTTCAAGAGGTATTTCATAGTGCCATTTATCTATTCCCAAATCTGAATCTAATTTCCACAAGACTGCTATATTTTTCCTTGCAACTGCCAAAGCAAGGTCAAGTCTAGTCTGATTACTTTTATTGTAGAATTACACAGGGGCAGTGCATGGGCTGGAGAACAGTTGCCTTGCTTCTTCAGGCCTGAAACTTTGGTTACCTTTTTCTTCCTAAGGACGCTGCGTGACCTGCTGAGTTTCCCCAGCATATTTGGGCATTGCTTGTGGGTCCTCGTGTACTAAGCATCCCCTGTTTGCTGATGACACTAAATTGAGTGGGAAAGGCAAATGATGAACAGGATGTAGGTTCTGGAGAGTGAGTGGGTGGGTCTGGTAGATGGAATGCAACATCGGTAAATAGGAGGTCATTCACTTTGGAAGGAACTGCGATTTAAACCGTGACAAATTGCCAGCAGGCTGTTGTGCAAAGACATCTGGGAGTGCTTGCACGTGATAGCAAAAGGTTAGTTTGCAAGTCCAGCAGGTAAACACATGGGACGTTGGCCTTCATTGCAAGAGGTATTGAACTTTAGAGCAGGGAGGTTCTGCTGCAACCGTACAGGGGACTCGTGAGAACATACCTGGAGTTCTACGTGCGATTCAGGTCTCTTGACTTGAAAAAAGTATATATAGATACACCCTGCTTTACGAACATAGAGTGTTCCTATGAAACCTTTCATGAAGGGAAGTCCATTCAAGGGGGGAAACCGAGAATAGCGCTAGATAAATTAACAGAATGGTACAAACAAGGGGGCTTACAGCTACCAAACTTTAAGAATTATTATAGAGCAGCACAATTAAGATACCTAACAGATTAGAGCTAGATAAAATAGGGGAGAAGGTACCTGAACATATACTATATAAGTGGGATGAAAAGTTGGTGCAACATAGGAATTCACCAGTACTGCACCATCTGCTCAACATTTGGAAGAAGATTCATGTCGAAAGGAATAAAACAAATTATCAACTACCAAAATTAATATTGATGCAAAATCAATAGATAACCTTTCCTTTAGAGAATGGGAGAGAAAAGGGATCAAAAGAATAGAAAATTGTTTTTCTGGAAATAAATTAATATCTTTTGAAAAAATGAAGGACAAATATGGTAAAAACTCACAGTACAATGTTTGCATACCACCAACTGAAAACCTACTTGAAGTGCAAATTGGGAAACAGTCTGAGGTTACCAGAAGGAACCAATTTTGAATATGTGATTACAGACACAATGATAATTAAAAGATTTATAACAAACATGTACATTAAACTGCAAGAGAAAGAGAACGAGGAAACAAGCTGTAAACCCAAACAAAAATGGGAACAAGATCTAAACATAAAGATAAAGAATGAAACATGGGAAAAGCTATGCTCTGGAACTATGAGAAATACAATGCATGATACAATATAATTGGTTACACAGGCTATTTATCATGCCCCAAAAGTTAAATAAATAGGACCCTACAGTATCAGATCGATGTTTTCGCTGTCAGAAGGAAACGGGAACAACAGTACATGTAATTTGGGCATGTGAGAAAGTGGAAAAATTTTGGGAAGATCTAAATCAGGTATTAAATAAAATCACAAAAAGCAACATACCAAAAAATCCAGAGATCTTTCTTCTAAGTAATGTAAGAAGTAAAGAACTTGGACTCGACTTGGATGGAGCACAAAAAAAGATTTATTATGATAGCCTTAGCTGTAGCAAAATAATGTATCAACCTGGAAATTAGAAGATAGCCTGAGAATACAACAATGGTACATAGAAATGAATAAATGTATTCCATTGGAAAAAAATAACATATAATTTAAGAAATAACATCACAGTATTCGAACAAATTTGGGAACCGTACATGGAACACAACAGAGAAGTCCTACCGCGGACCTCCACCACCTAAAATGACAGAAGGAGAAGACGAAATGAACTGACCCAGTGTGTAAAAGTAGATGACACAAATTTCTTGTTTATTTTCATTGTGTGATGACATTGTTTAATGTATCATATGTGTTGAACGTTGAGTGGGTGGGAAGGGGGGGTGAAGGAGGGAGGGAAGGGAAGGGGTAAAAGGGGAGAAAATGACACTGTATATTCAAGAGGGAAATGTTTGATTGTATTTTGGTCAGTATGGTTCATAACGTGAAAATTTTTTTTTAATTTAAAAAAATGGAAGTCCATTCACTACTATTGAAGGGTATTTTCGTAAAAGCAAAAAAAAACCATTTAAATTTCTTTCGGATAGCGAACACAGGTTTTTTCGTAAAAAGCGAATTTGCATAAAGCGAGTATTCATAAGGTGGGGTATACCTGTACTAGCTTTGAAGGAGGTTGATTCCAGAAATGAAGGGGTGATCTTCTTATGGGAAGAGATTGAGTAGCCTATGTCTACACTCATCGAAGTTTAGAAAGATGAGGAGAATCTTGTACAAACGCCAAAAGGAATAAATAAGATCGAAGCAGAGCGGTTTTTCTTCCACTGGCAGGTGAGAATAGAACTAAAGGACACACCCTCCAGGTTAATGAGAGTAGATTTAAGATATAGATGAGCAGAAACTGCTTCTCCCAGAGACCATTACATCTGTAGAATTTTCTGCCCAGGAAAGTTCTAGAGTTTATTTTAGAACATGAGGAATAGGATCAGGAGTAAGTAATCTGGCCCGTTGACCCTGCTCTGCTAGATCAGGCCGTGGACTCCATTTCACTTACCCTTTCCCCATAACCCTTAATTCTCCTACTGTGCAAATATATACCTATCTGTGTCTTAAATACATTTAATGAGACTACCTCTCCTTGAGCAAACAATTCCACAAATTCACACTCACTAGTAGAAGCCGCTCCTCCTCACTGCTGACCCAAATCTAATTCCCTCAATTTTTGAGGCTTGGTCCCCTTGATTTATTTAAGACACATCTAGGTTTTCCAATAGTAGGAGCATTAAGTGTCATGGGGAATGGGCTGGTCAGAGGAGCTGAATTCCCTATCAGTTAAGCCATGGTCTTATTGTCTCCCAGAGAAAGCTCCAAGAACCAGATGGTCCACTCCTGCAACTATTTCTTGAGTTCTTGTATTCCAGAATTCAGACATTTCTTTTGATAAAGATGAAAAAGAAAAATAGCTAACAATGAACTAATATTGAAATAAATAAAAATGCTAAATGTATTGTCTTAGGAAGTGAATTTCATTTGGCTGTATTTCACCACCAGTCTCAAAAAAAAATTGCTGTCAGTCCTATTTGATCTGCTCCCCAAGCAGAATATGAGATGTTCTTCCAATTTGCATTTGGATTTTCCATATCAATGGAGGAAGCCAAAGGCAGGCAGAAGAAGATTTAAAATAATATGCACTGAGAAGGAGATTTAAAATAATATGCAACTGGAAGTTCGTGAGAGTGGTTGCAGACATAGAGCAAGTGCTCTGCAAGATGGTTATGTAGTCTATGCTTGGTTTCATCAATGCAGATGAGGCAACACTGAGTACTAAATGCAGTAGACTAGGTTAGAGAGGACCAAGTGAACCTCTATCTCGCTTAGAAGGGCTTTCTGGGTTCCCGGATAGTGGCGAGGGAGGAGGTGAAGAGGCAAGTGTTATGTTTCCTAAGGTGGCAGGAGAAAGTGCCAGGGGACAGGAAGGAGTAAACAGGGAGAAGTGACTGGACCAGAGAAGCTCAAAAAGAGCGCCCCCTGCAGAAGGAGGAGGAGAGGCAAAGATGTGACTGGTGGTGGGATCACATGAGAGCTGACAGAAATGGCAGAGGATGATATGCAGGATAACAAGGTGAGTGGGGTGAAAAGTGAAGACCAAGGGAATGCCATTACTCTTCTTTCTTGGGATATCCTATGCTAAGCTGGAAAATGCATTGTCCCTGCCAGGAATGGAAGGCAACTCCTGTACGATTACACTCCAATCTTCCTTTCCCTGGCAACTATTAATTTTGTATTGGAAGAGCCAAGCGGATAACAATTCTTTCTTATGGCACTAAAAAGATACTGCCTTACATTTAGAAAATTGCTTGAATTGTATTCATACTCCCCAAATTTAATTCTGCACAAGACCTTGTGCGATTCATTTGTATAATTTGACTACAATGCATTCTGAAGTGAGGTGAGAAATGACCAGGCTCTAGATTTTAATGCACTAGTTCACATCGTGACAAATACTAATATGAAATGGCATTTATTATTCCATCATATCGAGTCAACACTGTGCACCTTCTAAATTAGAAGTGAATGGCAAGAATATTTATCAATAGCTTCCCTGAATACTTTACAAGTTAAAAGAAAAAACATTCCTATTTTGAAAATTAAAGTTGGAAGAGGGATAATTTATTGGTACCGTAAAACCCATGTTATCCTGAATTCAAGCAACCGGTAAAGAAAATAAATGGGTAAAAAAACCAGAAGTTTAAAATTGGCGCGCCTCGTCGTTAGTTCGCCTTTCACACAAATCGCAATCTTAAGCAACCAGAAAATTCACTTTGGCATCGACAAAGCCCATTAGGTGCCGGATTCCTGTGGTTTTACTGTATTTGTCATGCTATGGACCAATCTGCACTCCTTGGATGTGGACGGAATTTGAGTCATCATTTGTATAATTTCAAATGTAAAATGAACCAGTGCAATTAGAAAATGTTGCAGAGTGCAATCATTTCCTTTTTTTCCTGGTCACTAAAATCTGTTCCTTGATGTACTTAAGTGTGAAAGCCTGGTTCAATTTTATTAATACAGTTGAAAATAGGTTCATCAGCAAAATTATGCATTTTACTAATGGTGTCCAGTTCCCCAACTGTAAGAAATCATTCTAAATTACTTATCAACTTACAGAAATGCCTATGGAAAACTATTTCATTGGTCTCTACTGGTCAATTCATTACTAGAGGTCTATCAGACTATAAGAGGTAGATATAGGCTGGACAGCAAGCACTTTTTCCCCAGGGCAAAAGTAGCAAACACCAGAGGGGAGGGGAGGGAGGTACATTTTACTTTACACAGAGAGTAGTGGGCACTTGACTTGATAAAGTAGGGGTGGGGGAGGCTGGTACAATTTAAAAGGTTTAGTTTGTTGAGTAGGTTTCTATCGGTCAGCACAACATCGAGGGCTGTTACTGTGTTGTAATTTTCTATGTTATATGTTTTAAATTAAATATTTTTGATATGACAATCCTTTTTGAACAGATCTGAACAGAGATTTGAACAGAGTTTTATCAGTTTTAATCCAGATGCATTGCTAGTTTATGGACTGAATCTGATCTTGGCCAACTACATCTTGTAGCAGCATAAAGAAAAATGCAAACTAAATGATTACGAGCATAACTTTTATATATAAAATTGATCAGTCTCCTGTGGTGGTTTGAATAACCTTACCTGAATTGTACTGATGCAGCCAGCAGAAGCAAGCAACAATTTCACCCTATTGCACTTGATTTCCTCTTATAAGCACCTTCAAGGATTGTTTTCCATAACCCTGCAGCTGAAGTGAGCAGGTGCCAGGCGCAAAGGCGGTGTGCATCGATGGTTGCAAAGTTACTATTGCGACTTTGGAAGTGAGCCTGTTTCCTTGGGTGACACCACCTTTCAGGGTGACTGAATGAGGTAAAGGCAGTGGCATATCCGATTGATGGCATTAGCATCAGGGTCTGTATTCTCTTAAGCTGTGACACAATGAGCATTCAAATGTAGGGGATACCTGATTGCCTTTACCCACCACTTTTAAGCCATCATTTTTAAATATATTCTTCATATATTGGCTAGTTTTTGTTTTGAGAAATATCCAAACCCCTTGCCTCTGTTCTGTTAAATTTTATGTACATTGTTTTACCTTCGCCTGCAAAGTCACTTATGCAAATACATCAGATCCACATGATTTAGTTGATTTTGACAGCTAACTGCAGTCTACAGCAAATCCAGCCCCAGAGGATATTAAGAAGAAGATGCATGAGACCATAATTTTCTGCTTCCACTTGTGAAATGCTATAATGATCAAAAGAAAATTACTTTCTAACTACTAGATCTCTTTGTGCTATTTCCTTCATGCCTTCTGCACTAATTGAATCACCACAGAGCCACTGTATCAAACCTAACCTCAGTATTAAGATTTAATCAGGCATGTTGTAAGACCAGCTTGGAGAGGTGAGGTGTCCTTTGTGAGATGTCCATCTGCCTCCGACACCAGACTTTGAAATGGAGTTGGTATGGGAGGAGTTGGGCCGCCCTAGGAAGGGGGTGGGGGTGGTGGGTGTACAACATATGCGGAGGGGTGGTGTGGCAGAGAAGGGGAAGGCTTGGAAGGTCGGTGGTAAAGGACTGAAGCAGCCACCAGTGCATACACACATGCACGCACACACAGACACATAAACGCACGCTTGTTCTCTGAATCAGGGCCTCTTAAGTGTGGCACCATATGCTGACGCTAGATTTCCTATCAACATTTTTTTTTAAACTGATGTCTGCCACGCAAATTGGCACAATTCAAATGTGGAGGTCCTCAGCTGGTTTCCACACCCTACTTGACATGAAAATGACCTTCCCTCTGTGTTCCAGAAGAAAACTGACATCTCGGGAAATGAATTGTAGACTGCTGTACAATGCATTTAAATTATTTTCTTTAGAGGTTGCCAGTGAAGGGACTAAATGCAGCCATGAATTAAATTGAGGAGGCTCAGGCATGCTGTAAAAAAAAATAAACGTTGTTTTGCAGCCATACATTTTAGTTCAGATTAGCACAGTGTACCCAAATCGCTCGAAGTATTACACCTCTTTGCCTATTTTGCTCTGTATGTACTGTTGTGTCTTATGCTTTATTTGTGTTTTAAATGGAGTCGAGAAATCTAATTTTAATCGAGCCTTATTTTCCCTCAGGCCTTCCCTATCATTTCTGTCACCTGACCTCTTCGTTCCAGCCTCTGGTTACAAGGGTTGACAAGCTAGGTATTGGATGTTCCCCATTACGGTCTCAGTGCCGAGGAGAGAATATTGTATTCACGTCATCCACAGTCCCCTGCATGATTGCCACTGCTAATTCATTTCATTGACTTGGGATTGGATGTCCAGCAGCCATGTTAACTGGGGCAAAATTGGACATTTGGTTCAAAGTGAGAAGTAACATATCAAAATGTCCACAAACTGGCAATTAAACTCAAGATACAGGAGCAGAAGTAGGCCTATTGGCCCATCAAGTCTGCTCTGCCATTCCAAACATGAGCCGATCCATCCTCCCGCTCAGCCCCTCTCCCCGGCTTTCTTCCCGTAACCCTTGATGCCCTGACTAATCAAATGCCTGTCAATCTCTGCCTTAAATACACCCAACGACCTTGCTTCCACAGTTGCCTTTCCAGAGTTCCACAGAATCACAACCCTCTGATTAAAGAAATGTTTCCTCATCTCTGTTTTAAATTGATGCCCTTTTATCCTGAAGTTGTGCCCTCCTGTCCTAAAATTCCCTACCATGGGAAACATCCTTGCCCCATCTACACTGTCCCTGCACATCCTTCTGTACCCCAACGAGTACAGTCCAAGAGCTGACAATCATTCCCCATATGCAAACCCTTTCTTTCTAGGTATCTTCTATGAACCCTCTCAAATGCCAGCATGTCTTTTCTCAAATAAGGCACCCAAAATATCTTTGAGGTTCCCACTACTGCTGGGACGTGGGGCTAATCCATGCAGGACTAATCCATGCAGGACTAATCTGTGCAGGACAGATGCACTAATCTGTCACTAGTCACTAGCAAAGGGTGCTTTGGTTTGCCTGTGTGATTATGAAAGGGAAATGGATGAGAATTGAAGGAGGACATTAAATCTGCAAACATCAAGTAGCAATCATCTGTCTCCCATCCACAGCCTGGATTGCAGTATCCTATTTCCCCATGGTTACTAGGACATGTATACCAGTCCTACTCAGACAGCAGCAGAAACCATCTTTTTTTTAAACCAAGAATAAACTTTGTTCACAATTATTTAAAAAATGAAAACCATCCAGTCTCTTCCCACCCTTAGTTTTGTATCCATACATTTCCATAATTGTGCATTATATTTACACCATTACTACTACTGTGGCACCTTGTCATTCTGTTGTTTGAGGGGCTTCCATCTTTGCTTAAAATGAATGAACACCTGATGCATAGGGGGTTATTATGCTCAGTCCCAGCCAACTATTGCAATGTTCTGATCCAGAGCTCAGTCAAAAGGGAATGCACATTGCTTTGTATCCTCTAATGGCTTCATTCATATTTAATATTTTACTCTTTGAATGATAATTCAGACATGGAATTAAGTCATTTGCAAAGATTGGAAAGTTAATGGCGATTAATGTCACAATACTAATGCAAATCATTACTACTACCTGGTTCATGTTTCAACAGGAAACATTCTTGATCCTTTATTGTCCATACTGTAGCATCATTTATACTTCATTAACCTACTTCAAAATTGATTGTTCAAGGTTTGAAGTTAACACTTTAAGAAATCAATGGAGTAGAAATTCTTATCCAATGATTTTATGTGCTAAGATTTGATCTAAAACTAAGTTTTCCCAGTCTCTCTGGTACCTCTTGATTGTAGTCCAAATCTTATCCTTCCTTTCAGGGATCTCCAATTCATTATATTCCTCTATGACATTAACTTTCCCTTCCTCCATTATGAGACATCACAATGCAAGAGTCTTGCGTAAATTTGAGTGGTAATGCTGTGTAAGGTTAGGATTTTGGCTGTTCCACACCATGTTATGGTTTTACTGTCATGCAAGATAAAACATGTAGCCCTATTAGTTCTGCTCAAAACTGCCATAAATTCGGTATATGCGCTTGCCGACTTTTATTCTTCCTTTATATGATGAGAGTATTTATTGTTCACCTTAGCACAACACCTTTACAGCGCCAGCGATTGGGATCGGGGTTCGAATCCTGTTCTGTCTGTAAGGAGTTTGTACGTTCTCGCTGTGTCTATGTGGCGTTTCCCCAGGGGCTCTGGTTTCCACCCACCATTCGAAACGTACGGTATAGGTTAATTGGATGGCACGGACTTGTGGGCCGAAAGGCAGCTGTATGTCTAAATTAAAATATATTTTTTTAAATCTCTACGTGCTTGAGTGAAGATGATGGTGTCCGACTTCATGAACCACACCAGTGCCTTCTAGTGAAAGTGCTGGAACAATGGAGTTCCAGGATTTAGACCCAGCATCAATTTTTCCCCAACAGGGTGGTGTGTGATTTGGAGTCCATGGTCATAGACTTTTTTTGTCTTGCTGTTTGCAAAATCAACTAACAGATGTAGAGCCGTCAACAGAAATCTTATTGAAGGCAATAAACTCTCAACTATAGGTGGCACCTGTGCAACATTGCATCAATAACTAGATATAATATTCAAAGATATCCCTTGTAAGGGTTAAAATGACGATTTTTGCCCATACTAGCAGCTAGAGGTTGCTAGCTGCGACAAATTTTGTTGACATTCCTTTGGGTATCTCGATAGTTACAGTCAAGGTTAAAAACCTGTGTTTTCAACCATCTCAGAGAAACAGATTAGTTCTGAATTGGATTTTATGCTGTTAGAATCGAGAATGTGGAGTTTGGACAGACAATTTCTTTGACCGTGTACTTTTGAATGTTATTAATATCTTATTATCCATTTATTAGTTATTTTAAAGTATAGTTTACTGTTTAGAGTAAAGATAGACAGTGGAAAACTCGATGCTACTGAAACAGACGTATTCATTAACAAGTCAAAACAACCTGCTACATGTTCTCAAAAGCGATTATAAAGTAAAATGGTCACAACTTTCCTGAAAGTACTCTTGTACACAATAGAGATGATCCAGGAGATGGTGGTGTCCCGTGGATCTACTGCCCTTGACTTGCTTGATGGTAAACATAGCAAGTTTGGAAGCTGCTGTCCAATTGCCAATACATGTGGAACATAGAATAGAACAGCATAATACAGACCATTCAGCCCACAATATTGTGCTGATCAACCTAATTTCCCTCCCACAGTCTATGCATCTCCCCCCCCCCCCAACTATTTTTCTTCTATTTATATGCCTACTTTTAAAAGTAGAACATACAACAAATGTATTTGTGGCAGATTTTCAGATCTATCAGAGAATTATAGAGCCATGCAATGCGGAAAAAAGTTCTTAAGGCTCATGCTGTCCAAGTTGCCTTTTGGAGCTGGTCCCATTTGCCTGCATTTGGCCATACCCCACTAAATGTTCCCCATCATGCACCTGTCTAAATGTCCTTTAAATTTCCATCGAGGTTAGGTGAGATACAAACTAGAGGACATGGGTTAAGGGTGAAAGGGGAGAAGTTTAGGGGGAACAATTGGAGAAATTCCTTCACACAAAGAATGATAGGAGTCTGGAATGGGCTGCCAGCTGAGGTGGTGAATGGGGACTCAATTTTAACATTTAAGAAAAATTCAGACAGGTACGTTGATGGTCGGGGTATGGAGGGATAGAGAATGGGTGCAACTCAGTGAGACGGCAAAATAATAGTTTGGCACAGGCAAGAGGGGCCAAAGGGCCTGTTTTTCTGTACTGTAGTGTTCTAAGGTTCTAATGTCACATTTGTATCTACCTCTCCAGCTCATTCCATACATTCACTACCCATGTGTGAAAGAGAGGTATGCTGTCCAATGGTGGAGAAACTGAATGCTTTTGGATGGTATGAAACATCTTGAGTGTGACTGGACTTGCATTCAGTCATGAACATGGTGAGCATTTTTTTCCATATATAAACTTTATTTACAATAAATTATTTACACATCCTTAGAATCATATTCATACATTTCTATCACTGTGCATTATTACATCTCGATTTACTGTGCCTCCTTGTCATTACAACCCCTCTGTTGTTTGAGGGGCTTCCTCTGATCTCAGCCCCTCAAAGTCCAATAACTGAAGGGCTTTAGACTGCCGTCCTTCTAGTCCCCTCGCGTTGGCTGCACCAAGCCTCAGTACGTCCCTCCGTATGTACTCCTGCAGCCTGGAAGGTGCCAGTTGACAGCATTCCCTCACCATCATCTCGGTGTGCTGGAAGAAAAGTATGCTTCAGGCAAACCAAGGGGAAACTTTCACCGAGTTGATGATCTTCCAGCAGCTCTGGGTGGCTGTCTCTGCATGTGTACCTGGGCACAATCTGTAAATCTGAGCCCTCTGTCACGTTGCTGGTGGGTATGGACAATAATGAGGACCCTTGCATCTTTCTCTATACACCCTTTGTAAATCTATATCAGCAAAGAGGTGGGCAAATGTCTCTATCCACTTCACTGCAGTTGTCTCAGGGACAATGTGTACTGTGGGTGATATTCCTATCGTATAGGAAGGGTCTGATTGAGAGGATACCTCTCACCACCAGCCATGCCAAGTGCTGGTGCTTATTAGAGAGCACAGGCAATGAGGCTTTCTGTTGGATGACCTGAACTGTACACTCAGGGAACCATCCCACAGGAGCCCTTATTCCTCAGTATCTGCAGGGGCATTCTGTGCTGACCATAGCCTGATCAACTTGAGGTCAAAGGTGTTTGTCTGGAAGAGCATTTCCATGAGGAATAAGTAGTGTAGCAGCATTCCATCATTTGCTTGACCTGTACCTTGTGCCCAGCCGCAAATCACAAGTTAATTAATTGATAAGTTAACATTCAGCCAGACCAATATAGTCCCAGTGACAATCAACTTCTACTTTCCAGTATTACAAAGGTGGATATATGTCCAGCAAGAGATATGGTACAAAAGAGTTAGAGAATCACATCAAAATACAAAGGTGTTGCCTTTTAATTATTTCTCTGCACCCTTCGTTGGTCTAACCCACCCCAGTGGGTGACTTGGTTTAAGGTACAATGCAGTCGGTTTTCCGTAAATGATACCTGGTGAGTTAGTAGACACTGAACACCGAGATACCCATTGTGTATCCAGTCTTGTGGGGAAAGATTTGCTCATTTGAATGGGAAGTGGAATGTGTGGAGGCTTTTGCAGCCCTGGGTGATTTTTAAAGTTTTTCGCTTCATTATTTATGCATAGAATTCCCAAAGTCTATATACTGATAACCAGTGACCACAAACACCTGCCAACACAATTTGAATTCAGCTCCTCTTTCCCCATTTAAGTGAGAGGAATGTAGAGGCTCCACACTGCCTGGTTCATGCTGTCTTTTATACTGGAAAGAATATTTTCTCCTGGCCTTTCTGATGGAGAAAAAAGATAATGGAAAAGGACTTCTGATTAAGCTGCTTAGTACGATTGTGAAATCTCTATTGGCATTGCGATTCCGGCAAATAAAATGTAGATCACAATGTTTTAGATCTAGTTGAGTCAATATGTTAATTTGTCAATGAACTTTATGTAAAGTGTGTTGTTGGTTTACGGTCACTTTGATTTCCCAGTTTTTATAGGTATTGCAGAGCAAATAACACGTTTACCTTTTGATATAATAAACAAAATGTCACCTATATCTAAAGAAATGATAATGTACAATGGTGATACAATGTGTGTTTTCATTTGAGCTTTTGCAATCTGCTTGTAATCATTTTTCCATCATTCAAACCAAATGGGTGCTTCCCTCCGGAGATAATACTACTAAATAGCAGCCTCTGAGAAGCCGGTATCAGATACTGAGGCTATATCAAAGTGAAGTGTTGTTATTACCATACAAAATAGGCTTTTAATTTTTAGCAGACATGTTAGAAGTCAGTACAAAGCCTCCATCAATCATCATCATGAGATTTCAGGCCTGGTGTCTCCTGGGTCCTTTCACCTCAAGCACACCCCCCCCCCCCCTCTCTCTCTCTTAGTGATGGCAGCCTCCCCTGTTCTGTGGAAAAGAGCCACATGCACAGCCTAATTGCTGGCCCTCTATTGCTGCGATTTTCAAACTAGTGTTGCAGCAGTTCTGTGCACCAGGGCAAAAATCCAAAGGTGAACAAATAATGATCTTTGGATAGGAAGACATGTATGGACTGTGCAGAAATCATTGATACCACAGTGCTCTTGCTCCATTTTGATCTTTTTTTCCCTAGTGTTCTTCGTGTCATATTTGGCAAGATATGGATTTTATTTTGCCTTTCTCCTGAAGGCTCCTCTGGGATACAGTTCTACAGGCACCAATAACCCTCTAATGCTTAACTCAAGTGGTCATTATTCACATGAAAAGCAAAGAATGTCAATGGGCTATTCCACAATGAAGGGTAAGAAACCTTGATCCTGTCCAAAGCTCAAAGACCATTGAAATTCATTGTGAACAAAAGCAAAATGAGCTTTACTGCTCAGACAAGCCAACATTATGTAGATCGGAAATCTGTCCCATTAACCATGAAGGGTACACCAATTCTGCACTCAAATGTATTAATTGGAAATAGTAAGCTCCTTTTGTTCAGGAATCCAAAGTTTATTTATTCTTTGGGGAAAGAACCTCTGATGCCAGATCTCCATCTCCCTTTACTGAACAATAAGAACTGAACTTTCACACAAGTTCATTGGTCTAAAATAAGGCTCCTTATTTTACTCTCTGTTCATTAACAGGGCAGATATTTTGAGGAGTGCCCAATTTTGACCCTATTCCATATGGCAAAGGTTCTTCCAATACACTTGGCCAAACATCAAAGCTGGCAGGACAAATGCCGAGCAGCCCTCATCCATTCCATCCCAGCTTGTATCGTACCTTCCCAAAGGTGGTTGTATCATTCATCTAGCCTGCACCGGAATTTGCAGTTCAAAACCGTCAAAGTGTGCTTAGTGGGTCTGGTGCCCAAAGACAGGGTGTAGAATATCAGCCTTGTTCCACAGGTAGTCATTTACCTGGAAATGTATCTTTGCTGCACCTATTTTATAGAGACACCGTGCCCATAACAGCAAGCAACAAGGAAGGCACCATTCCCAATTACGTGCTCTGTCTTGGTTGTCAACTTCCTTTGCTGCCATTTGCTCTTCAACTCCTAATTATCATCATCCTCCTGTTCACCTGCCCCTCCTGACCACACCTCTATCCTGACCCCTTCCCATTAATTTACTTTTGAAAAAAGTAACAGAAGTGTTACAAGCCCAGGAGACTCCAAAACCCAGCAGCAATAGAAACTCACCAAGACACCAGTTACTTAAACAGAAGTTGCTTTTAATTTTCTTTAAACATAAAAACAGGATCAATCTTTAACTTATTACTATTAATTTAACCTAACTTAACCCCCTTCTAATTCTAAGCACACGTGTATGTATCAGGAAAGTTCTTTGTTTCACAGTCCAATCATTCACTTTTCACTTCTCCAAGTTCATCGGTATCAGGAAATTCTTATACTATGCACAGAATTTAACATTTATGAATCTTCACCAAGCTCTGGTGTTTAAAGTTAAATGGTTACCAGTCAGGAAGGTTCTTGTTGGTTTCAGAGTGTGCTCGTTGGACACACACAAAATGATTTCCTTTAATCAGTCACTTCAGTGTCTTGCCAAAGAAACTTGCCCCATCATGGGTTTTCTAAATGATAACCTCTTCTTCCAGGTCACCACAGAGTTCCTCTTGTTTCCCTTATTTCAGGAGAAACACTCTAGCGAGCCAGTTCCTCTTGTAAGGGCTACAAGGGTTTTGAACAGGCTGAACTCCGGACTCACAACCTGTCTTCAAAAAGGGGTCTTTTAATAAGCCTGCCAGCTTGCCATTTTGCAGCCTCAACTGCTACTATAGACCTGATCTCTCTCTCTCTCTCTCTCTCTCTCTCTCTCTCTCTCTCTCTCTCTCTCCTTGTAAAAACCAAAACTTCTTACAGGGCTCCAAACCCAATCTTTGAAAGATCTTATTAGCCTCTGCCTAGTTATTGTTCCATTTGCACCTACTTCTGAAGTTCTTTCCAAATCCATTCCATTGCCTCTACAAAGTCACTCAGAGCCTCAATGTCTAGCTTCAGCAAAGCTCTTGCATTGTTCCTCTGTTTGTGGTGACCTACACTAAACCCCCACAACTTATCTCTTTTAAAGACATCTTTATCAATAACCAGACTAATATAACCTGTAACAGAAGTTTTCTAAGAAACATTCTGATAAATTGGGTCCAAAAGAGGGATGTTTTTAACCATGTGCTATGCCCTCCAAAGTATTGCACATACAAAAAAACATCTATACACAAAATACAGTATGTTGCAAATGTTTTATTGGAAAATGCAAAATGTTATTTCAAGTTGCATCATGATAATTTCCCAAGACCTGGTTGAGAGCCCGTCATGTCTGTTCCAAAAGTGCTGGTCATTTTGACCTATTTCAAAGCCAATTCTTCCAAACCATTTCAAACTTGCGTTTTCAAATGAGTTGCTTCTTAAAAGATAAGCAGAATTTTCTTTTCACCTGCAGTTGTCCGCATTAAGCAATCTAAAACATAATCTGTCTCTTGTTTTTGTGATAACAAACTTCCAGCTTGTTGGTTAGTGACTAACCAATGAATGGAAATAATTTCCCATGGTTTACTTAACCCTTCCGAGTCGAAGACTAGTCAGTCCTTGGAGGGGAGGCCGTCTGGGAACAACGGTGCTGTGGGTTTCTGTGAGGAGCGCTGGACAAAGTGGCGATTCTCTGTCTGCCTTGTGGGAGACAAAAGTTAAAGAATTTCATGTATGTTCATGTAGTATTACATGACAATAACGGAACCTTTACCTTTACTGAATGTCTTGTGGAACGTATATTTGTTAAATGGCAAAACCTCTCTCAATTTTCAACATCACTAGCCTTTGACATAATGCAAAGAACCCCATTTTTATATATATATATATATATATAATGTAAACTTGGGTATCAACTTCATAAACTTTTCACACCCTCTTCATGGCCTCTTTGTTCTTAATTTAACTTGTCTGCAAAATATTCCAACATTCTTTAATAATTTATACTAAAATCTCAACATTAGCTTGTAAACCTTTGATGCATTTGGGGGACTTTCCTTTTAATCTGCTATTCTGGCAGTGCCTTTCACCTATCTAAGATCAAAGGGATATGTGTGCGACAAAAGAGCAACAAGACTGGATGTATCATGAGTACGTCAAGCAAACATTAACTAATAACACCAGCAATTGTTTCAGGGCTGCTCCATGACAAATCTTCATTTAAATGTTTTAACCTTTTTTCAGAATATGTATTATTAATGCCAATAATCATCGACAGTTAAACATAAATGTCATATTAACCTTGATTTAATTTGAATGGTTCTCTGATGACAGATTTAGAATTAATTTGCAGTGATTACAAAGCAATGGAGGACAGAAGTTGTATATTACTAATATCAGACTGTATTATTTGTGTTGTAGTTCAGAAACCTCCCAGCTTTCTTTTGCTGGAGTACTTGAGCATGGAAGCAAGATCAAATCTCATCTAAAATGTTCCCACTGGCAAAAGCAAATGATGTTTGCGGTGCACTTTTAATCTAATGCCTATGATCTGCATTTCATAAAAGGATTTGTCTATCAATTAATCTAAAGTAAAACTGGTGCTGTTGAACAGGCTCATTGCCACAGAAATGACTCTCTACCAACAATTCCGTAGACAAAGGGTTTCTGTCACCGAGCAGGGGAGCCCTGGGGCATGGTTGATAGGACGGTTGATGCTGATCAACTGATTCTGTAATGTAAAGACGAGGTCACTAGAGTGGTGCAGTCACACAGCTCAACACAGCGCCATGGCACCTGACAATGGTCCACCCAAAAGCAACGCAAAGCATTTCATTTTATCATTTCAAAACCGAGAACTGAAATTGAATATGATTTCCATGGAAAACAGACATTGCCGTTTATATGAATGTAGATTCATTCATATCTTTATAATGACTTGACGTGAACAAATCCTAACTCACAGAGATCACTAACAACTGAATCGAGTTCACTGTTAGTTTTATGTTTGAGTTCACAGCCCATGGCAACAAATAAGAGCTGGTCACCCCAATGATATTAAATCCATGTAATAAATGAGCTTGTTTTGAAATAATTGTCCCGTTGCTGAAATAAATATGAGTTACTTTGTTGAAAAATAAATTATCCAGCCATATTCATAAACAAGCTTTTAAATAAAGATAATATAATTATTTTTAAATCAGTATTACACTGAAATAATGGTAGACCTATTGTTAAACATTTATAAGATGCAGACAGAATTTACCCTTTGATTTATTCTCGGGAAGCTTTAATTCTGAAATATTTATAGGACAAAATGTGAACATGGATTAACTAATTATTTAAGTTAAGGGCCATTTTGTACAATATATTAAACATGAAAGTAATTGGAGTACTTTAAACTTGTTTAACAACATATCCAACATGATATCTGAAGATTAATCACAGAAGGGTTTGCTGAGAGTCTCTACTGCTAAATGATACCGTAGCTCATTGCAAACACTGTAATTTGGGTAAGGCACTGGCACCATTAACAGGGATCAGAGACAGAGGACTTGAATGAGAGTGAAAGAAGAGACTGAGCTCGTGGCACGGTTAGCACGACGCTCTTATGGCACTGGCAACTGGTGCTCGAATCCAGCACCGTTTGTACGTTCTGTTCTCCCCGTGTCTGCGTGGGACTCCTCTGGGTGCTCTGGTTTCCTTCCACCATTCAAAAAAAAACCATACCAAGGGCTTAGGTCAATTGGGTGTGATTGGGTAGCACGGGCTCGTGGGCCAGAAGGGCCTGTGACCGTGCTGTTTGTCTAAAAAAAGAATGAGAAGCAAAACAGGGAGAGAAGAAGGCACAGAAGAGAAGAAGAATAAGGAAAACAACTAATCCTGATTTTTTCCTTGACAAATTGTACAAAATTAAATGCATTGTGAATCAAAACATGTCACATATCATGACATTATTTTCCATGGAATGACATCATCATATTTCAGATAATATCATACTTTGACTGATGTAGGTGAAGCTGGTTAAGACCAACATATTAGATTCAACTTTATTTTCATTGGACCAAGTACAGTTACAAAGCCAATGAAGTACAATTGGCATCCAACTGGACGCTATATACAAATACCTACATGTGAATAAAAACAAGCTCATTCAGCAAGCAAACAACTATAAAAGTACTGACAGTACAATGTGAGTGCAGTACCACTCAGCGTTGGGATTTAAGGTTCAGCAGGGCCACAGCCTCAGGAGCAGAAAGCTCTCACTGAGCCTGTTGGTTCGAGAGCAGAGGCTCCTGTAGCCTACCGGATGGAAGGAGAGTGAAAAGTCCATATAGTTAGGGTGAGAAGCATCCTTGATGATGCTTTTCGCCCTGCCCAGGCAGCGTTCCTGATAGATGTTCTCAATGGTTGGCAATTGGATGCTGATAATCCACTGAGCAGTTTTCACCACCCACTGGAGTGCTTTTCAGTCCGACGTGAGACAATTGCCATACCACACTGAGATGCCTTGGGTGAGTAGGCTCTCAATGATGCAGCGGTAAAAATCCATCAGTATCCTGAGGCGGGTGAACTTTCTTGATGTTCCGCAGGAAATAAAGGCGCTTTTGTGCTTTTTTGATCAAGATGGAGGAGTTCAGGGGTCAGGTAAGATTATCGGAGACCAAGGAATTTGAAGGTTGATACACGTTCCACTACAACTCCATTGATGTAAAGAGGGAGATGAGTGTGGCTTCTAGTGCGCCTGAAGTCCACATATGGTGTATGTTCCTCATTGCTTTTAATACCTTGAACCACTGCCATCCATGTGACCCTTACACTGCATAGGTACAAAATACAAAAGGGTCTGAGGTATTTCCAGGTCAGGCACTGAGTAAGAGGAGGAGATGTTGTTGGTCGTCCTTACACCCGCTACCCTTGTGTTTCCAAGTGATGGAAGTTGTCGGTTTTGTAAATGTCAAAGAGACTTTGGTAAATTGTTGTATATTTCTATCCATCATTACACCTCATGCAAAACAATTATTCTAAAAGCAATGTATAACTCTGAAAGTTCTTTGATAAGTCTTGCACAGTTTCAGCAAGCAGCAATTGTGTTTTTCCATTTAATTGGATCCAAATCGAAAAACATCACAAGCGCTTTCAAAAACACATTTGAGTTTGTGGATTCTTACTCCTGTGTCTGCAAGAAGTGCTGCACTTGAGCTCTTCCCTCTCCATTCGGGTGCCGAAACAATCTTTCCAAGCAAAGTAACACTGCATCTGTGAATCTGTATAGGTCACTTATTGCTTCTGGAGCTCCCGGTGCAGTCTCCTCTACATCAGGGAGTCTGGATGCAGATTGAGGGATTGCTTTGTTGAACACCTCTGTACACTGCAGCAGCAAGGACCTCCCAACAGCCAACTGCTTCAATTCCACACCCCATTGCTACACTGGCGTGTTTGTTCATGGATCTCTTTTTCTCAGCATCTGCAGATGTCTTGTTTACCTCTGAGTCAGCGCTGGAGTGGTTTACTCCCAGAATGAAGTGTAAAACAGGGGCTGAGTGATGCCAAGGAGCATAAATTGGGATTCTTCCTTAATGGGGAGAAACCAAGGCCAGTGGAGGAACAAAGGGGTTCAGTTGCATTCATGCACAAAAACATCGAAAGCTGATCAACAGATTCAAAACTATGACCGCAAAGGGGAATGGAATATTGGCCTTTAAGACAGAGAGAACAGAATATTAAAAGGATGAAGTCACACCTTAATTGTGTGAAGAATTATTCAGACCTCTATGTTGATTATGCATTTAGTCCCGGGCAAAGATATTTTAACATTTGAGGATTTCATCAGATTCACCAGAATGACACTAAGCCTTTAACAGGCTGAATTATGAGAATGTGATACATAAATTTGACATACTGCCTTGAGTTTAAAAGTTTAAAGGGTGGACTAATATGTATTCTAATCTGAAAAAAGAGTTTCAGAAAGTAAATGCAGAGAATCTATTTCCTATAATGTGAAGTACAGAGAAAGGAACATACACTTGTCCAGATTAATCTATCAAGATTGAGGTCTTGCATTTTGGAAGGTCAAATATAATAGTATATTGTCAATGGCAGGTATCTTAAAAGCATTGATGTGTAGAGAGATCGGGCAGCCATCTATTGGTCTTTGAAAGTAGCCACTGAAGTAGATTGGATGGTAAAGAAGGCATATGGTATGCTTGCCTTATTGGGTTACATGGAACAGAGAACATTATAGTACAGTACTGGCCCTTCGGCCATCAATGCTGGGCTGACCTACATATTCCTACCAAGAAAAAGCTAAACCTCGTAACCCTCTGTCATCCATATGCCTAAGAGTCTCTTAAATGCCCCTAATGTTTCAACCTCCACCTCCGCCGGTTGCAAGGCATTCCAAGCACCCATAACTCTGAGTAAAATCACTTACCTCTTATGTCTCCCCTAAACTTTCCTCCCTTCACTTTGTACAGATGTCCTCTAGTGCTTGCTATTCCCGCCCTGGGGAAGAAGGGGCTGGCTGTCCACAAAATCTATGATCTATGCCTCTCAGAATCTTGTAGATCTCTATTAAGTCATCTCTTGTCCTCCAAAGAGAAAAGTCCTAGCTCTGTTAACCTTGCCTCATAAGACTTATTTTTCCAATCCAGGCAACATCCTGGTAAATCTCTTCTACACCCTTTCATGTTACAATTCGATAAAACTTTAATTGGGCCACAAGGAGTATTGTGCATAATTCTGGTCGCCCCATTACCAGAAGGATGTTGAAGCTTTGAAAAGGGTACAGAAAATATATGCTTGAATGTTGCCTAGTTTAGAGGGTATGAGTCATGGGGAGAGGTTGGACAAACTTGAGTTGTTTTCCCTCAAGTGTCGGAGGCTGAGAGGAGCCCTGATAGATGAAAGGCATTGATAGGGTGGACAGTTGGTATCTTATTTTCCCTGAGGAAAAATGTCAAATACTAATGTGTTGAAGGTGAGAGAAGATGTGAGAGGCACAGAAAGTGGAAGGTGCAAGGAACAGACGGCCAAAAATAATACTACAATTTAAGAGGCTTCTAGATAGACACATGAATATGTAAAGGAAGTAAAACATGAAAATCTGTAGACACCGTGGATGAAGTGAAAGCACAAGCTGGAGAAACTCAGCAGGTCAAACGGTGTACTTTATGTAGCAAAGGTAAAAATACATAACCAACATTTTGGGCTTGAGCCCTGCATCGTGGTATGGAAGAATGTCCGCAGATATCTGAACAAAAAACAGCGGGGGGGAGAGGTGATCGCAAAGGCGATAGGTGGAGAAGAGAGGAAGGGGATAGCAATGATCAAGGGGAGGAGGGGTGGTTAGGTGAAGGGATGGGAAAAGAATGAAGGAGAACCACATCCAATGCAAAATCCTCTGGAATTTCTGGCACTTACAACAGGATCTCACTGCCAGACACATCTTCCCCTCTCCTCCCCTCTCTGCCTTCTGTAGGGACCGCTCCGTCTGTAACTCCCCCATGCACTCATCCCTCCCCACCAAACGTCCCCCTCAGAACCTTCCCCTGTGGCTGCAGGAGGTGCCACACTTGCACCCACACCACCTCCTTCGCCACAGTTCAGGGCCCCAAACAGGCCTTTCAAGTGAAGTCAGGACTAATTTACTGTATCTAGTGCTCCCTTAGTTGCCTTCTCTACATTGGAAAGACCGGTCACAAATTGGGAGGAAGCTGAACACCTTCGCTCTGTGACAGAGACCTCCCTGTAGCCAACCATTTCATTTCTGCGTCACGATCCCATACTCACATGTCTGTCCACGGCCTTGTGTACTATCCCACCAAGACCACCCATAAATTGGAGGAACAACATCTGATTTTCCATCTGGCCACTCTCCAGCCAGATAGCATTAACATCAACTTTTCTGGTTTCTGTTAACCTGTTCTCCTCTTTCCCATCCTCTCTTCCTTTCACTTTTCCAGTTCTCCCTCCCTTTACCCAGCCATCCCTCCTCCCCCTGCTCACTGCTGTCCCCTCCCTCCCTTCTTCACCTATCGTCTCCTGCCTTTGTGACCACACCTCCCCCCCCACCACCACCCCACACTTTTGCTCGGACCCCTGCCGACATTGGTGTCGGTTATGGATTTTTACCTTTACTATTCATAGGACACTGTTTGACCTGCTGAGTTTCTCCAGCATTGTGTTTTTACTGAGTATGTAGGGGATTGTGTGCAAGAAGCTGAGTTTTAGCTTAATTTGGACATCAAGCTCAGTGCAAACACATGGGCTGAAGGGCCTGTACCTATGTTGTACTTTGTATGTTCTTTGTTCTTCAAGTGTTAATGGTAATATGAAACACCAGACAATATGGAATATCTGGTAATGTGGAACAGTAAGCAAGATGAAATGCCAGGCTATGTGGAACCAAGACAATATGCAATGATTTTCCCCATCCTGATATTATAATGCAATGTCCCTCATGGACACTTTGGGAACTGCATGCGAGAATATAAATGGTTGAATATTAATCATTGCAAAAATATCTTCCAAGAAAAAGGCAAGACAGAAAGCTCTGCCATACCTGTCTTAATGAAAGAAGTCAGCATTATGAGCAGATAAAAATGAAGTTGGTTAAAATGGATAGTCCATTGTACAATGCATTTTAGCCTAAATGTTCTTTTTATATTTTACAACATGGTAGAAGCCATTTCTGCCCATTGAAACCTTATGCTGCCCATTTGCATCCAATTAATCTAATTTTGGGATGAAATCAGAGCACACAGGGAAAACCCACACAGGGAGAACGTACAAACTCCTTATAGTCAGCGTCGCGTTCGAACCCGGGTCGCTGGCACTGTAACAGCATTCGCTAACCGCACAACTTATTACCTTGCCTCGCTTTTGAACTCCCTGATCCAACAATTCTTCCATGTAGATTTTCTTTCAAAACATTTACAAAGAGAATGAAACTGACATCTGTTAAGATTTTCCTCCAGCTATCTTTCAAGGTACTGGTGCAAACAACATTGCAGAAGTGCTATTGTTATCTGACAAAAGCAGCAGAATTTCACGGAACAAAAGAAAGAATGCTTGAGCTTTCAGGTTTTGATACTCGTGGAGGAGCCATCACAACAGCTTGCATTGTAAAATTGTGTGGCCATGAAATTTAACTTTGTGGGGATATACAATAAAAGCAACAGCAAATCAATAGGTCATTTTTACATTCATCACCCACCCTCCAAACGCCTATGGTAAAGAAAACAGAGTAGAATGGGTCGTTCTGTCAGTTCCTACCCCTTCCATAGCCACGATATAGATCTGCTGCTCCCTCTGTTACCATCAGCACCGTCAATTAACGTGTATCAGGTGGCATTGGAGGTGTTGGTCAAGGATCGTCCCACAGAAGATGCCTTGATAGATTTGGATGTGCCTACAGTACAGCATCTTCTACCTAAAAATTCATGCTGACATGCAAGACATTTCAACATTGAGGTGCAATACACAAATGTGCTGGAGAGACTTAGCAAGTCCATGCTTCCGATGGATGCTGAACTTCTCCAGCACCTTTGTGCATTCGCACTCCATCTCCGTCTTTGCAAGTTTCCTTGTATAACTTCATTGGTCAAAGTCTTCTTTGGCTGTGACTTGCAGTCTCAAAGGGAACCTTTGGGACTTCAGCCTCCCTACTAGAAAAGGCCAGGACTTAACAGGACATGCCTTAAGCCTGAAACGGTCTGAGTGACTGCTATCAGCCTGTCAGACAGTCAAATGTGTTGTTGGGAACTACACTGGAAATCTGACACTTTGCTGGTCGGGTCTGCCAGAGAATAAGAATTCCCAGCCGGAAGATAAAATTAATAAGCTGTCTACTTTTAACACCCCTTGGGACTAACTCACTGCAAAGCATTCACTGCATCTTACCAGCCGTCTCCCAGGTCAGCTCCATTGCCTTATTTATCCAGCCCAGATAAGTAGAGAGGGGAGGGCAGGTATCACATGGATGGACCAATATAACTCCAAGTCGCATTCAGCTCATTCAGCCCAATTCCCCATTACAGAAGGAGCCATGTATCCGTGATATCTATTGAAAAGAAGCCATTTGATTTAATGCCATCTTCATCACCAGGTCCACTGCCAGGCAGCTCTTGAAGAAGATATCTGAGAACCTTCAAAATGAGATCAGGATTGCTGTCTCCCTACACTTTAAGGCAGTGAGCTCCAGATCCCTTCTTCCCTCGAGATGAAAATTATTTCCATTTCCTCTCTGAACCTTCTGCCAATTTCTTTGAAAATTTAAAATTTCTTTTTAACTATTTAAGGAAAAAGCTCCCACATACCTACTCTTCATAATTTTAAACACCTCAATTGTTCCCCCTCAGCCTCCACAAAAACAAGTCTAACTTGTCCAATCTTTCTTTATCGCTAAGATCGATCAATCTCAGCAACATCCTTGCAAAAGCCTCTCCAGTGAAATCACATTTTTCCAGTCAGGTTGTGGCTAGGACTTCAAGTCAGAACTACTGACTGCCTACATATAACCAGACAAACCTGTGTTTTTCCCATCCACAGTAGAGACATCTAAACATGTAATGATCACATACATATATAAAAGAAAATATAAAATAAATTTTTAATTTAGACATTTAACGTGGTAGCAGGTCCTTTCGACCCACGTGCTGCCCGATTACACCCGATCGACCTACAATCCCAGTACAATTTGAAGGGTGGCAGGAAACCGGAGCAGACAGGAAACCCGCACAGACACGAGGAAAATATATGAACTTACAGACAGCACTGGATTTGAATCCTGGTCCCTGGTGCTATAATTGCGTTGCACTAACTGCTAAGCTAGCCGTGCCATTTTGGAATTTTACTCAGTTTCAGTTATAAGAGACCCAAGGTTAAGGATACCATTCATCAATCTCACAGCCTGCAGGAAAAATATTTGCCTCTTCACGTGCTACTTAACCTGTGGCCTCACTGGTGTTGTATACTGTTCCAGGATATTCTCCCTGGATCTAAACTATTCTGCTCCTTTTCATTCTGGAAATGTGTTGGTTAAATGCACCATTCCAAACAACATTTCCAGACATGTTACTGTCTAAGGGGTGTACGAATAAGGCTTTCCTTTCTTATTTGAGAAACAATTCCTATATCAAAGTTGCAAATGACTTGTGTAGGGAATTAGAGAGAAGAATCTTGTGTTACTGTTGGTGTATTTCCTTCCTTTTTCAAAAATGTTATAGAAAACTACTGATTGTCTAACAGGGCCAAAACATATCCATCCACAGATCCTCTCCATCAGTTGAATCCTCGTCATTTCACCTTGTCATGACGTCAAGCACAGCAACAAAACTGCACCCAATCCCTAATCCTCCAGACCTCTCCCATCCATGTATCTATCCAATTCATTCTTAAAACTTAAAAGTGAGTCTGCATTTACTGCGTCAGATGGCAACTCGTTCCACACTCCTACCACTCTCTGAGAAAAGAAGTTCTCCCTAATCTTTTCCCCTTTCACCCTAAAGCCATGTCCTCTCATATTTATCTCTCCTAATCTCAATTGGAAGAGCCTCATTGAAATGCTTGATGTTCCATCAGTCTTGTAGAGTCATACAGCACAGGATCAGGTCCTTCAACCCACTTTGTCAATGACAGCCAGGTCATGTATGTTCAGGCTGGAAAGATTCATGATAAGTGATGAGTGGACTAGTACTGAAACACGGTTAATAAGTGGCAATAGAATCACAGGCTTGTCTTTCAGGTGTTGCAAATCAGCATGGGTAGATAACTGGGAACAAATTCTATCTTCTAGACCAAGCTCTTTGGAGAAAGTTGGGGCTTTTGGTTTCTGATGAATTCTGTCCATGATGATTTCCAGGAAGATGACCTCGTGTCCAAATTGCTTTGCGCCTCTTTTGGCTGCTGAGATTGACTTTGTGCGAAGAGATAGGCACCAGAGATCAGGGAGGCATAGGTCCACTTCAATGTTTGGTCTCGAGCCCTGTTTGCATAACTTTTGTGACCTCCCTGTGGATGATATGTATCCACAGGCCATCCACCAAGTTAAAAGAGATGAAGTTCAACCTCTGTCTGCCTCAGCTGCACACAATTGGGCAATGGGAGAGTGGATCATTAATAAAAGTAGTGATTGGATCAGAGCAGCACCCCAGCCTTTCCTGGCTATAAAGAAACTGTTTTCTCTTAACCTAAAAGGACCTTTTGATAGGAACCACTGATAAATTCTTGCAGTCTTGGATTTTGCTGGAGGAATCTTAAAAATAGCATTAATTTCATTGTTTATCTTACTAAGTAGACAGCAGCATTTTTATCCTAAAATTGTACAAGGCCTCATCATTCCCCACAGCAATGCCTTCCTTGCTTTGAACTAAGTCCTCTTTTTTTCATTGTAACTGTATTCTGTAATTGTGCTCTTGCTCTTCTCCCTTGTATGATAACGGTAAAGGTCCCATTCCTGTCACATTTAGTAATACATGACAAAAATGGAACCTTTCCAGGCTGCACAAATGTTGGAATTAACCTCACAGAAGAATCCTTTTCACTGTATTGGTATAATATGACAAGTAACCTTAACCAGAATTTGTTCCAAATATTTTTGAAACATCCCTGATTTACAAGAAAGATAGATCCACAGAACAGGTTAGAACAGCACAGAAAACAGGTCATTCAGCCCTTCTACTCTGTGCCGAAATGTTACTCCGCTAGTCCCATTGACCTGCACCCAGTCCCTAACCCTCCAGACCTCTCCCATCCATGTATCTATCCAATTCATTCTTAAAACTTAAAAATGAGTCTGCATTTACCACGTCAGATGGCAACTCGTTCCACACTCCCACCACTCTCTGAGAAAAGAAGTTCTCCCTCATCTTTTCCCCTTTCACCCTAAAGCCATGTCCTCTCGTATTTATCTCTCCTAATCTCAATAGGAAGAGCCAACTCGCATTTACTCCGTCTAGACCCTCATAATCTTGTAAACATCTTTTACTATAATCTGTGTGATATACTGCTTTCCATGCCCAATCCAGTTTTACTTGGGCTGATATGGTTGTGTTTCTCACACGATTTTGATCTGAATGGAAACCTAGATTTCATGTAATTGAGAACTGTTGTATCTAGGTCATTCTATAGGTTGCATGATTCCAATATCTAGCGTGTGTTCAAACCATCATCTTCCACGGTATGGCTATTCTGATTTTTGTTTCTTTTCCATGGATCCTTTAACCTTTCCCTTGGTATGTCCTCTGTAGATTTTGATGATTGATTTGCACATCTTCTCCTGGAGGCTGAGTTTTTCCAAAAAATCAGCAGTTTGATCTGTTCAGAGATCATTTTCTCTCGATGAGCCTGTGGTCATCCATGCCTCCTGCATTATCCTCTCTCTCTACCCGGTTCCATTATTTTGTCTCTGTTGTCCAACTGCACCAACTTGCTTCCTTACCCCACACCCCCAGGAACGCTAAAGGATTGCTCAACACTTCCATGGCAGTAACCAAAGCTCACATTATCATGAACTCCTCCTTTCCAAAACTTACTGCGTATCTGGGAAATGGCCCATCAGCTTCTGGTCCTTTGGTTTTATCCTGCTTTTCCATCCTTTCTAAAAATTTACTGGCAGATTCACATGGTTCCAACTCCTGGCTTTGTAACTCATATCTCCAGATCTGGTCTTTTATTTGCAGCTCAGAATCTGTGCCAAATTTCTCGCAAGGATCTTGCTGGGATTTGAACTAACTGACTCACTTATTCTCAATTCTTTCCCTTCCCACCCATTCACAAAAAGAGGCAGTAGATCTTCTCTTTGACATGCCTTTCTGAAAACAGTTAAATGTTAGTTGACTTAAATTTTCTCAGTACCTCCACAGCATCAACAGCATATCAATTCATTGTGGGTTAGACCTGTGTGGTTGCTGGACCTTTCTTTCACACTCCCTGCACACACAATCACCGCAAGTTGATGTCAATTTCATTCCATCATTCACATCCTGCATGGGGTATGGAACGCTACTCACCAGACAGTGGTCACTTTGTTATATCTTGCTCCCAGAGAACTCTATGGCTCACATTAAATTAATTTTAAGCTTTTTTGATTTTACAGCAATCATCAAACATCCACACCACCCAGCACACACTCTGTTCTCACTTCTGCCACCAGGAAAGAGGTATAGGTTCCACAAGACTCACACCACCAGGTTCAGAAATAGCTGCTACCCCTCCACTATCAGAATCCTCAATGGCAAAGTCAATTAGAGAGATGTTTTTATGGAACGACACCGCATTAAGGCCAGCTCCATTGGGGGGAAAAAAAGGTGGACGTACCTTTTTATGGAGAAGGCCTATAAGGCAGCTCCAGCATTGTTTTTATGGAGAGTGAGTTCGGGTGCCGTCATCTGGAGCTGAGGGAGGCGGGGGTGAGTGTTGCAGTAGCACCACTGGGAAACTCAGACTGGTTCCAGCTGTGTGGGGATTATGGGTAGTGAAGATCGCCATTGATCCTTCTTCCAGCTTTTCTGTCCGGTGCTGCCCCTCTGGCATGCCAACCATGGGTCTTTGCTCCCCTCTTTCACCCATCGGACTCCCCGGCTCTGCTTCTCCATCTTCACTCCTCCTTCCTCAAGGGCCGTGGAGCTCAGCACCCAGTTCCCTTTGCCCTCTAGCCCCAGTGGCTCCAAATCTTGCCCACGAAGGGCCTCCAGGCTCTTCGGGCCAGATTCCTTCCTCTCCCCTTCACCTTGCACGTCCATTCCTGCTCTATCTCCGGGCCAGATTCCTTCCTCTCCCCTTCACCTTGCACGTCCATTCCGGCTCCTGCCCTCCTGCTCCTTCATCTCAGTGGCCTTGGTGAAGAAGCGAGGGGCAGAGGGGGAACGGGAAGAGGACAATATTGCATGGCAGGAGGGAGCCCTAACCCCACCACCAGTCACCGTGGGCGCCCTGGTGGTGGCTCCTGTATCAGGGGTTGATGGCGTCATCGTGACATCATCGCCCACCCCTAAGCAGATGCCTTCAGCGGCATTGTTTTTATGGAGCGAGGTGGAGCGACTCGCGCTATCTCTGAAACTAGCCCCCTGGAAGGATCAGAGTCCACAGTCAGCATCCACTGTCGGCGGTTTTATAAAGGTAGTTGGATCGATGTAAAGGTGGAGAATATCCGCCTTTACATTCACTTTTTATTCATCTATAAAAAGGCATAGAGACTCATTTAAGGACTCTTACTTCTGCACTCTTGATTTATTTTCTTTGCACTATTTGCACCAGTCAGTTTGTTTACATTTGTTATCTGCTACAGATCTTTTACTTGTTGACATGTTTTCACGTGTACAGTTTATTTTTGCCTTGTGGTCATTCTGCCTCGCCCACAGATAAAAGAATCTCGGGGTTGTATGTGATGCCATGTATGTACTCTGACTGAAAATCTGAAGTCTATTTTTTGGAAAACATGTCATATGCTGCTGGGAGATACAATGTGTGTGTGCTGTACTGAACATGATGCGTGATTGAATGATGCAGTCTTTAAGTACAAATAGTATTTTTGTGTCTTGAAAGAATTTGGATCCCTATTCGCCCTTATAATAATATAGAAAAAACCCAAAGAGATTGAAGCTTAACGTTCATGTTTTTCTAGGAGATGGGAGCTAGTTCCAGCCTCTGTCAGCCACGAGGATTGGGTGATTCTGGCAAGAATGTTGATTCCCTACATTATCCAACCTGCATATTGAAGATCCAAAGGCTTGAATTTCAATCGCACCTCGATGGAATTTAACCTCAGGTAATTAAATGGAACTTTAATGCCAGTTCAGCCTCTGAAACTATTGAATGGTCATAACAAACCATCTTTTCCAGCCTAACCTGTACATGAATTCAGATTCATAATCTTTTTTTTTAATTTTTTTATTTTTCACACGATGAACCATATTAATCAAAATGCACACAAACATTTCCCTCTTGAATATACGCAGTCATTTTCTCCCCTTTTCCCCCCTCCCTTCCCTCCCTCCTTCCCACCCCCCTCCCTACCCACTAAACGTTCAACATATACATTACAATAAACCCATTAAACAATGTCATCACACAATGAAAATAAACAAGAAAATTGTATCATCTACTTTTACACACTGGGTCAGTTCATTTCGTCTTCTTCTCATTCTATCATTTTAGGGGGTAGAGGTCTGCGGTAGGCCCTCTCTGTTGTGTTCCATGTACGGTTCCCAAATTTCTTCAAATAGTGTGATTTTATTTTTTAAATTATATGTTATTTTTCCAATGGAATGCATTTATTCATTTCCATGCACCATTGCTGTACTCTCAGGCTCTCTTCTGATCTCACATCCATATATCTTAAGTACATCCTGAAATGGGCCATTGAGTTCAGGAGTGAATGGGTGCTGCATGGCCAGTTGATTTTGTGTTTCATTTTAATATAGAGATGCAGCATGGTAACAGGCCCTTTTGACCCAAAAACCTGCACCCTCCCAAATATCACCCATATGACCAAATAATGTGCGAGGAAACTGGAAACCCACACAGGGGAGAACATGCAAACTCCTTAAAGACAGTGCCAGATTTGAACCCAGGGCCGCTGGCGCTGTAAGAGCATTGTGCTAACCACCACACTAACCATGCCGCTGCTAGTCTCTCTTGTATTATACATAACCCATGAATGAGTATTAAAATAAAACATACTGTACACGAGGAACAGCAGATCCATTTCCCACACTCCATACAGCTGTGACATCTGATTATGGGAATTATGAACTGCATGACCCAGCTACTGATGCAGAGAGAAACAGATAGTTGCTCCCATATCACTAACTTAGGCAAAGCATCTCATTTGCAGTTTCCGGATAGCTTGGATGAGATTAGATGTTTAAATCACGAGAAGTGCACCAAACAGGAACACCGTCAAAAAAGAGCTGCTTTTAAAATTTCTCACAAAATATTAAAAAGAAATTGTTTATCTTTCTTCAATAAGGAAAGAGTGGAAAGGTAACAACAAAACAGCTTTGGTCCTGCATTATGCTCATTCGTAGAGAACAAAAGGGTTAAAAATTGCTTCAGTAGCAGGGTAAATGCTTAAGCATGTACTTTTAAAGCAATCTGTTTAATTAAGTTTATACCTTTGCAAGTAGTTTCGGGGATTTTTTTTATAAAATAAATTCTGAGTAAGGAATAAATTCACACAAATAATTGTGATAAACATGTGTAAAAATGAATGCATTCCCAGAAACCCTTCCAAAAAAAAATGGTGGAAAATTGACACGGTTGCCTCCCAAGATCAAATCCCACTTCAATAATTTCTCCAGGATTCTCTCATCTCTGGTGCAGATAAATTCATGTCAAGGTGCAACAACTCAGATAGCCTGACTCTATGCATAGTAAACGTCTTTCAGAAGGAAGTAAAGCCCAGAGCAAGGCCTTATCAGAGCAAGCTGGCTCACATTTATCTGATCCCTCGTTGAATGCAAAAACAGGGCTTGATCTGCTGCTCCTGGTTTGCAGGCGAAGGCCGGGGGTGGAATGAAGATATAAACAGAAGAAATGAGTTGGGATAGAGGGAAAACAGAAAATAAATTTGAAAAAATTAGCCGCCACACAAATCAGCAGATGAGACTGTCACCCAGGCACCAGAAGGCCCATCTGTTGAACAGCATTTGACACCCACCCCAAAGACTGACGATAAATCAAGTTTACCAGGCAAAAGCCGGGACCCTGCTTTGCATATGGGGACAGAAGTCTGCGTATTGACAGTGCAGCCAGGTGCAGACATAGATGGTTTAAATCTATGCCTTGTTCTGTGCTTTGAATCCCCTCTCAGACCTGATATCTGCACAAGCCTCCCTATTAACTACTCAAGTTTTTAAGAACTTTTCCTTTTCCCTCATCCAGAATGGAACTTTATTTTCTACCTACAGGAATTTTTACAAAAGTTACATACTGGAACAACAAAGCAAATGCATATTAAAGTGTGAATCAATCTGCTGCTTCTCCTTCACTGATAAATAAAGGGGTGTTAGAAATTAATGTACCTTTAAAGAAATTGCTCGAGACAAAAATTGAGAACAAAGAACATTTATTACAACAACAATGCAAAGTTGGGTGCTTCCCCTTACCCTGGGAATACACACACATACTGGGGCTCACGTAACTTTTATACAGTCAATTTCAGCGTCAGAGTGCCCTCCCCCTTACATTCTTCTGCCCCCTGGATGGGTTTGGCATAGGCAATCCTTCCTGCCTACGTGCAGTTTCAGTACACTTGGAGGACCAGGGGGTATCCTGTGGGTGTCCCATCATGTCATTGTCCTTATTCACACCTTCCTGATTCTCGGGGCTACCATCTCTTGGTATGCGGAGTTGACTCATTCTATCTAGGGTTGGCTAATTTCATATGTATAAATCTGTGTATGGTTAGCTAATTAGATATGTAGGTACTTCTGTCCAGGGCTAGGAGACCTTTATCTGATCCAGACTACCTACATTCTATTGTACCTTACCATTCCTTTTCTTAGTCTTATGGTGGCTCTTGTCCCACTCTCCTAGTCTTCTCATAGGCTGCCAATATAGTGCAGTACTGAGGGAGAGCTATACCATTGGCAGTCCCATTCTTTTAATGAAGTGTTAAATTGAGGCTATGTTTGCTCTTGGATATGAATGTAAGGGGTCTTTTATATATGTGGAATTCCTTGCCACAGACTGCTGTGAAGACCAAGTCATTGGGAATAATTAAGGTGGAGGTTGATAGATTCTTGACTAGTAAAGGTGCCAAACAGTACAGGGGAGGGCAGGAGAATGAGGTTGAGAGGAAAATATTATCAACCACGATTCGAGTAGGGGAGAAGACTTGATGGTTAATTCCACTCCTACATCTTATGGTCTTTGAAGAACAGGAGAGGTGTTAAGACAGCATTCCGGCCAAATTTTCATCTGTGAAAAATTATTTTTGGTGGTTATGTTTTCCAGTTACTACACTTCCAAACTACTGCATAGATCACAGCATTTTTAGAAAGGGTGTGAAAGAGATATGAATGCAAGTCTTTATTTTGATAGCAACTGCAAGAATATATCCTTAGGAAGTACACATTTTCAACTTAAAGGCTTCAGGGTTCTTTTCACGGATTGATGTGACTTTAATTTTTGATTTAACAGTTGAGGCGGGTACAGTCAACCAAATTAAATGCATAGATGAATAAAATAAGATGGAAGTACTGAGCAGATCAAACAGTGTGTATAGAAAGAGAAGCCAAATGCTCTAAACTGGACAAATTCCATGATCCCAGATTAAATTTTCAGATTAAGATTTTCAAAGCTTGCTGAGGGATCTGGACCAACTGGGAGGATGGGCCAAAAAATGGCAGATGGAGTTTAGTGCAGACAAGTGTGTGAGGTGATGCATTTTGGAAGGGCAAACCAAGGTAGGACATACACAATAAATGGTAGGGCACTGAGGAGTGCGGAGGGGCAGAGAGATCTGGAAATACAGATACATGGTTCCCTGAAGGTGGTGTCACGGGTGCACAGGGTTGTAAAGAAAGCTTTTGGTATCTTAGCCTTTATAAATCAAAGTATTGGGTATAGGAGTTGGGATGTTTTGTTGAAGTTGTTGATGAGGCCAAATTTGGATTATTGTGTGCAGTTCTGTGTGCCTAACTACAGGAAGGATATCATTAAGATTGAAAGAGTGCAGAGAATATTTACTAGGATGTTGCCAGGTCTTCAGGAGTTAAGATACAGGGAAAGATTAAACAAGTTGGGACTTTATTCCTTGGAGTGAAGAAGAATGAGGGGAGATTTGATGCAAATTTGCAAGATTATGAGAGGTATAGACAGAGTGGAGGTGAGGAGGCTTTTTCCACTTGGATTGGGGGAGATAAATATGAGAGCTCATAGTTTTAAGATGAAAGGGGAAATGTTTAAGGGGAACATTAGGAGAAGGTTCTTCACTCAGAGAGTGGTAGGAGAGTGAAATGAGCTGCCATCTGATGTGGTGAATGTGGGCTCAATCTTAAGTTTTAAGAATAAATTGGATAGGTACATGGATGGCAGAGGCCTGGAGGGTTATGGAATTGAAGCAGGTCAATGGGACTAGCAGAGTAGTGGTCAGCGTAGACTAGAGGGGCCGATTGACCTGTTTTCTGAACTGTAGCATTCTATGGTTCTATGGTAAATCCAACCATATTTGCTCCAATTTGATCCAAGGTGGAAATTAATTTATCATGTGATCTCTGCTGATCAATAAGATGCTGGACACCACTAACCAATAAGGTTCTAGGAACTGCTAACCAATAAGGTTCTGGGAACTGCTAACCAATAAGGTTCTGGACACTGCTAGCCAATAAGGTACTGGACAATAAGATGCAGGACAATTTCCCATGGAGCAAAACCACCATAAAGGGTCTTCAACCCAAAACATTAACCTTGTTTCTCTTTCCATGGATGCTGCCAGGCCTGCCGAGTGTTTCTGACTATTTCAGGTTCCCAGTATCAGCAGTTATTTTTAATTTTCATTGGAGGGGGAATAAAAGATTAAAGAAATACTGAGACAAACTCCATCAACGTGATGAGAAGTATTTCCTTTCTTCGTAAATTCAAGCAGATTGTTGGACTGAATGCTGTTTCCATGCTGTATCTACCTCCAGGATAACTATTCTGGAAATTAGTCAGTCCCATGCCTTGATACACATGGCATAAATGGTCTCCAGTGAGGGCTTCAACTGTTTAAAACTCTTTCTTTGTCAGCAGATTTCAGACTTATTGTCAGAGTACATACATGACATCATGTACAACCCCGAGATTTCTTTTCCCTGCCGGTGCAGCAGAATTACCACTAATTGGTAGTGCAAAAATAAAGTGTACACAGCGTAAGCATGTAAACAAACAAGAACTGTAAACAAACTGACTGCGCAATACAGAGAGAACGAAAAAGGAAAATCAATTAAAGTGCATGAAGTAAGTGTCCTTAAATGAGTCCCTGATTGAGTTTGTCGTTGAGGAGTCTGATGGTGGAGGGGGAGCAGCTGTTCCTGAACCTGGTGGAGCAAATTTATATACTTCAACTAACTTTTCACAGACAAGCGCTGAGAAGTAGTGCCTTTGTTCAAATGATGAATGGTGAATCTGAATCTCAATAATGCCAAATCTTTTTGGCGTAATTATTTCATTTAAGTTTCTTATCCCATTTCTTTCCACTAATTCTTTCCAACTCAGTAAGGTGGAGTTAGAACACAACCTTCCATACCATGGCTTAGCTAAATAAAAGGCAACCTTCAAGGGACATATGGATCTTGTCCAACACATTAATGGTTAGCAGTGACCCCATACCAAATTACGTTCCATCTTTAAGTCAAATGTAAACAAATGGACTTGAATTTACTTTGGTGAAATGAGCATTCTGTGTTTGGTGCCATGATCCCTTTAACGGAAATGGCTTTACTGCACAGTTTTACACAGTCTGAATATTCTGTACTTACGTGGGACAGTTTGAAAAGCTTTCCTCCAAAATCTTCTGTACCTTTATGTTTCACCACTTTCAGCTAAAATAGTAGAAGTACCTTGCGGCTCGACGTTTCAATTTTCACCTTTTTGCTCACGTGATCAACATTTTGATGCCAGTTATAGCAAAGGTACTGGAAATCCCAGCACCTTTGAGTTGTTCGATGAAAGAATTACATGTGCCAGTAACGTTGCAGTTGAACAGGTTCCTAAATTTTTAAAGACCTTAAATTTGCTTTCCTGTTAAAATATCTCATGATATATGACATGTTTTAAATATTACTTCTAAAATTATTGCAAACAGAAGCTTGGATTTTCATTCCTTCATGATGTAGTTTTCTTGTGTTTTTATGATCTTTCTAGATGTAATTTGATTTTGATTTTGTAACCAAATTTGAATAGAAAATGTGGAGTATTATGTACATTAGACACAAGGAGGCAGTTAAATTTGTTCAATTCAATTATAACAAGAGCATTATTCATATAATATGTATGATGGCTCTACTATAGGTTACTTAAAAAAAAATCCAAAAGATATTTAGATTAACGTGAGAGAATTTAACTACAAGCATTATTGCATTATTGCCTATTTTGTTGAAGATAGCCTGTGATGTAAATTGACATACAAAGAGGTGAACAGTCAATACAGATTAAAATTATGCTCTCCTTGGACTTGCATTGATTGAATCACAAAGCCAGAAACCTGTACTTAGCCAAAATAGACAGCGGGAGAATAGGAGGTGGCGTGGGGATTTGGAACTATTCCATCTCTCTCCTGGGGTAAAATATTGGCAGGGCTACAGATGACGTCTTCAGCCAAATGAGCAAAGTATAACTCGAGAGCAAAGCCAGTCCGGAGAACAGTAAGCTAAACATAAATTTTGAACAAGACAGCTTCACCTTGCAATTTGTTTTCATGTCGCTGCAGGTACAATATATACTGAAACATTCTTCTCAATACACATTACACTGGCATGACTACAGAATCTTATCTGAGCAAAACGGAAGTGACAACTTCAGTCAGCCTGTTTTCTTCTGCACTTAATTCTCTCTTTTTTTTCTATGTTAACATTTTTTTTCATCAATCAACTTCCTACGCCAACAGATCACTTGACAGGCTCTGCCTGGTTTAGACGCATTAGGGAAAAAAAATGGAAAATATACTGAATAATAGATCAGATTTTTAGCAGACGAGGCTTTACGTTTAATCTTTGCACGTCTCACCCCAGTCTGTGCTTTATCATGTCTTTACAGCCAACAGCTTGTTTATGAATAAAAAATGTGGCATGAAACCAAAGAGTGAGTTGTCTTTGTTTTGTCAAGTGTACCGAGACAAAATGCTTGCTCTCACAAGTCTTCACTTCTTACAAGCCTTCTGGGACCCCAGGGGCAGCTGGACCAATGCTACCTGCAGAACGGTTGCTATGGCAAGCATGCTTTACCCCCACGACAAGTTAGGAATATTCATGAGCTGAAACTCTGCCGAATCATCTGCATGTCTGAGTGTTCTGAGTTCTAATATGCAAATAGACCGCTTTGACTGACAGCCACTTTATTAACTCATTAAGCCCATCTTGTCCCTTTAAAGACAGCATAATTACAAATAAAGCTGTCACTCTTTGTTTACAAATGCTGCTCAGTTCCATTAAGGAGAGGGGTGGCCTGTTTTTGGTACCTGATGGTCAGGAGAAGGCAAGAAGGAACTATCCAAGGTATGGATCATCATTTGATGAGGAATAGGGAGATAAACCATGAAATGGTCAGGGTGAACTGCTGTGACTAACAGACATCTAGCACCAGGTATGATACCCACTACACTTAGACTGTTTTGACCTTGCACAACCCAACATTCTTAGCAATCTGACATTATATTTTTAGCATACTTTTTTTGTTATTTTCTGGGTATGCTATACCTTCTTAATCCAGAAGCTTTGCTTAATCATCTGGTTCACTTAATAGGCTGGTCTGGTGCTCTGTGATAAAGCAGTTACTTTCAAGCTCACTGATTTCATTCATTGTTTATAGTGTCTCTTTCTCCCCAAGCTCCTTATATACTGATTGGCTTGTGGGATTCTGTCAAACAGTGTGATTATTTCTGTTGAAAGAGAGAACAATTGCAAGAAAAAATAGAGGAAAGAAAAACTTACTCCTGTCTTGAATTCATTCTTATATTTTTTCTCTTTTAGTTTTGCAACTGAATGTCTCTCATTGTCCTCGAGTTACAATGGCTGTAGCTTTTAACAGCCATATTTTTCTCAATTCGTTGTTCGATATACATGTGGCCACATGTTCCCCCACAGAATACAGCAAGCAGTACCTCACCCAGGAACCAATGAAACATATCGAACCTGGGCATCAGGTGGACCGGCCATTCTCAACGGCGGCCATACCACCCTCCGAGGGGACCACAGCACATTTAAGAGAGGCCACGGACTGAAATCATATGTAGTCGGTAAGAGAGAAGTACAGAAGAAACCAACTAAACTGGACTGCTTCACGGAGAAGGGAGCCCATAAACTTTGAGCTGAGTCCAAAGGGGGCCATGGCCAAAAAAGAAAGGTTATGAATGTTACCTCCACTAACATTGAAATCGGAAAATGGAAACTCCAATAAATAGAGTTACAAGTCCATTTTACAGTCCAAAGATGACAGTACATCAATACATTCCCTGGTTTAAATATTAATATGAGCATAATAGGTAGAAGGTGGAACCAATGGTATTGGATGGGAATCCCAGGTATTCCTCCACACTGAAGCAGGTTTTACTCTGCAACACATGCCTTTGAATCTTGAAGTATTCTTTCTTTCTTTGGCTTGGCTTCGCGGACGAAGATTTATGGAGGGGGTAAAAGTCCACGTCAGCTGCAGGCTCGTTTGTGGCTGACAAGTCCGATCCGGGACAGGCAGACACGGTTGCAGCGGCTGCAGGGGAAAATTGGTTGGTTGGGGTTGGGTGTTGGGTTTTTCCTCCTTTGCCTTTTGTCAGTGAGGTGGGCTCTGCGGTCTTCTTCAAAGGAGGTTGCTGCCCGCCAAACTGTGAGGCGCCAAGATGCACGGTTTGAGGCGATATCAGCCCACTGGCGGTGGTCAATGTGGCAGGCACCAAGAGATTTCTTTAGGCAGTGCTTGTACCTTTTCTTTGGTGCATCTCTGTCACGGTGGCCAGTGGAGAGCTCGCCATATAACACGATCTTGGGAAGGCGATGGTCCTCCATTCTGGAGACGTGACCCACCCAGTGCAGCTGGATCTTCAGCAGCGTGGACTCGATGCTGTCGACCTCTGCCATCTCGAGTACCTCGACGTTAGGGATGAAAGCGCTCCAATGGATGTTGAGGATGGAGCGGAGACAACGCTGGTGGAAGCGTTCTAGGAGCCGTAGGTGATGCCGGTAGAGGACCCATGATTCGGAGCCGAACAGGAGTGTGGGTATGACAACGGCTCTGTATACGCTTATCTTTGTGAGGTTTTTCAGTTGGTTGTTTTTCCAGACTCTTTTGTATAGTCTTCCAAAGGCGCTATTTGCCTTGGCGAGTCTGTTGTCTATCTCATTGTCGATCCTTGCATCTGATGAAATGCTGCAGCCGAGATAGGTAAACTGGTTGACCGTTTTGAGTGCCCGATGGAGAAGGGCATTATGGAGAAGTATTATTCACCTAGGAATCCACCTCATTACCTTCCGGCCACTGAGGAGCAGGATATGGATCCAGGTTGATCAAATCACCGTTTAGAATCAGGGTGGGAGAAGGACACAATGTCAGCGATGATTTTGAGCATAAAAGGAGGGGGGAAGTATCCAGTCACAATGGTCTCAGACGCCTGATTCTCAAGGAAGGATTCAAACTCCCAGCATCAAAGACCATGGTACTGAAGGAGTTGGGGAGATATGAGTACCTGACTGTCAGATCATCTTTGCGGGATGGAGGAAAGCAATCCTCTTCTTTGTCCATCACAAGACATTCTGCAAATACATTTCCTGTCACCTCACAGTTGAGATAATCTTTCATCAGCAGAATGGCACAAGTTGACATAGCAGTTAAATTTTTTAATTTGAATTTAGACGTACACCATGATAACAGGCCATTTTGGCCCACGAGTCTGTACCATCCAATTTACATTCAATTAATCTTCATCCCCGGTACATTCTGAATGGTGGGAGGAAACTGGAGCCCCTGGAGAAAACCCATACAGATAGATACAGGGAGAACTTACAAACTCCTCACAGACAGAGCAGGATTCTAACCCTGGTCTCGATCGTTGGCACCGTAAAGGCGTTGTACTGCCAATTGTAGACATACCCCATGGTAACAGGCCATTTTGGCCCACGAGTTTTACACCTAATTAACCTACATCCCATGGTACGTTTTGAATGGTGAGAGGAAACCGGAGCCCCTCAGGGAAAATCTATGCAAACACGGGGCAAATGTACACACAGACAGCGCAGAATTCGAACCCTGATCCCGATTGCTGGCACTGTAAAGGCGTTACACTTATCCAAAAGAGGTACAAAAGGGCATCACACTGCTAATCAATAATTACCAAAATGTCACGACATTACTCACCAGTACGGCCCAAATGGGCACAACGCAATTAGCCAGAAATGACATGAATGATATGACGCTGTTAACCAGACTCGGCACAAATGGGAATGACACTGTTAACCAGAAATGACACAAATTGACATTATGCTGTTAACCAGAAAAACCAAATAATCACCTTTTACAATAAGGATTGATGGCCAGCGTGGATCATTTCCAGCTCTGCTTTTAAAAGCAATACCATGGGCATGGAAATATTTTATTTCCACCAACATGAGCTTGGTCAGACAACTGATCTGAAAAATGGACGATGAAAAGTGGTCGATGTGATATTTAATTCAGTGGTGCCAGCAGGCGGGTGCTCTTTCGTCAGCAATATAGCAAGTGTATCACGCGCAAGTGCATTTGCGGGGCTTCTGAGCACATGCAGCAAGTGGGTGACAGAATTATGAAGAGTGGACGGATCATGACATCAGTCGGAGCTCAACGTTATTCCTAATCCTCTTTCCTCATCACACATGACGGAACACAGATTAAACAGGAGGAAGACACCAGTGGGCTGCTTTTTAATGGGATCCTCCACATTATCGATTGACTCCTTTCTTCTATCTGTGGCCAGAGGTCTACAAGTGGTTTGTGCTTTCTGTAGATGATGGAAGTCACAAGTGATTAAGATAATGTTTGCTAGGTTTCTATACAACCCAATTGCTCCCAGACGTTATTGTAGGATAAGTCTCTCCCATAAATGAGGGCCGTAGACTGCAGAGCAGGATGCTGGTAGAGAAAGAAAGGAGTTGAGTTCCAAGCTGGTGTTACATGGCCAGAATATTCAGGAAGAAATTCTCTGTCCTGAATTTTAGTGAGCAAACAAATGAGATATCAGACTTTGAAAAGGACATTCCCATCAAAATCTACCACCCGTTAAATGAGAATCTGCCAGACTTATCAAAATACTTAACATCTCTTCCGTTCCTTAGATCTAAGTTTTTATTCTCTGAAAAGAATAAAAACCTTGTGGTTTTTTTTTAAAGTTCCTAACAGAGAGGGTACAGCCACGAATGCTATTTTTGGATTAAGATGTTGGACCAAGGCCCGAACTGCCCACTAAGGTGGAAATAAAAACTTCCCTTGGCATTGTTTAAAAGAAGAAGTGGATAGTTCTGTCTAATATTTATCCCTCAATAAGTACAATAACATAACAACAGAATTACTTGGATATTTAGAACACTGCTCTTTGTGGCAACTTGTGTTCAAATTGGTGAGCATATGTGTGATATTGCAATCATGTCTAAATTTTAAAAAAATTCTATGGCTGTAAGTCACTTGTCTTGAAACCAGGAAGGATGTGATACAACTGCTTGACTGTTTCTGCTTCTATCTATTTTTGCATCAATCACTCCATACATTTTCTCTTCAAGTTTTCATTTTCTCTTGTCTTCAACATAGCACAGTATCTTTGAACTATGAAACACATGTACATTCCATGGAAATAATGCACAATTGGGTAGAGTAACTCCAGCCTATCCATGTTGACAAATTGGTCTCAGTTTGATAGGTCATACAAATATGTTATTTATTTGTAATTGCCTGTCGTCTCACCCGTCACCAGATCGCCAGCCAATAGTGTACAGGTCAAATACACAGCTTAACAAATATATTAGAATTTGGGTTTTTTTTAGACATACAGCACGTTAACACGCTATTTCTGCCCATGAGCCTGTTCTGCCCAATTACACCCAATTAACCTACAACCCCCAGTACATTTTGAACAGTGGGAGGAAACCGGAGCTCCCGGAGAAAACCCACACAGACACGGGGAGAACGTACGAACTCCCTACAAACAGACAGTTGCGCTAACTGCTACACCAACCATGTCATTACTCTTTGATAATTTTGTGATAGTCGTTGCATTATTGCGGTTAAAACCATTGAATCCCAACATATACTGGTATACGTTTTCCTGCTAAAATCATTCCTGATCTCAATGGTGCTTCTGGACAAGGTGAAAATTGGGAGATACATCAGGGCAAGGAAGGTTAGAGAACAATTCGTGCAGATCATTTTCTTGCAGTCCCCCAGTGGGGTCCTCAAGGGCTGCAACAGCAGATGCCTTTCATCAGGCAATTTCTCCATTCTCTCGACTGTGTAATAAGACAGGGTGAGAAGGCAGGAGGACCATTTTCAACAGATTTAGAGTGACAAATCATTTTTTTTTAAACTTTGGTTAATTATTTGACAGTGGATAGTTTGAGTCTATGGTCATTTTTTTCTCCACTCTCCTCGTAAGTTATTGATTTGTTGCCTGGCTACATTTTCACAGTTGTTTGTCCAACAGTAACTCTTTCCAAATGGCAACTTTGGGGGTCATTAAAATCTCTATCAGCTGCCTTCCTTGAATTCATTACCTCAACGTACGTAGACCAATAGTTTTGAAACTGTCCCCCGAAACTCACATTCCACCTTAAGCAATCCCTATGCCATAATTGCTCTGTGATTAGTAAAGGATTACTTAAGGTGGTATGTGAGTGGAAAGAAAAAGTTTAAAAACCACTGATTTAGTCCATAGATGAACATAGAACATTACAGCACATTACAAGCCCAGCATTTTAAATGTTGTAAGGCATGGGCAGAATAGATGTTGAAAGGCCATTTCCAACAGTGGGAGAGTCTAGGACAAGAGGGCACAACTCCAGGATGAAAGAGCTTCCATATAGAACAGAGGAATTTCTTCAGCCATAGGGTGGTAAATCTGTGGAATTTGTTGCCACAGGCCAGGTCATTGGTTGTGTTTAAGGCAGAGAGTGATATCCTTGATTAGCCAGGCATCAAAGGTTATGGGGAGAAGGCCGGGCAGTGGGGCTGAGTGGGAGAATAGATCAGCTCATGATTGAATGGTGGGGCAGACTTGATGGGCTGAATAGCCTACTTTGGCTCCTATGTCTAATGGTCTTCAGCCCACAACCTACAAAAGGCTAATAGATTACAGGATTTTTAAATGAATGTGAATGCAGTATTTCCATAATCCATCTGGGTGTAAAACAGCTGCAATAATAGCCTGGCTTGTGCTAAGTCTGACCCACCACCACCCTTTGCCCCACTCACCTCCTGTGGCACCATGGATGGTCCATGCTGGAGGCCTCCAGCTGTGAGGCAAAGCAGCCTACGAGCAAGGCATCGGGCAAGAGAACCTGAGCCCCTGGTTCTGCATCACCTGCGAGCCTGTGACAGTTCCATGATGTCGACGTAATATTTTTAACTTGCTTTAATTGCCTCTGAGTTTCATGAACCATTGAACTGGATTAAAATAAGAAAATTATTTAAAAAGTAAAAATTATAAATCTAATCAAAATAGCATTAAAGTTGATTATTTGGTAAGGAAAGCAAAAAATAAACTAGCTAATCCTGCCTTTATATTTACCATTTACAATAGAAGTCCAAAAATCCAGATGCCAGAAATCTGGACCAACACAGAATCAGGACTTTTTGAAAACGGTCAAACTTTTAAAATTTACCGGGCTTTTGTGTGTGCGCATGTGTAAGCACCGCAGATGCAGCTGCTTTATTTTTCTTTAAAACTGTTTGTTTTGATTAATGAAGCATGCTATATTTGCAAATGAACAAATTATCAGAATTTACCTGTTCATCTTTTATTCCTCCTTAAATTTGAATCTTGAAAGCACTGCCAAAGAATCTGGACTGACCCAATCCCTGAGCAGTCTGGATTTTCAGAATTCTGCTGTACCTTCAGTGAAGATTGATGACCTAATTGAAATGAATAGGATCGCCATTTGCCAGCCTAGCTGAGGGAACAGGTGTAAAGTGCAATGGGAATTCTGATTCACCACTTTGGCTCTCCAACATGATCCCGACATGCATTTTGCAGTGAACAAATGCCGAAGTTCAATGCAGGCTGATCATGCAACATGGGTGGGGTTCACTGTTTCTTCAATCTGTTGCTCTTTTATTGTGTGGGGTAGGCTTTTGTCATTCATGCTAGAATATGCATCCAAGAATCCATCAACAGGTCTGCATGCACTCAAGTCCACTGATACCTGTGCAAGAGACAATGTGTAGGGTAGAGATAAAGGAAAGGTTTCAAGTAGCAACTACAGTGTTCTTCTGTTGGTCCTTCAAAGAAAATTTGAAGGCAGAAGTAAAAAGTCACTGTTCCCAATAGATTGTTGTGCCTGCACACCTCAGCCTTCGGCCTATCATGAAGGCACTGGTGTTTTCTTGTGCTATGAGGGAAACATGAAAGTCTGCAGACGCTGTGGTTGTAGTAAAAACACACAGAAATGCTGGAGGATCTCAGCTGGTCTCACAGCGTCCACAGGAGGCAAAGACATATTACCGACATTTCGGGCCTGAGCCCTTCTTCATGGAAACCTTGAACAAAGGCTCAGACCCAAAACATTGGTTATATATCTTGACCTCCTATGGACCCTGAGAGACTAGCTGAGTTCCTCCAGCATTTCCGTGTGTGTGTTTTTTTCCCATGTGCCCTGCTCACTCCGAGTTTCACCTCTGAATAGCTCCTACATTGTCTGTGATCTTGCCCAGGGACATGAACGACGACCATAGCCATTGTCCAGAAGCGAAAATTCTCACTGTTCAACAGTTGTTCTGAAGCAGTTACCTCCCTAATCTGAACAGCAATAAAGCAACATTATTATTTTTAATATATCATAAAGAAAAAAACACCACCTTTTCCCCTTACAATGACCCCCTAACAAGTTCATGACAAATATTCGTCTTTTCTAAGCTCTATTTATTAAATCAAATGTTATCACTTTCTCCGCTCTAACTTCAATGCCCTTGTTATCCTTCATGACCACATCCTTGAACTCACTATTTCTTTGGAAGAGAGACACTTCTGATCATATCTTCTATGGTTTACCTTTCATATCCATCCTCCCCTTACACAACCCGAGACTCAATAATCTTACAACGCAACATCCTCCTGTGTTTGTCCTGGCAAAACAATTCTTCACAAGGTACATTCAACTTGACTTTCAAAATATGGCTGCAGAGGGTGATCCACAGACACTCAGTGATTCTGAAGCGACTATCTTTCTCTTTCTCCTCTAGTTAGTGGCGACTCTTTCCCTTATGGCAGGTGAATGTTCAAGTATATAATGTCCATTACATTTTTAATATAAAATTACTGAACAATAAAAGGAACGTAAAACCTTGCTCTTTGAAAATACTAATTGTACAGTATCCAGAGCTCCATCCACCACAAACAGGCCTGCAGTTATTATCCTGTTTTATCACATTCTCAGCGCTAACCTTAACGTCCTTGTCCTCACTAAAATCAATACTTTGGCCATTCCCACGATATATCAATGCTCCTTTTCTAAGGGAAACACTCAAAAGGACAGGTTTGCTATACAAGGATGGTATTTCCCTGTTACTTTCTACCTAAATCTTTGATTTCTCAGCTCTCACCTCACCAGTGGACCTACAAATATTGAAACGATAGGACTGGAGTCCTAAGCCACTACATTGCCTCAACCCACTGAAATAACCCTTCCTCACACTAGCCCTGTTCAAACATTTGACAAATTTATCTCTTGCATCCCTTCATTACTTTTCTTGCTCACACCCATAATAATGTTATACTATCTCTCCTTAAACTTCACCCCATCATCAAAGTTTCCTCTGTCAAAATATCAATCCTTAACTAGCATGCCTTAGTAACTCTAGTTATCTAGTTTACCTTTCTCCCGAGACTTTGAAGACTCAATGCCTTTCAAACCATGACCAACCATGTCAAAGCTCTATCTTCAATCCTGCCACAAAATTTCAATTAGCATCCTGTGCAACCTTGACAACAATCAACTAACACCTCCTTGCCTTCTGAACTTGTCTGCAGCAAGCATTCATGCCATCTTCTTGCAGTTCCTGTCAGCTATCAATGACTGATGGAAGTAAACTCAATTGGCTTCATTCTCATTCATTCAGTTATGTCTACCAAGAGAAAAGAGTAGTGATGGTTTCTTTGCACACTTGCTTTCTGGTCTTCCCCAAGATCTAATCTTATGCACTTCTTACTATTCATCTATAATTTGTTCTTAATTTTTCCAAGTGGTCAGCATTAATTACTGCATCTAAACTGAAGACATGCTATATCTCATCACCACCTCCACTAAATCTAAAGTGTCAGGCATTCCAGTCCTGGAGGAGACATTGTTTCACAGAATTAATTATGAAGCCATTGTCATCTGTCTCCACATTCATTGCTTCTAAAACAATGACTCATTTCTCTCCTTGTCAACTGTCTGAGAATGAACCAAATTTTTTTCACACTTGATAACATTTTTGATCCTGAGTCGAGCTCTGGACCACGGAACAGTTCTATCATGACCATTGTCTTTTCCCAGCTCCCTAATTTCACCTGGTGGCACCCCATCTGCTACAGAGTGCCTTGTTCATACTTTGTTGCCTTTAGCCCTGATTTTGTAGGTAATCCATAGAGTGTTTCCTTCTTCATAACCCAGATAAAAAGCCATCATACAAAATCTACTACTGAGTCCAACTCATTCCAAATCTCGTTGATTCATTAAAGTTGAAAATACAATCCTGAGATTCTTCTTCCTCCAGGCCAGGCATGATTTCTAATTATCGATAACTGTAGAGCACTGGTCTTGTAAACCAGGGGTCATGAGTTTATTCCACACTGGGGCCTCATTTCTGTGTGGGGTGCTGGACAAAGTGGTGACTCTGTCTTCCTTTTAGTAGACAAAGTTAAAGAATTTCACGTATGTCACATTCTAAAATTTAGTATTACATTCCAATAGTGGAATCTTTACCTTTTCTTAGAGAGAATGAGCAAACTGACCGCAAACACAGAAAATTAAATGTTCAGTAATAAATAATGAGGAAAGTAAAATTCCTTAAATGAGTCACTGAGTCTGTTGTTTAGAGTCTGATGGCTGAGCCTGCAGAGCTTGACACTCAATTTTCAAATTTCAACCTTGTTGGAAAAAGTTTCCTCAGCACCCTTCCCTCGCTCTGTAATCTCTTCCTCCATGTAATCCTCGAGATATCTGGATTTGTCCACTTCCTGATTAATTGTGATTTTAACTACCTTGATTTTGGTGACTCTACCTTTAGCTACCGAAGTCTTAAAAATTCTGTGTTCATTTTCTTTCATAACCTATCGTAATACTTCCATATGTGACTCATTTTGACTTGTGATATTTCCATGACATAGTTTTATATATAAACACTGGAAAGATAGATTGTTGTTGACTTCCCCAACTCCAGCAATATCCTCCAATCGTGAAGAAAATTAAAAAGATCAGTAATGACAGGGGAATATAAGCAACTACATTTTATGACTCTATTCACATTTTGATCCACACATAGAAGAATGCATTTGCCACACTTGATGCTTTATTGATGCCACCAATCCTACCATCACCCAGATATCATGACCATATCCCTACATGTCACTAAGAAAATTACTTCATAAAATAATTTGGGGCTACATTATGGATCTTGTGAGTGTTATCTTTATCAGCAAGGAATTGTACATGAAATACGAATGAGGAAAATAAATAGTTCTGACATTTTCACAAAACAAGATTTGAGGTTTAAAGTTAGTCTTCAGGCTAACTTGTAATGTTCAAACCAGATTTAAAATTATTATCTGCTGCAATAAAATGGATAAATTTAATTTATCCAAGTTAAGACTTTATAATCTTTGGCACACAAGCATGTGATATTAAGTTAATATCTTAATTATAATAGTGTAAATAAGCTTGATTTTAAAAGAAACAAAGGCATTTTATCTAAAATCCCTTAATCAATGCTAATTAGCCCTAACTTGCATATGTTAATTAAGACTATTTACCAAAATTATAGGTATGAACATCCCCAGAGGGGTTCCTGTTCATTTAATTAGTCCCAATTAGCTCTAATTAACACGTGTAAATGAGATACTGTTGAACCTAAAATAAACACAGTGTTGCTTACTGTATTCACATGCAGTTTGACTTATTGTTTATGTTTGTACAGGGAAGAGGCAATTGAAGCCCTTTAATTAATGCAAATTGCTGTGAGTGCACACATTTTTACAGAAGTCATTTATTTCTGGGAGATGGCAGAAATAAAATATATTACTGTGTAACTGGATATTCCAGCTGCACTTCCAAGAAACAATTTCTGATACAGTAGGTTTTTCAAGATAGCTACAAATAAGCAAGCTAGTATATATTGTTACTGGTTTATAAATATTGTGTGTCTATGCTCTAGTTCCCAAAATTAAAGTTTTGGAATATATAAGAAATGCACACAGTATATAATAATTTATTTCACTTGTATTTTAATTCATTTGATTCTGGAAACAAAATAATCCATCAAGTCAAAATCCCTACATTGGGACTTTTAAAGTTAGTCTTTGCAAGAAAAGTGAAAATCCAAAGTAGGTACAATTAAGAAAAGCAATAGCAAGTAAATTTTAACTAGATTGATAAACAGAACATAAAGCAAATATTAGTTTTCACTGTCTCTAATTATGTTAGGTCACTGGCATGTACATATCAGTCACAGAATTGGTAATAAGCTTCAACAAGAGATACAGTTAATTCAAGTTGAATACAATGCAAGATAAACATAATAATGGCTGAGCGTACACATCACACTTCCAGATAACAACAAGAAATGATTTAGAAGAGGGTTGGTGTAATGACACCACCTTCTTTGACCCCCATCTGCACTGGAATTGGATCTGTGAACCTACTGGTCAGAGTTACAGCTTGCAAGTCATTGAAAAGCATATACACAATGGTGACAAATTTCTGAGGACACCCAAATTTGAGAGAGGGGTTCTTCATAATCCCTCTAAGTTGTTGAATTCGAAAGCTTTTACATAGCTTGGAACTGCTTTGCGCAAATGGTCTGGAATTTCCTGGGCGGTGGAAATCATGTGATAGATGTGATTCTCATTGCAACTGTGGGAGGAGTATTTCGGAGCTGGGAGGACGCCGTTGAGAAGGATGTTTGCGATGATTTTCCTCAAAGCAGACAGCAGGAAGACCTCTGTGTAATTACCACAGTCAGACTTTCTTTTTTTTTTAATTTTTTTTTAAATTTTTTTTTTTCCACACCATAAATCACATTAGCCATGATATACACTATTTCTTTTTCACACATATACAGTGACTTTTTCTCCCCCCCCCCTTTCCTCCCAAACCACCCCCCCACCCCCCCCTCTCATCCATTTTAGGTATACAATCTAGGTTGCATTAAGCCAGTCAGACAATGTTGTCATTCAACAAAATTACACCAGAAATTCTACTGAGTCCATTCTTTTCTTTCCTTCTCCTTCCATCAACAGTCAGACTTTCTTGAAGAAGGGAGCAAATGACAATACACTGTAACCACCACACTATACAGCAGAAATATTAGGAAAGCATTGTATTATGTAAATAAGTGAAAGCTAAATCTCAGATCTGTAAACATTACCTTTTTGACCAATTTATAAAGCAATGTACTGTAAAAATAACATGATGAAATCTTGTGTAGACATTCAGGAATCGTGCATGCTGCCCAATTATTTATACCATCCAGCCTGAAATCTCATTTTGTGCGTTAAATCTGGGCGAATCGTGCATTTTCCTTTGAGACTTTTTAAAAGTACAATTCTCTCTTACAACTCATAGTAGTTTAAATGCACCAGAATAGATGCAAACGATTTATGGGATCACCACCTACTATAATAACACTGACACACTTATTAAGTCTAACTGTTTTATTAAACTGTGTAAAGCAAATCACATATTATGCATCAAAGGAGACATTATAAAGTGACTTTTACAACCTCAGGACATCCCACAGTGGAATCTTTTGAAATTACACCCTGTCAAAATCCAGAGCTTGAATTAATAGCACAGTGCGAACGAAATATAGTTTAATTATGCTGTGTGAATTGATTATCTTAAAAGTTATACATATTTTGATGTCTTATTATTTTGTATACTCAATATTAAAATCTGGTGATACATATAAAGTAAATCTGTGCCCTTAATACAACGCACGTGGGAAGATGATAATTTTATCATGAATCCTTTCCCAAAATGTTGTATCGTCATATTGCTACCGTTGAAAGAAAACAATAATGATGAAATGTTTAGCTTTAATTTGTATATTTGAAGGCTTTTCAATAAATGCATCTCAGTATCATTTAATCAGTATGGTGGGTATTAGCTTTCATCAAATTTCTTATTTGAGGCGCGTCACGGGTTCCTTTCTCTGGAGCATTGGAGGCTAAGGAGAGACCTGATAGAAGTTTATAAAATTATAAGTGGCATTGGTAGGATAGACAGGCGGAATTGTTTCTCCAGGGTAAAAATGTAAACTACTCAAGGACATGCATTTAAGGTGAGGCGAGTGTGCAGGGTAATCTTCTCCCACAGAGAGTGGTTGGTGCTTAGAACATTTGCCAGGAACACTGGTGGAAGAAGATATGATAGTAGGATCAAAAGGGCTTCCAGATAGACAGGAACATTCAGGGAATAGGGGATCGTGCAGAGTTTTAGTTTAATTTTGGCATTGTGTTTGGCACAGACATGTGGAGCAAAGGCCCTAATCATATGGTGTACTGTTCTATGTTTGATTTTCTATCTTGCATTGCATATTTCATGTAACTGGATAACTAATTCAAGATCAAAGTGGTATGTCTAAAGTCCTGACAGAATAAGGAATGCCTCTAGTATGAACTAACTACCACAGAGTTGATCAGGTGTTTACTGTTTGAGTTGTTGGATGAGGCTAATGGTACCAGAAGAAGTCCATTCTTGTGTTAGTTCTGCAAGTTATCTTTATACATCACAAGGTGTAAATGTATCTGATGCTCAGCCATATCCTTTTGGATTTTGGATTTGTCCTATGGACAAATAAACTGCAGTCAACCATGATATTGATGGAATGATTACACTGGACAACAAATTTTTTCAAAAGGTTTGTTTCTTGAAAAGAAAAGTGGGAGTATGATAGACAACTTCAAGCTGAACACAAAGATAATTTCAGATTTGTTGTATCATGTAGGAAGTCGGAGAAACATTAAATTAACTTTTAATTAATTTAGTATGTTTAATCGCATAATGGTGCTGACATGTGGCGTTAGTTCAACTAAAAATATTTTGCTGTTGATTTTCATAAATACTCAGCATCTGATGCCTCTTGCGTCAGTGATCAACAATAGTTGGTCAGCATTGGTGGATTCCAGTTGCCCTGATACTATTTTTTGATAGTCACACTGACCTGGTGACCGTGTTCGTCACTGACTGCAATAAGATCAGCGGGGAAGACGTCCAACTGCAAATGGAGAAAACGAATTTTCAATGACACGTTGCACTTCATGGTTTTATCTGCTTGAAGTCGACTTAAAATATGACAGGAAATCCCCCAAAAAAGTTGTATCTTATAAAAAGGTACGTGATCGTAAAATTTTTATGTGATTTTCATAACCAGTAGCCCAAAATCCGTGAAATACACCAAAAAATGTTCAGGAAGCAATATATTGATTGACCATTGGAATTTACACATTTCAAAAATGTTATATTTATGCATTTATGTAAATACTTAGTTGTGCAATTACATGGCACCATTTTTTTAGTTTTGCTCTCTAACGTGCAAAACAATGTAACAGATAAATGATCGAAGAGTTTGGCATTAATTTGATATGTGACCTTGGGGTATTTGTGACTTCCATCCAAGTAGGATTTTTTTCCTTTGTTCCATTCCACTCTTTGTCTAGGCCGCCCCAATTTGCACATGTTCTTCATCTTTTTTGTGTTGTTCCGTTCCCCCCCCCCCAACCTCCTCATCCTTTAATTCATCTCTTTCCAATATTGGACAAGCATCACTGGCACTAAGTGGTAATCACATGGCTAAGACTTTAACTTCAACCCTCTTTAATTGACCTTTTAGCAAAGCTATCCCAGGAATCAAGGAGGAAGATTTGGCTGATATGCAAAATTCAGCCAAAAAGTGAGATACAGCTCATACAAGAATTGATCAATAACAGTGGTATGATCCATACTGACTTTAAGTCAGGAGTACATCCATAAATTAAAATATGTCAAGGATTGAGATTAAATTTACACTATAGATATCCTACTTAACTGTGGACATTATTTATATTCACTAGCTCTAAATGATATCCTTTCTTGGTACTGTGTCAATATAGCTCAACTGTAATGTAATAGTTTTACAGCATGACTCCTGTCATGCCATTTACTCTTTTATTCTTAGCAAGAAGATAATAATCAACCCAATTTCCTATGAGACTATTTCTGTATGCTAGGCAGTTAATATCCAGAATTTCACCCCAATTGCGCACAGAATATGCAAATAACCTTTGAGTAATGTGCAAGCATTATGCATCCAGGTCACGTCAGGAATCACAGAGGGCAAACTGTGCTCAGCATTGCTGAAGCAACTCATGTCTTTTCTGGTTGACAGTGTCTGACAACAAAATCTCTCAGCAAACTAAGTTCAGCTGATCAAGGGGCAGACAAACGGAAATTTGAAAAATAGCATGCTGAATGAGTGTGAGCACATACAAATGTTCACGGATGCAGGGCCCACGATTAAACAGAAATAAATGAAAAGGTACATACATGTCTCAGAGATGATGATGAGCCAATATGAAAATATGTAGGACTTGCTATAAAACATTACTTTTTTTGAAATTGTCTAAACATTTGATTTCCACCTATAATCATTTGTAGACTTAATGGACAGTAAATGATGGTGATCTTTCTTTTTGAGAGTATAAACTGTCCAGATTTTTAATAAAACTTATTCACACACAAACAAACCACATTATGAATAGTTTCATCTTTAATTCAGCAATTTTTCTTTCATATCTTGCTGCCAAGTTTTCCGACACAGGGTATTAATACCAGGCAGAAATTTAAATGAGGAAAATGGTCAAATGCAGAGTGGGGTTGCACAACTGTTTCTGTAAAAATACTTCTGAATACTGCTTTACAAAAAAGTGTTTTTACCCCCTAAAAAAATGTTTATGGCTGCTATCACTGTAAACGAATAACTGATTAAAGACATATTTTCATTTACACTGCACCTTCCTATTCCTTCCAAGACATCTCAAATTGCTTTGCAATGCTGTCATTGTAAAACCATGGGGAACATGTTTGCTGCAACAGACAACAATGTGAAAGTGGACAAATAATATGTTTTGGGATGTAAGGGAGAGGTTGACAGGTCCTTGATTAGCCAGGGCATCAAAGATAGGTAGAAAGGAAAAATGAATCAGCTCATGATTAAATGGCAGGGCAGACTCGATGGGCTGAATAGCCAATTTCTGCTCTTATGTCTTGTAGTCTTATGGATATGGTTGGTGAAAGGATCAAAATTGACCAGGGGACAGCTCTTCCTCAAAATAATGCCATGAAATCTTTTATATCCATCTGAGAGAATAGTTCGTAAATCATGTTAAATGAAGGCATTGATTTGGCTCAGCACAGACCATTGGAACACAAGTGATTGCCAGGAGGATGATCCCATCTATGCACAATGTGCAGTAAAGTCATCTTATTTTAAATTCTGGCTCTGGCTAAGGTCAGCGATTACAGCAAAAAAACAGGAATATAACCTGGAATATTTGTGCTTTTGTGGCCCAGTTCAACATCGAAATATGGAATCACAAAGTGTGCCCACGAGACAGCTGATCCATTACCTTAATTCAAAATGTTGGATAATACATTATAAATGGAAGAAGATGAGACTGTGTGTCTGAAAGGAAAAGTCCAGAATAATGTCTTATTGATGAAGACTGCTAAGAATGACTAACACATTGTGAGATAGACGTGAACAGACGTTCCACGGGAGAATAATAAAGGGGTGGACAGATGTAGAGGAAGGCAGACATCTACAAATAGAACTGGTGTATTAGTTAGTGTATTTTCTTCCAGAGATATTTATAACTGTCAGGTTAACTAACTGTAATCTCCACCACCTACCCTATTTACCAGCAGTTGCAAAGATTGGCATTTCACATTCAAAACCTGTTTACACAGCTTATGCATAAAAGTACGCAATACAATTGACACATTCAGTCTGCTGGGAGAACTCAGCAGGTCAACCAGCAGGCGATGGAGGAAAAACTGGCCAACGTTTTGGGCTGGAACTCTTCATCAAGACTGATGACCATTTTTTCTCTCCAAGATGCTAATTGACCCACTGAGTTCCTCGAGCAAATTGTTTGTTGCTCTAGATTCTGCAGTCTTGTATAATTACACTGGATAACCAAGATTTTTCTTCCTGAACATTTTTGGGTGTATTTTATGGATTTTGGGCTGTTGATCATGAAAATCACCTTAAAATGTTCCTATCATGTACTTTTTTTTAAGCTATAACCTTCTTTTGGAATTTCCTGTCATCATTTAAGTTTACTTCAAGCACACAAAACCATGAAGCGCAATATGCCATTGAAAATTCATTTTATGCATTTGCACTGACACTTCTTCCCTCTTGATCTTGGGGCAGTCAGTGATGAACATGATGAAAGATTTCACTAGGACATTGCAACCATGGAAAAGCAGTATCTGGGCAAACGGAATCCATCAATGCTGCCCGACTATTGTTGGACGCTGACATGAGAGGCATCAGATGCTGAGTACAAATGAAAATCAGCAGCAAAACACTTTTAGGTCAGTTGAACTGACGCAATGTGTCGGGATCATTATGCAAAATTAATTAAAAGTTAATTTGATGTTTCTCCAACTTCCGAAGTGATGCAGCAAATCTGAAATTATTTTTGTGTTCATCTTGAAGTTGTCTATCATAATCCCCAATTTTTTTCTTCAGGAAGCAAACCTTTTGGAAAAAAAAATTCTCCGGTGTTATAATTTGCACATTATTTAGTATATGTCTACTGATATATTGAATAATATTCTATATTATTAGATAAAATTGATGGTAAAATTAAACAAAATCCAATAGACAGAATCTGATGATATATTAAAAATTCAAACCAATATATTTATAGTTTCTGTTAGATAATTGGTAGTTTTAATTCTTCAGTCTTATCATAGTTTGGTTAGAAGCCAAGGAATGGTAAGTTGCAAGTTTAATGTTCATGATCCTCCACACCAGTAAATCATGGAGGGGGGTACCAAATAGGAGTAAGAGATTTCGCAATGAGAAAGAAAAATCAAGGGACGAGTCACCCCAGCCCTAGGCTTGCGTCTCCATTTACGGAGGAGCTTTTAGCAAATGGTTCAGAGCAGGTTGCCGATCCAGGCTGCAACACAGAACGGAATATGGGAGAGGGTAGCCTGGATCGTAATTTTTTTTTAATGTATAAAAATAGAAAATAGGCCATGTGAAATGTGTTGGCTTCAACTTCCTAAGTACACTCTGCAATTTGAAAATAGTGTGGATGCTATCTTTGCTTCAACTGAGGAATCCCATGCTATCCCTATAAATACCAACTGATCATGCATATCATTTGAATAACTATGAAAATATAGCTGTACCCTTTAGAATACTGGTCAACTGTAAATTCTGTCGCAAATTCTTATCTTTCTCATTCCCAGATCCTCTGGGTTAACGTGAGTTCCAATAAAGAGTTTGGTTACTGTAAGCACTGAAAAGCCAAAAGGTTTCAATAAACCTATGGTATGCAACTTTTATCATTATATCTTGACTGTATTTTTTCACAAAATATAAATGCAATTTTAAATTGTTTAAATTTAAAGTTAAATTTGAACAGACAAGAATGCAGTGTTTTATTGAACTGTGGAATTCTAATTTTTTATATGCATTTAAAAAAAACGAGTAATAACTTGAACTTAGATAGTGCCTTTTTACATATCAAACCATGGCAAGGATCAGTAACAAACAATATTTGTCATTGAGTAACATAAAGAAGGTGTAAGCTAAAACTTTTCTTTTGTTTGAATGTAATATGGATTCCAAAATCCCTTTGATTCACAATGACGTGGGAACATGATAGTTTTAGTTTCTATTAGCTTATTAACAATTTCAAAGCAATTTATTGGAGATTGTGATCCTCTAGAAAGTATCTCTGTATTTTCCACAACATTTGCCTGTGGTAAATGAAATTATTTGTAATACTGTGAACAATACTGCTTATTTCTCAAATGGCAGATCCAACCCTGCTTCCTCAAATGATTAAGAAAGGGTTTCCCTTCCCCAGTTCTCCATTTCAAGGCAAATTCTGCAACTGTTGGTTTCCATTCACCATTCTGAGAACCAACTTATATTTCTGTCCCTCATCCGGCACCAACCATCTCCACTTACTCACCCCATCAGCAAAAGAAGCATATTTGGTAATGCATATTTTCTCTCTGATACCTGTTTTTCCCCGAATTATGTTTGCCGTTTTTGTATTTTTATTGTATTTTCTCTCTTTTCCAGTTGCAAAAACATCCTTTTCCTGCCTATCCTCTTTGTGTTTTCTCTCAGTCTGTGGCACACCTGCTTTTCAAATCATGCCACATATATTTGACTGCTCCTTTACCCAATTTTTGCTCTTAATAACTGATGCATTCTTTAAGTGTCTGTTTATATCATTTCCCCACCCACTGCATTCCGTCTATTTTGTTAGATTTTATTACCTTTTCCTGTTGTCTATCTCTTTGTCGATACTTGCATCAGATGAAATGGTGCAGCCGAGGTAGGTAAACTGGTTGACCGTTTTGAGTTCAGTATGCCCGATGGAGATGTGGGGGGGCTGGTGGACATGGTGGGGAGCTGGCTGATGGAGGACCTCAGTTTTCTTCAGGCTGACTTCCAGGCCAAACATTTTGGCAGTTTCCGCAGAGCTGGCCACCGAGACAGAGGTGCACCAAAGAAGTGGTACAAGGACTGCTTAAAGAAATCTCTTGGTGCCTGCCCCATTGACCACCGCCAGTGGGCTGATCTCGCCTCCAACCGTGCATCTTGGCGCCTCACAGTTCGGCGGGCAGCAACCTCCTTTGAAGAAGACCGCAGAACCCACCTCACTGACAAAAGACAAAGGAGGAAAAACCCAACACCCAACCCCAACCCACCAATTTTCCCTCGCAACCGCTGCCTGTCCCGCATCGGACTTGTCAGTCACCAACGAGCCTGCATACCCTCCATCCGCAAAGCCAAGCCAAAGAAAGAAAGAAAAAATGACCTTTTCCTGAACTTTCACTTTTATTCATCTCACTGATTCCAGAACATGATTATTTTCCTGATCCGCACTTCTCCCATCTTTTGCGGTCTGCCCCTTTCTGCTACTCATTGAATTTTTTTCCCCTTCCATTCAGATATTGAACCATATTTGTGTAACTAATTTTTTTTTTAAATAGAAATTCTCACACATCAACTCTTAGACACCTGCTATCAGCTCTCTTCCCAAATGCTATTGGAAAATAAATCAATTAATGCACAATAGAGGTTTCATAAGGCAAATGGATCATTATTTTTGAATGAGGTTTCACCGTTTTTAATTCTTGTGTCGACCTGATTGTACAAAAGAGATGCCATGGATTCTCATACTCTTCTAGAAGGGGATTAACGATCAAGAAGCCCTTTCACTCTATTGTCCCAGTTACTACACCCATTTCCTTATACTCTTTTTTAAAAACTTTTCTCTCCCACCCCCTCTGACTGGATTTATTACCGGACTCCCGACCTCATTTCTTTTCAAGAAACAATCAATAATGCTGCCAGACACTGGCACATTGATTTCTGACGAGAGTTTGAACGGTCTCCCTTTCCTCAGATGCTGCCCGACACGTGGCGTGTTCGCAGCATTTTCTGTTGTAACTCTGGTCTTGAAATAAGCTTCATTGTTGGAAATGCATTGGCGAGACTGTCTCCAGCAGTGAGTGTTCAGGCCTGCGAAGGCAGGGAGTAAGAGAGGCAAGATATAATGAATAGCAGAGCCCTGAATCCCGCCTTCCAACAGCACGAGTTATGCCCCTAGTGAGTGAAGCGGGAAGTTTGTGGGAGCGAGTGATACTGGTTCTGGGTTGTGTGAGCGTGTGTCCCATATAAATGCACGAATGCGTTCGCTGCATAATTTAACTGGCAGAAGAAATAGTTGTTTTCTTTTGAGAGTGCGGTGGTGGGGAGTGAGGGGGTAAAATAAAAAGGGAAGATGTACCTCGAAAGAGGAGTTCACGGTGTCGAGGGAGGGGTAAATGACAAGATTTAATTCTTCATTGGGGAAAAGATTTGGACAACCTCAAGCTGCTGTGTGTCGGAAATGAGAATCACCGTATTAAAGAGAAGGTGCAAGGTTCCTACCGAGAACTTGGAAAGGTTAAAGTGGGAGTTCCCAGCCTGGCACTGCCATTCATGATGGATTGGGTCATCAGGGGACCGAGTCTCCCTTTGGCTAGTGGCTTGCAAAAGTCCCCCCGTGGTGCTGTTTACCCTTGCGGCTATTGGTTGATTTTAGTTTCGCAAAGATCATCTGAGATACGATTTCAATGCACGGTTAACGGCATCCCCCCGCGGTACACAACCAAAGCAGTCAGCGAATCCTAGCGTTTGCGTCGTCTCGACCCTTGAAAGCACTGACTGACCCCCCCCCCCCCCCCCCCCTCCACCACCACCAAAGCAAGCAGTGGGGATTAATCCTTGTTTCTGTGCTGTTTCTGCGAGCAGCCATGAGAACACGCAGTGCCTGGCATTCCGTGTGCATGGAGTGATTTGGTTTGAACGTGACTAGTTCTGAGCATTGTCACCGGGAATTATTTGTGCTCTGTGAAGCCGAGAAGGGGGATAGGATGCTGAACACAAATACAAGCAGGAGTGGGGACTTGCACGTTTTTTTTTGATCCCCAATTATCACTTTAGAAATAACAATGAACTCTCGGTTGCAATTCACAGAGACTTTAATGATACTGTAATGAAATTGGAAATGCCATGGTGCCGTTAAGGCCCTTTATCAATATATTTCCACGGCGGTGTACGAACTGCCTTGCACCATCCTTTATCCCTTGGAATGAGGTGTTGCTTCAACGTGAAGTACCCTGCAGGGCTTGCCTCTGGTAATGCAGAGGACCCCCCCCCCCCCTACCAAGAGCTTTAAAAGATCTAAATCATTGGGAATAATATCCAAACTCAAGCAGGGCTAGTTAATGCATTTACAAAATCCACATTTTATCAACTGCACAAACACTGTGTTATAAATACTGCGGAGTCACCTCCTTACAATTATTATTTTGATTTTAAACCTCTTAAGCATTTAAGAATACTGATTTAACCGCTGGGGTCATCTGTTCAATATCAATTTAATTTTAGTACTACTTATATATTTTATTATTCCTCTTCTCTCTCCGTTCTGTATACTTGCCTTAAATGTATTAACATTGCCCTCGGTTAATCCTTCCCTCCTCCTAAGCAACCTTTGATTTCCTTCTGACGGTTTATGAATGATGTGTCTTTTAAAACAAGGAACGGCGAGGTGAATAAATTAAGACCGTTTTCCTCCTAAAGGGAAAACTCGGAATCTCTCTATGTCAACACTGCTTCTCATAAATTGCTCAGCACATCAAAGACTTTTGTGACCAAGGCCGGGTTCGAGGCAAAGGCCACCGGGGTGGGGGGGGGGAGGCTAAACTGACGACCGACCCCGCATCCCGAAGTTTCGAATGTCACCGTTCCACCTCTGCACCCTTGCTCAACTTGACACTCCGCCAGGTCTGGCCGAGTGACCACTTGGTCAGATTTAGGGGAGTGTCAAGTTCTTCAGTGACCTCCCCCATCTTCACCAACCTCGCCGTCCAGTATGTGGCCCAAACACTTGTGATCAAGGTGAGAACGATAACCATTGGAGAGCCTTTGCTCACAACCGGCAGCGAAAAGGTGTCTGCAAAACGAGTCACAACAAACAGCTGAGCGAGGAGTAAAAGTGACCCTTTCAACAGCACTGACGGGGTCGTTGGAATCACTTCTGCAATTAACAGGGCAAAATAAAATCTCCAAGGCTTCAAATGAGCACTCCCAAATTCATCACACCCAAACTTCAACACTTTGTTTCAATAGACGTCTCTCCAAAAAATTTTTTAAGATTGATTAGATGATTCATTGTGCTTCACTCTGGGTTGCCTTCAGAAATATGGGATGTTGGACAAGAGACTAAAAAGTCCTTTAAGTCTTCCTTATGAGAATTATCATTTATTGTAAGGTCAGAAATCGTATCATTTTTATATATCGGTATAAAAACATTGCAAGATAGATGGGTTATTTTAGAGGCTGGAGATTAAATTCCAAGAGGCTTAATTCTGTCTTTTAGGGCAAACAGCAAATGCTCGGTCTGTTTGTATGCAGTCATTCAGGTGTGTAGTAAATTCAAATTACCCTTCCTTACACATGTGAAATATGAGAAAGAAGGCCTTTACAGCCCTTTATATTCCTGTAATATGCAAGACACGAATGACATCATGACCATAATATTTGGCAGTTTCCCTGCAAAGGAACCTTCCCAACTCCGGTATTTGCGCGTGGACGTTGCAAGTAGAATCCCTTATGAATGCATTGCAGAATTCATCGATCAAAGGAAGCCACTAGAGTTGGTTTGGCCATCGTTATCAGGCGGGCACACATGGATTTAAGGTCCCAGTCGAAGCGGAGGCCATTTTTAATTCATTGGTCTGCTGGGATTAATGTATTGTGGTGGTCAATATTCTCCAAACTATTTTGGTTCATATCGCAATTATCCGATGCGATTTTTCTTTTGCGATAGTTAATGACTCTCTGCTGAGAATTGACACGCATACCACCTCTGTAATGCAGGTGATGGAACAAAAAAACCCCGCTTTTACTCAAGTCTTGAACTTAGGGATACGGTTCAACGTTTTCTCTTGATTTGTAGTGAGCAGGAATTGAACGTGCTTTGGGAATGGACATGACCATCAAACCACCGGCCAGACGAACGCGAGATTTTGGAAATATCTTCGTTTTGATTCCCCACCTATTCTTTTCCCGGTGCGTTTGGGGTTTTTTTTTTTGTCCGTCACCGAGAGACAGTCTCTTGCCCGAGGACTAGCGCTTTCAAATTCAGTCAGAAAGCCCATCATCAGTCACTGATTTTATACAGGACGAGAGAGTAATTTCCAGCTTAAATCCCTCAGAGCCTCCCATCCGTTCTAAATCCCATATCACCACTTCTTCCACACCGTTCTGACACGCAGCAAGCCAAAGCTGTCGGCTTTTGCTTATGGATTAGCAATTTATTTTGTCTCCTTGACACGTCGCTAACATAAAACCGTAAAATATAAATAAAATATCTCTTCCTCAGCACCAGTTCCCAGCGAGAGAGAGAGAGAGAGAAAGCTACATCTCTCTCCAGATCTAGGAAATAAAATATAAACGTGGCTTCGATGGTGCTTTTTTTTGGACCACATACACTTTCTCAGAAACAATGAAGATGGATGCGCTGGGATTGGGATCACATTCTGGGATCAGAGGGGTTCCATTCTCCCCTTCCACACACTCGCTCTTTCCCATCCATTTTCTCCCCCACGCGTAAGGCCATTGATAAGCCATTTCTATTTCTGAGGAGACCGGCGGTATTCCCAAGCCTGCTGTGTCGCGCCGAGGCCGATTGCAATTTATCAGCTTCTCGCATCGGTTTGTAGCATGTGTTCGTTTCTCTCTCCCCCCCCCCCCCCCCTTCTTCGCTCAGACGGAACTACCCTGGGAAACTCAGCGCTGGGTGGACAATTTGCCTCTTTCCCCGTATCCTTTCATAAAACATTTTAGGCAATTCAATTATATCTGTTGGCGGAGATGATTAATTGGAGCATTTGCTAAACGTTGCAGAAGCACCTCGAGATTCCTTAGGGTGAAATGAAGTTGATCGATGTTTCAACTGATTTAAAAGTTTGTTCACTTAAGTTTTGGAGCCTGATGTCGGGAAATAATCTAAAAAAGTAAAATAGCGTCGTTGAGCTTCTGGATTATTGGTCGTGGGGCGAAAAAAGCAGCTGTCCGAGTGACAAGACTACAGGAAGATCTATAGCCTTCATCGAGTTTCTAATCCAGGCTGCCAGTGAGTTTTTTTTAAATCGGTGGAAACGTGGTGGGTTTTTTTGGTCAATATCTCGGCGCGACTGGCAGATGTTTTGAGTTTCACGGTTTGTGCCTTCAGGAAAAAAAAAGGCGAGTTGCAAGGATTTCGCTAGAGAGCGGGGAAAGTTCGCCGACTCACAGGTCCAAGTCCAAACACGGCTGAAACTGTACTTCCCATGTGGGCACGATTGATGGGAGAACGCTCATTGCTAAACTCGCTATAAAGTACAAGTAGCAACTAAAAGGGAATATGCACGTTACAAGTAGGGATTTCTTCAGATGCTGTTTTGATATAGTAGTTCCTCAAGATCAAATCGATTTTCCTAAATCTTTTGCTCCTACCATAAAGTACAAACGCAAAATCCAGCCATATATGTATTAAAATCACGAGGAAGACTTAACTAAAGATTGTTTTCAAGTAGGAAAATCAACGGATAGAATGGTTTGTCTCTAGTGTTATATTTCACAGTTGATTTTGTCTCGTTACCATTTAAGACTGAGTGCCCAACCCAAGCAAAAAGGTGATTTCTGATCTTCGACTCCCATTCCCGCCATTCAATTCAATCCCTGCTGGCTGATCCCAAGACTTCGCGCCAGTTTCCCATATCACTCAAATTCTCGATTTCCAAACATGCATCTATCTCCCTTTTAAATACATCTAGTCTCCGCCACTCTGGGGATGCAGAGAATTCCCGAAACTCACAATACCTCGGAGGGAAGACATTCCTTTGCACCTCAGATTTTTTTTTTTGTCGCTTTGTCCCCTGAACTCTCCCACTAGTGGAAACATCTCATTATGTCCTCTGTCAAGCTCCCCCCACCCCCACCGCTCTTTTTCAGGTTTGAATAAGGTTATTCCTCATTCTTCTCAGTTCCAAGGAATGCAGACCCAAATGGTCTCGTCTCTTTTCACACAACAATCCTCTCGTCTCAGGAATTAGCCTTGGGAATCTCCCATGGACTACCTCCAAATATATGGCCTTTTGGGCAGAGTTGACTGAATGAACTCGTTCATTTTCTTAATATTCACGTAAGGACTACTTAAATCTACAATTTAAAGAGCGTTAGCCCGCAAACTATAATCGAAATTGGACATGCGTTATAATCTACTGTTTTATATAAGATCAGAATGGCTAAAGTGGCAGAGGAAGGAGTTATCAGAAGCTGCACGCAGGATTTCTCATGATAAGTTCTTAGAAAATGTATTATTATGTTATTGGGAGAGCCATTTAATGAATGGTGCTCCTTCTAAGACAATTAAAATGCATATGAAAATGTTGCCAAGTCAAAAAGCGAAGTGATTACATCAATTCTCATACGTACATGGCTTACATTTGCTTCAGAAGCCGCAAGTTTACATCTTGTTTAGTTACAATCTCCTCAGACTACTAGTGGCCCAGATGATGCAAAGGTGTTGACTTACCACTCAAGTTCAGTCATTTCCTTCCCACTGTCATATTTTCACATATAGATTGTTTTTATGCACATGTCCAGTTAATTAAATCCAAAGATTAAACTACGTGATCGTGATCCATCTATTATGTCATTCTTTCGGAAAGTATCCCCATGTCTATGTCAAAGTCCAAGACTTTGATACTCTCATGCTAATGGCGCACACCTCTCTTCTATAGCTTATTTAAACGTGTTCTCACTTTATAAAATCGAGACAGAAAGAAAACAAAGTTAAACAAGCAAAAATGAAGCCAAAGGCCAAAACGAAATACCGAGCTAGTGATTTGTTGAATCTCACTGGTTTTGATGACATGAGCTTTGCTTGAACTTGTTTGCTCAGATGCGCTGATCGAAGTATAATGGTTGGCAGTTGATATCAATAACATGTTCTAATGTATTTCAAACCCATTTCTCAGGTACTTAACCTACGATTAAAATAAATTTAAAATTTCCACGTGAGGAGAGATATGGTTGCTGTGATAGGATGGATGTAACTGTGTTATTGGAACTATATGGTCTCGATATGCTCCGAGAGCATGCTGCAACCTTTAGATATTGTCTGCCTCCCAAGTCGAAGTTTACAGCAACACAGATTGGATCAACTCGTGGTCCATTTGATGCGAAGCTGTTGATGTCCCACTCAAGTCACGGGAAATCTTTCACAGTTGTTTGTAATCCAGTTGCACTTGGCCGATCACAGCCTCGTTGTACAGTTCTCAGTTTATCACAAGTGTCACCCACATCGTCTAACAGAGAGGTCAACAGGACGGTGGGGAGTCAACGGATCTCGACGAGCGAAGCAGGCAGTCTGATTACTACGGACATAGTACATGTACTATGGAGGGGGGGGGGGGGGAAGGAGTCGATGGTTAAAAACATGAACAATAACGATCTCTCTGTAACCCTGAACTTGACAACTGCTCCCTCGATTTAATTTCAGCGCTCTGGGTAGAGTTTGAACTATCATCGCTGGTATTTACCTCAGATTATACAATGAAAGTCTTCATTTCTGTAATTAGGATCCCCGATCATTAATTGCAGCGCCATGCAATACTTTTATTAGTAAACTTATTAATTAGTATACTTATTGATGCCCAAAAAGCGTCAACAAGGATAGGCTCTTTGGTGGTTTGTTTAAAATATTATTGCAGTGGCCAAATAAAGCGGTGTGTGTGTGTGTGTGTGTGTGTGTGTTCGTGGGTAAGGGGTGAGACAACAGAGGGATTAAAAAAGTTCTTGGAAACCGGGTAAAAGATAACTTTTCACAGGAAGAAGAATTTCATCCTTTACAAAGCGCAGGTTGTGGCTTTTGATAATAGACCAAAGGATATTTTACTTTTATTGAATGATGGTATTTTTAAAACACAAGTACAGCTAGAAATCTTTCATTATACCATCCCTTTAATGGTAGTTGCCATTATAGTCAGAGAACATCAAATTGCGAGTAGAATAAGTCTCCATCGCGTGTGTGTTTGCACTGGTGAGTGAATACATTAAAGATCCAAATTTGGAACGTATATCTTACCGCATGTGGTCCTCTTCGCAGCTTCTCTATTGAATGATGTACCATTCTTCACAACTTTTAGAATAGATCCAGGTCTGTGAAGAGATGTTCACTATATGTCTAAAGTTATAAGAAAAGCGTGTTACTTCCAAGATTTTGATATATTTGTAATAATCATAAAATATATGAATAACGTTCCAATTCACCCAAGTTGTCCAATCATCTACAAATATCATGCTGGTTTTTACACTAAGCACGATGTAATGGTAGACATACTATTCACATAAAAAGTGAATACAAACAAAGTACGCTAGAGAACGAAGTAAATGAAGAGAGATGAGATGTATTTTGTGTGGACAAAGATGTGAAACTGCTAGATCCTGTGCTGTGTAGGGGAAAGGGCTGAGTTTGTGAATTGTGTTCGAACCCGTTAACTCTGACTGGGTGCTCACTTTCAATCGATATCTTCTATTCTGTGCTGACAGCCATTGGCTGTGACTCTGGCTGTTTTGATGAAGCTAAGGAGATTCTAGACCTGTTAATACCGACAGCCTTTGACCCTTTGCTAATAAATCTTCTCCTCCCAGCCATGGTCATTTCTTAGATGAAGTACTGTAAAATCACGCTCTGTGGATTTTTTTTTAAAAAAAGGGAAAGGGTTAAGACAGAATTCATGCGGCGTGTTTTTGAAGTTTGGGCGTCAGGAATGATCGTATCAAGGTGCAAACGCTCTATCCCAGCTGATGCTGTCTGTTTCTCCATCGATTGTAATGTGCCAGTATAGGAAAATATTCTCGACTGAATCAGAGCAGATTATTTGGTGAATGTATATTTTCGATTTTAATTGTTGTCCGAGCAGCTATGTGTCACGAGTCCAATAATCACCTTTCATGCCATCAAGCTTGCTAACTGAAAATGGATGCTTAAAATTGGAAAGTTCGTTTACAAAGCTGAGTCAGAAAGTAGTTTCTACTCGGAGTCCCGCGGTAAACAGTTGATTTCACTTCACTAATTTGAAAAAAAGGGTGAAATAAGGTCGCTTGCGATAGTCGAAACTGATTGAGTGGAAAAGCGAAAAGCGGGTGGATATGTAACACCCCCCCCCCCCCCACCCACACACACACACACACACACCAGAGCGCCCCTATTACCAAGACACGCAGTTCTTTTCTGTGCCTTAAAGACTTTGCTTTAAACTGCTGCACAAATAAATGTTAGTTTTACATCGAACCACGTGAGTATGTCCCCATTATTACACAGGGCAAAATGCAAAAAGGGACATTTTCACTCTTTCTGGAGCTCTTAGCCCTTGCACGAAACACAAGAACGCTTCCTTTCCTCTGTCCCACCAGTTAATTTCAAGTCAATTTCCCTTCTGTGGAACGGCCCTGGGATTTCACAAGACAGACATTGAAACTCTAAATGCAATCAGTTTTATAAAACACGGGGGTAAATACAACATCGGGTCGATTTCATGTTGAATTCTTAAATACAGTGCAGCAATTCCTTCAACAGTTTGACGTGTCCAGTTATTAGACCCACTGTAAACTCTGATTTGAATGAATCTTATTTTGCAGTCATACAAACAGATGCTTTGCAGCTGAATAAAATATTGGAGTAGAAGTCGGCATGATGGCCACCAAGATGTTGTTCATCTCTTATCTCTATTCATTCCTGACCAACACATGTCATCTGGGAGAGTGTCAAAGGGAAGAAGTCCCCAGATAGAAGACTACAGCTGTCACTGTAGTCTGGAGGGCCAAGTCCATACCAGTCACGCTTCTCTCTTTAGCATGAGAAGAATCCCATATGCAGAAAGAGTTTATTGATTTTCTCTCTCTCTTTGCAAGGATAGGGTAGTCTCTGCGAAGAGTCGGTTGAAGTGGAATCTGCTGTGAGTGGCAAGCCAGCCGACGTGGGAACGAAGGAGCAACTGAGGAACAAAGACGGTGTCCACACAACAAACAAGAAAGTTGGCACTCATTAAAAATTACGACTTGACTGGAAGCAAGAAAAGATTGACACGGATAGCCTCCCATCTGCAGGGAGCAAAGAAGTCCCCCCCCCCCCCCAAACCAGCCCCTACTTTGGGTGTACGGACTGTTCGTTTCTCAGAACCCACTCAACGTTCTGATTAAATTGATTATATTTGGCGGTTACAGTAAGAGATAACCTGTAATGCTGCTATTCGTTTGGAAAGAGATCGTAAACATGCTTGGTCGAATGCTTTATTGTTGGGGGATGTATTTTGACCAAAGGTGGCGAATTAGAATGGGTTTATCGCGTGGAGCCTCTCTCTCCCTATAAAAAACGTGATTAAGCCATTGGACTCCAGTTACAAGCGAAAGACCGAGAAAATAGTCGTTATAGGACGCTAAGTAAATAGTGCAGAAGGTGCTTACCCGAGCATGATGTTAAAAGAACAAACGTTGTCTAGCAATCGAGATGATTCGCTAATTGATGTGTACTGACACTGCAGTTCACAGTGTTTAATATCAGAGCCAACTAAATGTTTGCAAGCAGGATTTGTGTTTCCAGACAGACGTCATTCTGGACCATCTCCAGCCCAGGGCTGTCAGCGCCTACTCTAATAGAACTGGAAGTGCAGTTTGGATGGATTGTTCGGATCTTCTCTGCCCCTCCTCCTTCACCCCTTAAGCAGACGGGACAATACATTCAAGGCAATTTTGATTTGTGAAGTGAGGCATCCGTCGAAAATAAACGCAAACGTTTAACTTTCACGCTGCCCCCAAGTTTGGCCACTGTCAACTTAACTGCTCGAGAGGATGACTTGAGACTGAGCCCTTCTCCTTTCCATCCGCGCTAACGCGAGACGCAATACACACAAACATCAAAACAAGTCCAATTCTAACGTGAATATGCAAATATGCCTCGCCACTATTTTGGTGTGGAAATTGAAGATGAATCGGGGAGAGACGTCCATTAAAGAACAGGGCATTCATCAACAAGTGCAAAGGTGAGAAAATGACTTGTTAGGTCTTTCATATCGTCTCGCGTTTTCAGCGGATACGACTTCAAAGGTTAAAATGCATTTGAAGGCGGGGGGGGGGGGTGGTGGTGAACGCTCATGCATATTGAAATATTTAAACTGACTCACCCCCGCCATCAAACACCAAAAAAAAATCCTCTTCACCTGATGATAACCAACCTTCCCCCCCCCCCCCCCCAGTACCCCCGGTCATTTCACGTTGACTGGCCCGACAAAGGCACCGTAACTTCTGCCAACCAGTCGTGTTTTACCGCTGCATTCTGAACAGGACCATCAATCTCAATCTGCTGCGATTTACAATTGCAGAATGACCGAAACATGAGCCAAGAAAACGTTGTGTGGGGGGCGGGGGGAATAGAGAGAGAGAGGATGCAAGCTGCCCGAGCGGTTGTCCGCTCTCTCACCCACCCACCCACCCACCCACACAGTCCCTGGGGTGGAAGGAGGACCTGAACATGTAAACAGACTTCCTTGTGGTTTTTGTTTCAGTCGACCGCGATGCAAAGCAAACTTTCCAAATAATAATATTTTAAAAGTAACAGAAGGGTGTGGCAAAAGGAAGGCGGAAAAAAAAATTAAACTGTACCTAAAGCTCAGAAGCGGCCGCGGCTTCCGCTATTCTCTAGGCGAGATGTTGCGAGTCTTTCTCAAGCAACGCGGAGAAAAAAAGGTCATAAATTAATGGTTGCCATGGCGCCGGGGCGGCTGATTGGACGGGGGCGCCGGTGACGCGGCGGCGAGAGGGATAAGGTGTGCGCGAGCTCCAGGAAACATGCAGTCGAGTGATCGCGTGCGGCGGGCAGAGTAGCATTTGCGGTGATTGGCATTGCTTCTATAGCTGTACAGTAAACACGACTGGAGCTCCATTTCTCTTCCACATCAGGAAAGTTGAACCATGACATCAAAAGCAATGCTTGCCACAGGCCTGTCACCCATATTTTATTTCTGGAGCTTTTAATCTTGTATTTTGCTCATACAAGCAAACTTAAGATATACTTAGGAGGCAGAATTAAACACTGGTATCATGTTGGAGTAAATCATTTACTTCAATCCTCCAGAGTTGATTAGTGTAGCTTTTAATTATTTTATCGTAATTTATTTAAGAGGGCGATTGTTTCTTTAGGATTACACCTGCTTCGATTTCATTTGACTGATATCAGCTACCTCAAAAGAAAGAACGCTGGCCACTTAAATCCGTTGGAAGCATCGCCCTTTAATAACAGCCATTCTCAAGGATCAGCCTGCTGGACGATCGAGGACCTCATTATTACCAGCCAAATATCTAACCGTCAGCTATCTCATTATCTGGGAACAATCCAAAGACAATGGTGCACTGTGCGGGGTGCGAGAGGCCTATTCTTGATCGGTTCCTCTTAAATGTCCTGGACCGAGCTTGGCACGTGAAGTGTGTGCAGTGCTGCGAATGCAAATGCAATTTAACAGAGAAATGTTTTTCACGAGAAGGAAAGCTATACTGCAAGAACGACTTCTTCCGGTAAGTGTAATGGTATCGGCTTTATAGGGCATCATCAGAATGTTATGTTCACATCGTGTCAGCTTCAAGTTGCCGAGACTAAAATGCTATTATTTTAACAGTTTTGCAACATGCTAGAATATTATTTAGTGAAGAAGAATAGCACATGTTAAATAATAGCACTGTTAAAGAACTCTCACATACTCCTTAATAATGCTCGTTCGTTTGCTCGAGGAAAGCAATTGTGATCGGAAAGATTCAGCCTCACATCCGATCCTTCGCGATTTTACTGTTTCGAAGCAGGCTGAATTGCGGGAACATTGGTGCACCTCCGCTCAAAACCCTCTCAGTAACTTCGCTGATCTTGTAAATGCGGACAATGTCTATTGAGCAGTTCGCACTTTTCCTTTGCCAAGGCAAAGATCCGAGAGGAAATCCTATTGCTGGGGAAAAAATGGTTTTTTTTTAATAACGACTTGATAAGTGTTTTTGAATAACAAATTATTTAAAGAGGAAACCACAGACAAAGGGACATTGGGCAAACCTTTGTTAGAAATCATCTCAGAAGACTGTAATCTCCAATCTCATGGACCAAATCATACAACCATAGATCATGTATGATCGTCTACATGATGTGTTGCTTTTTATCTTTCTGTTGAATCAATTATTTCTAACAAACGATTGTAGTTCCGTTTTCATTTATAACCACGCGGGGTGCCTATGGTCATCTATTTACTTTCTTAGCCAACTAAGAAAGTTTTTATAGTATTAATCCCTTGAAAGTATTAGTCTGACAGGTAATGTGACAGCAAAATATTCTTTACCTATTGCTGATAGACTGGAACCATTGATTGAACCAAACACCTCCTCAGTTATTATTAATGAATGGTTTAATGTCAAGTTTGAAGACCTTTATAATCAGGCAGTCCTGAAATCTCCTTCCTCCTCCGGGATCATACGCCATCATCATTTCAATCTGCCGTCACCTGTAAATGACGTAACGTTTATTAATCCAATGAATTTTACATCCAGCGTGAAAATGAGATTCTTTAAAACTGTCGCTTTCAATACAATATTATGTTAGTTTGCACACGCATGCTTCATGCAACATTTAAACAAATATAGCCCACTGCAGGTCTTCTGGAATAAAAAATCAGTTTTTCCTCGTTGTTAAAATATGCCAATAAACTTGCATAAAGTTAAATGGGCTGTGCTCACTTGTTAAACCATTTCATCAAAGATCACCTTGGCCAAGAAGTACACTAAAATAAAAATTAAAAACCTGCACCGAAATTCTTCAGGAGGAAGACCTAAAAATGCCTGGAATTTTAACGGACAAATTCTTTTTAAATATGTGGAATCGATTGTGATGGTCTTTGTGGGACCCCAAAAACTGATTAATTTGCGTTCTGCACTTATTCGTTATGGTGACCACAGCTATTTATTTTTGCCGAGAGAACCAACTTTAATTTGCATAAGCTTTTCTAAAGCTTGGAAATGGAAGTGAAGCGTAATATCTCGCCCTGGTTAGTTCTATCGAATAAGAAGGAAAATCAGTCGCATTGTGAAGTGTGAGCTCCGAGTTGAAGGACAGTGTGAATCTGGTTCATTGTGAAGCGCCCCACATAACATGCTGTCACTTTTGGCCAGTTGGCTGACAAAGATTTCTCACAAATTGTTTGCGCTCATTTTCAGCGGATTTCTCTAACTGTAATAGTCCTCTCAATCTCTCACTCGCCGATGTGTCGGTCCCTATTTAGACGGGCTGCAAAGAGACGATTTTTCTTTCGTTTGTGCACGATTTGGAGCAAGACCAGGGCAATATGAACATTAACGCGGTTGGTACCATATAGTTAACTACAAATGTACTAGACAAAATTAAGAATTCCTTTGACCATTTCTCCCCTACTGTGATGCTTTACAGTCGTTTTGGTACCAAGTGTGCCGGCTGCTGTCAGGGTATCTCCCCGAGCGATCTGGTGAGGAGAGCAAGGAGCAAAGTCTTTCATTTGAACTGTTTCACTTGTATGATATGCAACAAACAACTTTCCACCGGAGAAGAGCTCTACATCATCGACGAAAACAAATTTGTTTGCAAAGACGATTTTTTAAACAGCAATAATTCGAAAGAAAACGGTTCGCTCTCACGTAAGGCCAAATTCTATCGTATTTATATGTATGGGTGCTTAATAGGATTCTGGACAAACAATGTTGCCTTGCAACTGTTTATTTTAATATCACGGTCAGTAAGTTGTAGCTTTGCGATCATCGCGTCCCGTGTGTTTGGATAAATTGAGTACTGTTCAAATGAATTGGTGATTTGGATTGTATGGAAATATTTCGATTTCAACGCGTATCGGGCACGGCGATATGCTTCACTGCAATCGGTGTGTTTACTACACATGGGTTTGATCACCCATCTCAACATCTCACCCCGGGTTACTTTCAATGAACAATTGAAGATATTTGCTGATAATTTAACAACATGGCGAGTCGCAAAATACACATATTTTCGAAATGCAGCCCTTTACACGATGCATGCCCATTGTGTAATTTTATTCTGCAACCCACCCCCACCAGTGCTACTTTGGATTTGCATTTTAATTTTAATGCAACCATAACTTGCGAACGATGCGTTTTAGGGAAGATTAATTAGGTAATTTATCATTATATCATTTCAACTTGGGGCGTTAGTAAATATTTAATTTTAACGTGCGAAAAGGCAGTAAAGTGGCGCTCCAATTATTAATGCAGACTCGCTTATTATCGTCGTTAAACCGGTTATTTACATTCGATGTGAGCCCATTCTTCATCCCCCGTCATGTTGTGTTTTGCTCAGTAACAGCGTGCAGTGATCAAAGTTTATCACCGGATTCTCAAGATCATTTGCAAGATGACACGAAAGACTCAGAAAGCGCCAACATTTCAGATAAAGATACGGCCAATAACGAGAACGAGGAACAGAACCTGGGAGCCAAGCGCCGGGGACCCCGCACAACCATCAAAGCCAAACAGCTGGAAACACTCAAAGCGGCTTTTGCAGCCACCCCCAAACCCACGAGACACATCCGAGAGCAACTCGCTCAGGAAACCGGCCTCAACATGAGGGTGATACAGGTAAGAGAGACGTCCGAATTGGGAGCGCGACTTTAAACACGACCACGGAGTCGTCCCGGGCTGGCGTCGGAGGGGTGCAATAATGTGGGCTCAATATGAAACATGCAGACGATTAAACGGAAATGTGCTTCAGAAGATGGAGCTAAATATGTTTTGAAATTGAGGACGTTAAACTAGGGGAAGCCATCCAAACTTGACAATAAGGAAAGGTTGTACTAAACGCCGCTAACCAGTTGATTTGGCTGGTTTGACCTTTGACTGTGGCTGGACTCGTCCTCTGAGTGGTTTCTTGTCAAACAAAAAAGCCAGATTACTACAATAGGATATGCCGCAGGAAGAAAACGAACATACATATAGAAATATATAATATGAAAGACAAGAAAGGAGGCTAAACAAGGAAAGTTGGGTACATAATCCCCTTTAAGAGGTAATAAAAAAAATAACCACGAGGGAGCTTTTCAGACTGCACCCAGGAGGTCAAGTTTGGTCGAAGCAAACGTAAGGAGTTATGATGAGGTCAGGACAATGCGATCCATTGTCAGCCGAGAAACCAGGGAAAATGCTGCACCAAGATATCACAAGCAATGGAAATTAATCGATGAATAAACTGCTCAGAGAAAGGGGACGAGAATGCCCAAGTGAAATGGTAGGACACGTTGGAGAATGAAATTAGTGGCGTGTGAAGAGATCCTGTGAAACTTTTCATGCACTCGGTATGCCCCCGGCTCTTGGTCGGTTGGGCAGGATCGGGCTGAGACAGCTGAGAGAAACGCGATTTTGCTGCATTAAGAGATGGTAATACTAAACAGGGAGCGTAAAATAGACACAATCTGGTTCTAAATGTGGAGTGAATAGAGTTGTGAAATAGGTTACCCAAAGGATGTCGTTACTTTGGTGACCTGGTTTGAAAAAAAGAGCAGGCCAGACATAATCTTATAGAGAAAGAAGGCTCCACTTCACAGTTAACCACCTGTCTTACAAAGCAAATTGTACCGTATAATTGTTTTATACGTTAAATCGTTTCTGCACTAACCATGCATTCCATTTTCAATGTCATCTTGCGATTAAATCTGTTTTGTTTTTGACAATGTGAAATTTAAAGACCAAACAACGATGTGTTCGTTATTTTCAATTTAAAAACGTGGATTGGTGAAAAACAAGGACCTTTTTTGGCCATTTTAAGTTGCTTCCTTCCTGAGATGGTTTGATTACTCATTATTCCCGAGTTTGCAAATGGAGTTTGCAAGAGGAAGGTGGTCCTAGCCCTCGTTCTACATCAAAACTTGTTCCAAACGTTGAATGAAATGCTGAGGGTCCGGAATGGAGAGGAAATCTGATAGGTTTAGCAAGGCTATTGCCAACACGTTTTAATATTTAATTCTGGGAAAGCCTTTTGGCTTTCCTTCATTTTATAATATAGGGAGATGCAAACATTACCGACCTGCATTTCAAGGCTGGATTGAGATTAATGTTGCAGCGAGGTTAAAGCGAAGTCTTTTTTTTAATGTTCAAGTTTCCCTTAATTCTAAACGATGGGATTGGAAGGTTAATGTTTACGATGGTTTAATATTAACTCAGGATTGTGGAAATAAAAGGATTCTCGTGGCTGCTTTGTGCCCCAGGTCTGGTTCCAGAACAGGAGGTCCAAGGAGAGGCGGATGAAGCAGCTGAGTGCTTTAGGGGCTCGCAGACACGCGTTTTTCCGCAGCCCCAGACGGATGAGACCCCTGGGAGACCGCCTCGACGGGGCTGACATGATGGGAAACGGCCCTTTCAATTACTACGGGGGTAAGTCCCAATTCATTTCTGTTAAACACTCCCCAGGATGTGCTTAAAAACTGATTACTTATTTAATGAGAAAGAGGCGGCAGATTCCGTTTTACAGTCAGATATGGAGGAACAATTGAAATACTATATGAAGTTAGCCATTTATTGACTTATTATTGACTTATTCAATCACCGATTATAGGAAGGAGCTCTCAGTGCGATTTTAAAGCTAAAGTGCATCTTTTCCCTCAACCATCAACTTGTCAATGTCAGATCAGTCTCACGCACTGAATCAACTAAACACCACAAGATCCCACTGAGAAACAGGGAACCCCTAAAAGCAGCGTCTACAATAAATGGTCCACTTAGGATAACCACGGGACTATACAACAAAATATAATCACTCCATATGTTCCTATAAGCACACGCGTTTGCATAAAAATAGAGCCTGAGAGGGGAAGATTGATGTAGTCCCATAGGATTTGATTGAGTTATAAAATAGAAGGCTCAAAGGTTTCCAGTGTTCCGATTAAAACTAGATAATGTTAAGTTTGTTTTATTTTCCATTGGAGAGTTTGGAGACCCTGCCTAAATAGGGAATGTCTCCACATTGGATTTTTAAAGTAGAAAGGCATCACTTTTCATATTGCTACATATTATGTATTATACATTTCCTCGTTTTGTCTGAAAGTAACAATTTCGTCCATTTGGAACGCAGGACAAAGTAAAATATTGTTACAAGTACTTACTTTATAACTGCAATGATTATTAATACAGATGCTTACCTGATACAACTGAAACCGAATGAATGAATTATAGTGGTACCCAAATGTCGAGAGCACTGCACTGTTGCAATAAGACCTGTAATTGCTTCGTATCTGAATTATTTTATTTATGAAAGTTTATTTTAAGGTGTACTCAAACGAGCGCGTCATTGATTATATTATTTTAAAACTGTACCGATTTACAACGTAACTAAGGCAACATTTGTCAACTTTGTAGCTGAGAAAGTTTCCATGTCTGTGGTGTGGCTTCCAGTAAATTGTAAACAGCGGACTCGCTGTTATTGTTGATGGCCTGAACAAGGGGACGTCAATAAGCGCACAGGAGGGGATAGGGTTAATTCAGATGGCGTGAAGTCACAGCCTCAGGGTAACAAAACCGCAGCACGAAGCGCAAATGCTGCAAACAGGGTTTAATCCACCCAAATAAAAATAAAACGTATATAGCTGAGATGTACTCTGGAGTTTTAATACTATTTCACAGGAGTTATATGATGAATGTACATTTTTAAAAGAACGCCATGCCCTTTCTCTTTAAATGTTCAATACATTTGCATTATTGGCAAGATTGATATTTTAATTTCCATGGGATTGTCCTGGGCTGTAAATTGCTGATATGTGTAAAAAGATAAAGGCGACACAGCGACAATCAGACCAACTGGCAGGGGTTTCCCCATGTTCGATCTCACAGTGAGTTCGGAAGTAAAAATGAATTCGGACATGATCGCACTTCAAAATTTCACTCATTTTATTAGCTGATTTCAAAGTCCTAGCAATATGTCCACCCATCTTTTAGGTTCGTGGAAGCGGCCGCTGTTAGCATGAATATTCTCCACTTAATTTACTTAATGTAAATGCATTCAGGCTGAAATTTGGAGAACGGAATTCATTGGAGCCGTAACTGAAAATCTCGATTGGAGGGTGGGGGGAGCAAATCCTGAATTGTCAGAAAAACTTTAAACGCTTAAAAACACAACTCGGTGCTAACTTTAAATCTTATTACGATTTGGGAGGTAAAATCGATATTGGTCCATTTTAATGTCAGGATTTAAAAAGTGGCATTTATACCTGTGGAGTATTTAGATAGAAGACTACTTTCAACACACCTTTGCTTCATTGGGTAACGAATGATTTCGCGTGCAAAGCGAAAGCTCGGTTCAAAATAATAGACTATTTTAGAATAATTTTCAAGCTACAATTCCACCGCGGCAGTTTGTTACTAGACCAATGCTCTAAAATGACTAGTTGAGTGGTGTCTTTTTTTTGTGGTCCTGAGAGCCGTTTCGATTGTGTAAAATGAGTGAGCATTATTCAAAAAGTGGGACCCCGCTGCGCCAGACCTTCTGCGCGATAAGGATTAATAACACAGAATAGTTTCCCAAAGCGTTTGTTTGCAATCACATCTGCTTCAATTTCACTTACAGAAATGAAATCTTGAGAGAGAGGAAACAAATGACGTCAATCTGATTTCCAAATGGGGCGCACATTTAGAACAAAAACACGGTTGGCTTTGCGCGCCCCACCGTGAATTCAGAATGAGATTGATCAGCCGCGTTCGGGCATGTTGGAATAGAAGGAGGTGTAGCAGAGCCCCCCCCCCCCCCCATCAAACCTACACACAAGTAAAAAATAGGATCTGTTCTTGATGTCTATTGCAATTTAACAGCCATCATTTTGCAAATGGTTTATTTTGCCTTAAACTTCATCGTCCCTCCCATATAATTGGGTATTATTGACCAAGAAAGGAATATTAACCTATTTGCGTCTCTCTCCACAGTGATCCCGACTGTGACCCCTGCACATGGCGACAGAACCCCATATCGAGTTAGGTGAAAATTGACATGTTGCTCACAGATTTCATGTTGATCACAGATCAATCGGAGAGCTTCATAAACTATATCCAAGGATAGGAGATGATTTGGGTACAAATGCACGTGGCTTTCTATTAATTGAAGCGACGAACCAAATTAGAGACCTCTCTGTTCCTTGGAAGCCGATTAACTAAGTTGGGAATTTGGTCTATTTAAGGGTCAATTATTACCATCCTCGGCTCGTTCCGTTTTATATTTGAGGCCAAAACTGGTTTTGTAAACGAGGGGTCTCAACGGTCGTTCCTTCGCTGGGCCCTCATTTCTGTGATGGGCGCTGGACAAAGTGCTCTGTCTTCCTTACTGTCGACCAAGTTAATGAACAGACATGACATATCCATCTGAACACCAAGCGAATGTGGAAAGCGGTTATGGCACAGTTTTCACATCCAATATATTCAAATGCAGGGCCAAGGTAGAAATGATGGAAACGTTGGCTTTTACTGTACTTTGAATATGTTCCCACAACGGGTTCTCGCGTTTCACTTTAGCTCCCTGCGTTGTTAATATTTACCATTTTTCTACTTTCTCTTTGTATTTCATTATTTCTATAAACCACGATTCAAAATAATGAAATACAAAGAGAAAGTAGAAAAATGGTGAATATTAACCACGCAGGTTTCTATAAAGCACGATTCAAAATAAATAAACATGTTTGCACTGTGGTGTTTCCGCAAAACATCAAACTTTGTGACATGTTCTTCATCAGAATAAATTCTGATTCTCTCAATGGGTTTAATCATTCTTAATTTTCTTTGGTCTTCACGCCTTGTAACCGCGATGTGCAAGACTGTGCCATGTTGCCTATTTATCTTTATTGGGTCCTGTTTGTGTCTCCGCAGATTACCAGACTGAATATTATGGCCCTGGAAGCAATTACGATTTCTTTCCTCAAGGTCCACCCTCCTCTCAGGCTCAGACTCCAGTCGATCTGGGTTTTGTGCCCTCTTCTGGGCCTGGGGCGACCCCACTCGGCGGACTCGAGCATCCTCTACCCGGCCACCACCCGAGCAATCTCCCGGGGCCAGGCGATGGCCAGAGGTTCACCGACATGATCTCTCATTCGCACGGGGACTCTCCCAGCCCAGAGCCGGGCTTAACAGGACCGTCAATGCACACGATGGCGGCGGACGTGTTCGGCCCGGGTCCCAGCCCGTCGTTCTCACTCACGAATGGGGGATATACCAACCATTTGTCACACCCACCTCCGGAAATGAACGAGGCTGCTGTTTGGTAACGACTTGACCGAAATTTGCCAGTGTCTCTCCCTCCTCTGTGCTCCACCCGATCCCAAAGACAATTCGCTCCGCTACCCCGCTCAGCAAGAACGAGAGCAGCTCACCGACAAAGCTCGTCGCAGACAGACTTAAATAACGTTTTAGAAAGACCAAGAAAATTGCAACGAGTTAGAAGTTTTGAACGGGTCGGCATTCTGAGTGGAGATTCTACACCCCCCCCCCCCCTAAAAAAAAGTACACATTTCAAAAAGAAAGACAAAGTCGTTCAGGAGCCCTCAAGACTTCGACGCAAACTACTCTACCTACACAAAGCTGAACCACAAATAAAAGCTAATAAAATGAACTGAAAGAGTCTACTGTTTACGTATTATATTTAATTCAGGAGTTTAATGTTTTAGGAAACATTTTAGAACCTCTTGAACAAACGGGCATCATGTAACCAAACCTTTTTATTTGTTTCCAAAAAGATGTACAAAATATTCACTGGAGTTGTGGTTCACAGCTCCAGCGTGTACAGTGGGTTTTTTTTTTTGTTGCGTATGTTTACAAAAGTGGAAAAACAAACTAGAAAGGTGCCAAATAGATAAGTCATAGCACAATTATTGTAGGTGCATTGCACCGTCCACTGGAGAAATGTTCAGAAAGAGAGTGTTAAAAATAAACTTCCTGCTCATTTTTAGCTCTCTCATAGAAATCATTCATATTGTTAATAATACTCATATAGATTCATACAGGATTTTATTTTTGTGTCTTACAGAAACAAAAGGTCAAATATTTAAACAATTTTACAACATGGTCAAATATGCAGTTGATAGCTGCTACTTGTTTCTTTATACAGTGTAGAATTCCTCATGATATCGATTTTTGTCATAAAGATAGGCCTAAGCTTCTGTGACCTCCGTTGCATATTAGACCATTCACTGTATAAATGAAAAAAATATGTTGAATAAATTTGTGAATTTTTAATAAAAAAAATTGATGTTTTAATGTCTTTAAATGTCAATGCTCTGTTTATGAATACGGTGTTGGGGCAGAATGAACTGGAAGTTTCTTGGCCATTTTTATGTCTCTATCCATTTTCATTTGAAATATCTGATTCAGATATTTTGTACCGAAAGAACTACACCAAAATTATCCTTCCAAAACTACTCCTTACAGCTCTTCTACTTTAATCACAGTAACTGCAGACTTTTGTGTTTTACTCATTATTTCTACTTCTTTGCATTAACAGGAATGTTTTCTATTTCAAAATGAAAAGTATCGATTAATTAAAATAAGTTACACTTTAGATTAAAAAAATATATTTAAAACAACATATAAGCATACAAATCAGACATTGTGGTCTTTTTAGTGAACATAAGATGGAAAATAAACCATTACAATTACATTGAGTTAAAATATTTTAACAATACCCTAAAATTCATTGCCTAATTAAATCTTTGCAGCAGCGTTACTAATGTTAAGAATGAATAGATGCAAGAAACTGTTGGATTATACCAACTTCAGTGAAATAAAATAGTTGTGCCACTTCATAGGAATGGTTTAAAAAGTTTTAGCTACATAGTTTTAATTTGTGGAACAATTAAAATTGTGAGTTTGTAGATCAACACTTTGTAGCTTAATTGCATAAAATGATGATAAATGCTGTGTGGAAAAAGGGTTACCCTTTCACAGGTGGGCCTTTCAAACAGAAAGTGACAAATTCAGTGCAATATCTCATTTTTCTTCGAAATGAATCCTCCTCTTTCTAGTTTTGTAACTACCAAAGAGCAACATTTTTTCAGAAAGCATCGGGAGAACTATTTATTACATAGCTATCTAAACAAGTGAAAAACTGTGATTTCAGAAATCTAGACATGCACTGAATATTTTCTTAAAATATAATATTCATAATCCACAACTTTCAAAAATATATCAACATTTTTGATCTGGCGCAGATGTAATTATTTTTTTTAGTTCAAATTGTGTTTGCGGCAAATGTAAGTTGCTTTAATAACATAATTAGGAAAGAATTTCACTGGTAATTGTATAAAGCTCTGGTCGATTTCATTTTTCTGGATGGGAGTTTCCACTTGTATAGTTTATTTTACTCTTTCCATATACATGGATTTCAAATTGTTATTCCATCCCTTCAAATACTGCATGGGCACAAGCTCATTCCTTGATTCATCTTGAGAAGTTTCTGAATGACAGAGTATATATATATATATATATATATATATATACACACACACACATATTTTCAGACACATACATATATAACAAACATATACACACGAAACATTTGACCCAATATTGTTATTCTGTACATTTTGAAGGAATGTGAATATAATTCACAAACCTCCCCATCGTTCCCGAAATGCTCTTTCACAATGTTAATTATGCATTTTTTTGAGAATACAATAAATATTTATTGTGAATGTTAAAGCAATTTTATTAAACATCATAAATTCAATCTCACACCTTTTTAACCCAACGAGATATATTCATTTAAAAACTGCGTTAAAATAAACCATAAATTTTCAATCATATTTATTCCCTATTATGAATATTTCAAAATGGTAATATAATATTATCAGATGATTTATATATTAGACAAATTGGTGGATAATAACTTTAGTTACCAGCACAACATTATGTGTTTCACTCTCACTATATTCATAAATAGATTATTGAAAAAGTGCATAATATATTGTCATAATTCTATTGCTGCTGAGCTGTAATAGGACAGTAATACAATTTTTCATTTTAAGACACACTGGGCGAAATTCAAGCTTGGATATGCATGAGATTAGAAAGGTAAAGACGAAATATTTACTGACCACTTTTATTAAAAATTCTCAACATATTTCGCTGGTTGCATTAGCTAAATACATATACTTTGCCATTTTAAGGCTGCGTTACTTCAATTCATAACATTATATTGATCATATTTATGGGAAAATATATTTTAAAAAAAAAGGTTACGATGATCAGTGGTATTTTGAGCAAGATGAGCAGGGTCAAAAAAAGTCGAAGCTCCTGAGGAGTCAGTGTCAGCTAGAACCGGACGTTGTCTTGTCAATCGGAAGTGATGTCACACTGAATAGGCTCTATTCGTTCTGAAGGCAGCAACAAGATGGCAGCCTCCATCGCAGAGCAGTTGGAGGAGTTGCTGAACCCTTTGCCCATCTTAAAGGATCCGGAGGACGAGGGCGATGAAGGTATTTGGGGACTGCGGTGAAGGCGCGTTCGGCTGCAGGCAGGGGGAGGGACGGTGCGAAGGGTTGAGCGGGCGGTGCGAAGGGTTGAGCATGACGCCATGCCCTCGGCCCCTGAATCCGTGCCCTCGGCCCCTGAATCCGTGCCCTCGGCCCCTGAATCCGTGCCCTCGGCCCCTGAATCCGTGCCCTCGGCCCCTGAATCCGTGCCCTCGGCCCCTGAATCCGTGCCCTCGGCCCCTGAATCCGTGCCCTCGGCCCCTGAATCCGTGCCCTCGGCCCCTGAATCCGTGCCCTCGGCCCCTGAATCCGTGCCCTCGGCCCCTGAAACCGTGCCCTCGGCCCCTGAATCCGTGCCCTCGGCCCCTGAATCCGTGCCCTCGGCCCCTGAATCCGTGCCCTCGGCCCCTGAATCCGTGCCCTCGGCCCCTGAATCCGTGCCCTCGGCCCCTGAATCCGTGCCCTCGGCCCCTGAATCCGTGCCCTCGGCCCCTGAATCCGTGCCCTCGGCCCCTGAATCCGTGCCCTCGGCCCCTGAAACCGTGCCCTCGGCCCCTGAATCCGTGCCCTCGGCCCCTGAATCCGTGCCCTCGGCCCCTGAATCCGTGCCCTCGGCCCCTGAATCCGTGCCCTCGGCCCCTGAAACCGTGCCCTCGGCCCCTGAATCCGTGCCCTCGGCCCCTGAATCCGTGCCCTCGGCCCCTGAATCCGTGCCCTCGGCCCCTGAATCCGTGCCCTCGGCCCCTGAAACCGTGCCCTCGGCCCCTGAATCCGTGCCTTCAGAGCCACTGGTTCGTAATTGTGTCCCAAATCTGAGCTGAAAGCCCCGATTATTTATTGTGTGGCCTCTGCTGGAAGTCGTGGGTTGTGGGCAGAGGTCCTCTCGCCCTCTTACCCATTCAGTCAAGTGGAAGCAGGGCTGAAATTGTGGAGTAACCCCACCGTTCAGGAGAACCAGATCCAAACGCAGGTTCACTTTTCAGGAAGACGTGTATGCAGGGGTTTTAATATAGAGAAGCAAAGCACGGGAACCACTGGATATATCCTGGAAATAGCTCGAGGCTTTGAAGAAAGATTTTGTTAATATTTCGGATTGATGGCTCAATCTGTCCATGCATGTTTGTCCTATTTCATTTCAGTGTTTGCAGTAACAATGTACAATTAGTTTCTAACTGTTCTAAATAACATTTTAATTGTAACAGCAGATTATGGTGGAAGGCCCTTCTAGCCGATTAAACTTGTACTGCCCAATTTGCGTACCATTTGTTTCTGAGGGTGGGAGAAAACTGGAACACCTGGAGAAAACAAATACAGGTTCTCGGGGAGAGTGAACAAGCTCCTTGCAGATTTGAACCTGGTCTTTCTCGGGAGCATTATCAAACAAAAGAGGGTACTAAATTATTTAAGGAGTTTGGGAAGAGTGAATGGTTCTGAAGTAGATTGTAAGAAAACTCACTTTGAATTTTTTTACATAACTTGCGTTAACTGGATGTAAAAGATCAATTTCTTGAATTTGTCTGCTAACAGTAGAAATCCTCAGCCTATCTATATTACTTATTCAAATATTCCTTCTAATAAAATCTGAGTATTGATCTCTCTTCATTCTACCATATCTCATGTTTCATTTTGTTTGAGGGTGGCCTTTCAGTCCATTGAATGTGACAGCTGTTGGAGTAATTCCATTCCTCCATATTATTCTCTCTTGTGTACCCATCCTCTCCACCCTGATATTCCTAGTGTGGATAACCTACCTTGGGGCATTTGCAATAACCAGTTAACCCTCTGGAATTATCTTGGAGGAAATGGGAGAACCTGATGTTGGTTACAGGGCTTACAGATTTATGAATTAATATTCAGAGGTTCAGCCTTTGATCAAATCATAACCATAAGTTGGCATATTTCTAAGTTAAACATTTTTTTGTTGGCATATTTCTAAGTTAAACATTTTTTTTGGGGGGGTAGGGTGTCTGACAGGTAGATGCAGAGATATTTTTACTCGTGGGAGAGTTACAAACAAGGGGATGTATCTAGAACTGAGGCACATAGAGATTTCTTCTCTTCGAGGGTACTGAGTGTCGGGAATTCATTGTCACTGTATTTAAATTGGAGGTATATCTTTGAAAGATTAAGTAATTGAGATTTATTTAGTACCAGCACAGAAGAGGCCATTGTAGATCTGGCACGATCCTAATGAATGGCAGGTAGGCTTGAGGGGCTGGAGCCAAGAACTGCTGTTTTTCATTTGTCTGAATATTCTTGTATTAAGCCTTAATCCAAGAGCACATGACACTTGGTCATTTTTCAAATAAGAAGATTAGACTCTTTCTCAATCATTTTCCTTTCAATCAATATAGATCAATCGGTGATTAATCTTGTTGTTTGTAGAACCTAGCTTTGCAAGAATGAGGTGCTGCACATAAATAAGGAGGATGATATCAGAGGGAAGCAGTTATGGATAAGGTTTCTATAGTATGTGAAAGAAATGTTCGGCCTTGTAATTGGGGTGATTATTATAATTTTCACTGAATTGCAGATTTATCAATCTTGAGGACTGATTAATTTTATGGTTTAATGTTGAAATACTGTATATTGTAACAAGATGTTTACGTTTCAACCATACCAGTGATGCAAAATTTTAGGTTTATTTGGCTGTACATGCAAGAGGATAGATTTCTAATATTAAAAGTGTGCAGATACATTTGTTAATTATTTAAGAGGTTTTCCTATTTGTGTAAAAAAAATTTAATGCTTGGGCTTTCTGTAAGAAAACCTAAAAATTCAAAGGAAAGATTTTAAAATAACTTTCTTCTATGAAATGCTATCAAGTCCTGAACACCTAAACTCCTAAAAGTTTGGAGCCAATTAATTAAGTTTCTTGTAACATTGGGAGACAAAATAGAAAACTTTACAGCAAGGCCTCTCACAAGAGTGAGAATAAGGTCAAATTAAACTGTTAGAATCAATTAGGTCTTTTTTACATGGAACTTGAGTGATTTTTTTTTCCATTTTGAAGTGTCTCCCCACCTTCTGGAGTGTCCGTTCGCACAGGAATGACCAGAACTCCAAATATCCCTACCACACTGTGAGTTTAGACAGAATACCTGAAATGCGGTATTTAAGGAGGCTGGGGTACATGTTCATTGTCCCAACGAGAACCTCTGCCTTAAACCTATGTCCTGTCATTCCCGGTTTTGCCCTACTCTGGGCAAAAGACGCTCTATCTTCTCAAGATTTTGTACACCTCTATGAGATCACCAATTATTCTGAGCTCCAAGGAACTAAGCCCTAGCCTGCACACACTCCCCCCTATAGCTCAGGTACCTGACTCCTGGCAACATCCTTGTAAATCATCTCTGCACTCTTTCCAGCTTGACTATGTCGTTCCTATACCATGGTGACCAAAAGTGATCACAGTATTTCAAATTGGCCTCAACTCACCTTATTTCAGTTGCAACACGACTTTCCAACTTCTATACTTGGCTGATGAATGCAAACACACACGTATTACGAATAAACAGTTTAAAATACAAATGACGGTGCAAAATGTAGAATAATTTGGAAAAATAAAATCAGTATCAAAATCCTTAATAATGTAAAGTTCACTTTAATCAGGTCATTCCCGTAACTTACAAAATTTAAGTTCGAACCCTGGTCGCTACCACTGTAACAGCATTGAGCTAACTATGCTGCCATCATAATTAACCTACCCCTCCCCCAACTTTACAAATTAATATAAAGATAAAGACTCTTTCTAGGCAGGGATAGTGAGACACTTTGGGAGAGTCGCCCCAGTAGAATCGATTGGCTCTTCGTCCTGGGCAACGCCATTTTATTCAAGCACAACTTTATTTAAACAGCTGCTGCGGGCGGGGCATGACTGTGGCACTCCACTGGCTTAATGTTTGCTCCCATCTTCGCCAAGGGGTTTTGTGTGGCTTCAGAATACATTTACAATTTGAAATTTTTATTTACATTTCCATTTTTAAAATTTATTCTTGTTCATTTAAATCGATTTATTTATTTCCTGGAGTGTTTTCGTCATTGCTTGGGGTTGCTGGTTCCTTGGAATTCCAGATACTGCAGATTTCACTGTGCTTGTGTACCTGTACTTCGAGATCCTTCTGCTCCACAGCACTTTGGTGCTGAGAGAGCATCCAGACTCTTCCAGTTGTGTGATTGCTTCCTCTGTGTCTGGCTGAGAGGATATACTTGACTTAATATCCCATTTGAACAATAATTCACTGGAGAGTTGGCAGCAAGCTTATTTTTCTAAAGAAGTAGAAGAATGAAGGGTAATTTGATAGAGGTATTTAAAATTATGAGGGGAATAGAAAGAGTAAATGTAGATGGGCGTTTTCCATTGAGGGTGGATGAGATTCAAACAAGAGGACATGGGTTAAGGGTGAAAGGAGGAACTTCTTCACTCAGAGCAGTGGAAGTGTGGAATGAGCTTCTAGCTGAAATGGTAGATGCGGGCTTGATTTTGACATTTAAGGGAAATTTGGACAGGTATATGGATGGGAGAGGAATGGAAGGCTATGGACTGAGTGTAGGTCAGTGGGACTTGGCAAGACCAAGTGGTTTGGCACAGACTAGAGGGGCCGAGGTGGCCTGTTTCTATGCAGTAATTGTTCTGTGGTTCTAAGTTGATTTATCAGAGTTCACCTGTTACATCCCAAGTTATGTGATTTACTTGGACTTTTTGGATCAAACTATTTGCAAATTAAATCTAAGAAGAGTTAAAGATGGCAAATTAAAGCCGCGTGTTTCTAGTTGCATATTTTATAATATTTATAGTAGCAGTGGATCACAGAACTAAAAGAATTAAACTAGCTTCAATATATAATGAAAATTTAGGACGGTTGGGGCTGTGCCAGGTCATAATTTCTAACTGTAATTTCCACTAATGTGATTTTCATGATGGTGGACCATATTCTCTGGAGAGATTTGGAAGGCACTTTCAATAAGGAGATGGGAAGCACTAAAGTGCCCTTTGTGTTAACAATGGTGCTGACAAAATGTGATAAATGGAATTTTTATTCTTCCATAAACAGAATATTTGATTGTAAGGTTTTGAATATTAAATTAAACCTAATCAGGACTCATTTTTCACCGGTGGTGTACACCGATTTTGTGCACTTTAATATAAAAGAGCGTTACATTAAGTTTTCCCTGTGTTTCTCCATTTGATCTCTCCTTCAATTATGGCACATTCGACTCTTAGTTGTATTTCAGGGTCTAATTTTTGGTTAGTACTTCGCTTAATGTCTTGAAGGCAAGTACAAAGTCGCCTTTCAAAAAAATGTGAAGGACAGTTCCTTGTACTTGTGTTCACAGCTTTTCTGCTCAACTCTGTCTGTCATATTAGAAATCCTCATCTTTATTTTTAATTTCTATCTAACTCATTTTTTTTAATTTTGAGAATTCCTGATAGTTTTTTTTGGGAAGTGTTGGACAGCAGAAAAATTTTGATATATGGTGAGGACCTGACATCAGGTGCTAATTTAGTAGAAAAGCATCACCTAACGGTACTGTTGCAGAATTCAAAATTGGATTTCTATTTGCATTTTCATTGATTTGATGCTGCTCTGTTATCACATTTGTGTACAATATGTTGCACTGGCTACTTCATAAATACTCACCAATGATTATAGGAGATGTAATAATTCATCATTTTGCGTTCATCCATGAGGGCATTTAATGGGCCTTATGATTCCCAGATATGACAGATAACAATTTACTGTTGAGAAATTTATAGATGAAAACATTTTTATTATCGAAGTTCTTTATTTCCAAGAGGCCTTGCAGGCACTGCTGACTTACTTGCATCACTTAAATTTATTTGAACAGTATTTCTGAAACTTGATTCTGGCAATATTTCCATGCGATTCTAAAGCTCTCATTTTGTACCTTATAAACCAGGCAAAGCTGCTCTTAGCAACTTCATGTACCTAAACATTTCGAAACTAATTTTGCATAAACTGCACCATCTTTAAGAGATTTGTAAATGCACATCTGTCTGTTTGTCTGTTCTCCATGCAAATCAATATGGAGCACTCTAGAAATGTCCAAAGTGGTTCAGTCGGGGTGACATTTGATGTTGAATGTCATGACCACATTGAATTTAACCTTTAAAGTTATATGAAGTTCAAAAGTTTTTTGAGCAGCTTGCACTGACTTGCATTACTCTTCATTATACAAGTATTTACGAGCACTAACTTACATTACTCTTTACTATAATTGTAGTAACATTTGATGCTGAATGTCATGACCACATTGAATTTAACCTTTAAAGTCATATGAAGTTCAAAAGTGTTTTTTGAGCAGCTTGCACTGACTTGCATTACTCTTCATTATACAAGTATTTACGAGCACTAACTTACATTACTCTTTACTATAATTGTAGTAACATTTGATGCTGAATGTCATGACCACATTGAATTTAACCTTTAAAGTCATATGAAGTTCAAAAGTGTTTTTTGAGCAGCTTGCACTGACTTGCATTTCTCTTCATTATACAAGTATTTACTAGCACTAACTTACATTAATATTTACTATAATTGTAGTAACATTTGATGCTGAATGTCATGACCACATTGAATTTAACCTTTAAAGTCATATGAAGTTCAAAAGTGTTTTTTGAGCAGCTTGCACTGACTTGCATTTCTCTTCATTATACAAGTATTTACTAGCACTAACTTACATTAATCTTTACTATAATTGTAGTAACATTTGATGCTGAATGTCATGACCACATTGAATTTAACCTTTAAAGTCATATGAAGTTCAAAAGTGTTTTTTGAGCAGCTTGCACTGACTTGCATTTCTCTTCATTATACAAGTATTTACTAGCACTAACTTACATTAATCTTTACTATAATGGTAGTAACATTTGATGCTGAATGTCATGACCACATTGAATTGAATTATGAAGTTTAAAAATAAAATTGGACTTGCACCAGGGACACCACAATTAGTTATAGTGTCATGCATCAATGTACATTGAGAGTAAAAACAAGCGGCCAAAGCAACACCAGGCCCGTCTCAGTGCTCGGGCCTCCAGACAAACAGGGAGCAGGCAGCAGAAAACTGAGGAACAATGCCAAGCCTGCCTCAGTGCTGATGCTGCCAGGTGTTGCATGAGCAGACAACAAGAGTCTGCTGAGGCAGAACAAGCAAGACTCCAACCAATGCGAACAAAAGCCACCAGTCGAAGGGCAGCACCACTTACTACAGCCAACTTGCTAAATGGTGCATTTAGTAACTCAGATGACATTGAGAATTCCTCCAGTAATGCAGTTGTCATTGGCTCCATGTCAGAGATAGGCCAACATTATGGAGCAAATGAGTGGAAAGGTCAAATGCCATTGAAAATGTTCCAATGGAAAATTTAGCATACCTCCACTGACTGAGCCTCCACAGTCATTGAAAATGCTGCTGCTCATCACCACAGCAGAGTCAAACATTTCCCAAAGATGACCAGAGTCTACAACTCAGCATTTCAGATGAATTCTTTTGGAGCCAACGACAACTGAAAGTTCTATTTTCCAGGCAACGCTGGGTATCCTGCTAAACACAATGCTGGAGAAACTCAGCAGGTCAAACGGTGTACTTTATGTAGCAAATATAAAGATACATAACCAACGTTTCGGGCTGAATCCTTCATCGAGCCATGACTACCCATCTCTAATATGTCACTGGTTGTAGCTTGAAGCTATTGTACTTGCTATTGCCAACCAGACACTGCCCTGAATATGTTACCTACCCATTTGAGATTAGGCACCCAGAATATCACACAATTCTCAAATGGTACAGAAACAGTATTGAACAAAGGACTGAGTTGTCTTGTTTAATGAGTCATGTACAAGCACCTGCTGTGGTGTGAGAATTGAGAGACATTGTCTTCTGCAACAGACTAAATTGACAGTGACAGTTTTAAAGTCAGTTAAAAATTGAAAACAATTTTAATGAACATATGCATTGTCCACTGAGTTTGTATTTGGGGTACTGCTACAAGTATATTCTAGGAAGATACAAAATGATTCTCTTTTATATTTATTAAATTTAATCCCACAACAACACCTGACAAGGTTTTGCTGTAGGAACCCATATCGGGTTCACGCTATGCCTGTGAAACTTTGAATGAAATATTAAATATTTTGTTTTCAGACATATCTGGATTCTCTCCTTCACTTTTTTTCCAAGTGCATTGCTGATTGCATTTTTGAGGATCTTTTTTTCCCTGAATTTAAATTTTATCACTTTTGCTGCCATCTTCCACCATTTTTTTTTTCAATGGTCCATTTCTACCTCTCTTTCTTGGGGGAACATTAGAATCAGTGATTGCTACGAGCTACCTGAACTGCAGTTCCTTCCACCTCGCTGTTTGTGCAGTCTCCATTCCATTATTATCAGTTTATCCTTCTCCATGACATTTGATCTGATGGTGTTACTTTCCATGGATCTTCCCTTTCCTTCAACTATGGATTCGCTTGTCATGGAAGCTGGAGCAATTGAGGGAATACAGTGGAATCCTTACAAAAAGCAGAACAGGATTACTGGCAGTTAGTTATTGCTACCAAATCCTCTATACAGAAAGAGAAGGAAAAGAAGGTAAAGGATTAGTTGTGGATGGATTATGTGAAAGCAAGAGCAAGGTGGCAATTGACAGAAAAGTGTTGGAACTTGGGTTCAGGCCATGTCCATCCCATTCCTGTTTGTTTCTCTCACAGATTTCTACCAAGGCCCAGAACCAGGGTACAATTCCTCTTGGCCTCCCTTTCTGCTCCACCCCTCTTCATATCCAAAAAATATCATTTGATGAGGCAAATGAATCTCCATTCAGAGGAAATATAACCCTCCAGATAGTCTGGGTCAATTTTCTGCAACTACTAGTACCCACTTCTTTATTGAAAACACCTTTCCTGTGTAATCACAAAAAATGTAAAACCTGTCCCCCACTCCACAGAATTCAAGGCCCCAAATAGCAGATTCCTTGCACTGCTTTTAATGAACTTCAATGGTCAATGTTCCTGGCATGGTTTGACCCACCTGGCCGGGGGGTGGGCGGTTGGAAGTAATCAAATGTAGGTTGAGCAACCTTCTTCCAGAACTTCCACCATTCTTGTTCAAAACATCATTAAACATGGGATCCATGTGGGTAAAAAAATTGGTTTGCATGTAGAAAGCAGAGAATATTAGTGGAAAGAAAGCATTCTTCCTGGATTTGTTCTAGGACCCTTGCTCTTTGTGATTTTTATAAATTTGTGGATGACATGAAGGTTGGAGGAGTTGTGGATGATGCTAAAGGTTGTCGTTAGTTACAAATGGATTTAGACAGGATGCAGAGTTGGGCGAAAAAGTGACAGATGGAGTTCAATCCAGATAAGTGTGAGGTGATGCATTTTAGAAGTACAAACCAGAAGACTGAATACAGGGTTAATGGTCGGTTATTTAAGAGTGTGGATGAATAGTGGGACCTTGGAGTCCAGATCCATACATCCTTCAAGTTTGCCATGCAGGTTAATAGGTTAGTTAAGAAGGCCTATGGGATGTTGGGCTTCATAATTAGGGGGATTGAATTCAAGAGTCAAGAGGTCATGTTGCAACCCTACAAATCTTTGGTGACACCACACTTAGAGTATTGTGTTCAGTTCTGGTCACCTTATTATAGGAAGGATGTGGAAGCTACAGAGAGGGTGCAGAGGAGATTTACCAGGACATTACCTGGATTGGAAAATGTCTTGTTTGGCAAGGTTAGCAGGGCTGGGACTTTTCTCTTTGGAGTGAAGAAGAATGAGACTAGTCTAAATGGAGGTCTAGAAGATTATGAGAAGCATAGGTAGGGTGAACAGCCAGTGCCTTTTCCTAGGGCAGGAATAGCAAACACCAGAGAACCCGTACAAAGTGAAGGGAGGGAAGTTTAGGGAGGCATCAGGGATAAATTGTCCTTACACAGGGTTGTGGGTGCCTGGAATGCCTTGATAGGGATTGTGGCGAAGGTTGAAACATTAGGGCCGTTTAAGAGACTTTTAGGCACATGGATGAAAGAAAAATAGAGGGATACAGGTACACAATCCTTTATCTGGAACCCTTGGGGGACAGTGTGTTCTGAATTTTGGATTTTTCCGGATTCCGGAAAGCCAGATTTAAGCCCACCAAATTGTGCTGCCTCATCCAGCCCTGTCGTCTCCCCGCCCGACTCGCGCTGCCTGCCTCCTGCCTGCCTGACTTGCGCTGCTGTCTCTCTCCCCACTTGCCAGATTTTGGAGCTTTCCGGATTTTAGATGTCCGGATAAAGGATCATGGTAGAGTGGGTTTAGTACTTTTTTAAAAGAAATATATGGTTCAGCACAACATCGAGGGCTGAAGGGCCTGTACTGTAGTGTCTATGTTCTATTTATTCATTCTATACTCATGACCCTGATTAGTTGTCCTTTTTTATTCCCACTCCAACTCCACCTCTTAATGTTGCAGCCAAACTCAGAACCACATCTCATCATCTGACTGGGTGTGTTGCATCTTAGCAGACTTGAGTCTGAGTTCCACAATGTCAAATAAGCAGCATTCCAGCATTTTTATTGAAGTTTTCCGGTGTTTCTTTCAGATTCCTTAAATAAATTTTTACATGATAGAGGAATTAGGGGATATGGGGAGAAGGCAGGTAGGTGGAGTTAGTCATAAATGAGATCAGCCATGATTGTATTGAATGGCGGAGCAGGCTCAATGGGCCATTTTTGGCCTACTCCTGTTTCTACTTCCTATGTTCCTTCCTCTAGGCAAGGTTGAAAGTTGACATGTATGAATCAAGAGACTCCAACTTGAAGAGGGACAACACAGCGCAAAAATCCCAGAACAGCATAAATTCTTAAGATGATGATTACTTGTCCTTAATGGGCCCCATATCTCTTGAAACATAATATTTGAATCCTTGATAGCATGTCTGATTTTTTTTTTTCTCTCTAGCGTTAAATAAAACATATTATCCCTTAGCCATTGTGAGTGTGTAGGAGGAGTATTATCTTTCCATTTAATCAAAATTGCACTTCTGGCCATCAGTGAAGTAAAACATAAAATTTGGCTTTGAATTGAAGTGACTAATACATCAACATCTTGAGATGATCCAAAAAGAGCAATTAAAGGGCAAGGTTCCAATTTTAAGTTAAGAATGAATGTTAGTGTTTGAAAGATATCTTTCCAAAATTATTCTAGGCTCGGAACTAAAGAAGCATCATCTATTTTACATTTGTCACATAAAGGATTTATGTCAGAATAAAAATGAGACAATTTAACATATGTGCTCTATGGACCACTTTGAATTTCAACAAACAGTGCCTTGCACAAAAGGAAGTAGTGTTAATCAAATTAAAAATGGAGTCCCAAACCTCATCAGAAAATAAAAGTTTCAAATCCTGCTGCCAGGCATTCTTGATTTTTAACTAATGTGTTTCTGATGTCATACCAAACCTCTGAAAACTCCTGAGGAAGTAGAGGCATTGACATGCTTTCTTCACGATGCCATTGGTAATATTGGGTGCAGGAAAGATCCTCTGACATAGTGACTCGCAAGAACCTAAATGTGCTCACCCTCTCAACCTCTGATTCCCCCAATAATCACTGGATTGTATACCTCTGGTTTTCCTTTCATGAAGCCAACAATCAGCTCCTTCGTTTTGGAGACACTGAGTGCAAGGTTGTTTGTTAGTGGTGTGCCATTCAGCCAACTTTTCAATCTCCTGTACACTGACTCATTCTCTTGAGTTATACAACCCACTACTGGTATCGTCAGCAAATTTGTAGATGGTGTACTGAGCCACACAGTCATGGTGTAAAGTGAGTAGAGCAGGGGGCTAAGAACACAGCCCTGTGGTGCTCCTGTACTGATGGAGATTGTGGAGGAGAGGTTCTTGCCAATCTTCACTAATTGTGGTCTGGAGATGAGGAAATCCATGATCCAATACACAGTGAGGTGTTAACTCCCAGGTCATGGAGTTTGCTGATCAGTTTTGAGGGGATGATGATGTTAAATGATGAAATGTAGTCGATAAAGAGCATCCTGATGAATGGATCTTGACTGTCCAGTGTTCCAGGGCTTTGTATAGAGCCACTTTGATGGCATCCATTGTAGATCCGTTGCTACGATAGGTGAACTGGAACGAACCCATGTCACGACTCAGACAGGAGTTGATCTGCTTCAACACCAGCCTTTCAAAACACTTAATCACTGTAGATGCTACTGGTCAATAGTCATCAAGAGAGGTTACTGCACTCTTCTTGGGCACCAGCAGAAGTGACACCTGTTTGAAACAGGTGGGTATCACACCCTGCTGGAGTGAGATATTGAAGATATTCATGAATACCTTGTGTAGTGCATGTCGAAAGAATCAAAGGCTTGTTGATCCAAGCCAAGACTTTTATTAACTAGAAGACTGGAGAGTATCACATGTAGGTCGACTAATCCAGAATGATCTGAGTCTGGCTAGGAGCAACCCTTTAAGACCTGTCAGTAGGTATGGCTACGCTCTCAGCCAATCACCACCATCCTATACCACAATATATACATATACACATTGGTGATAGAATCTGTACTATCACATTCACCCCTTCTTTGAGAACTGACCCCGGGGTGAATGGAGGGCTGTAATTAAAAAAAAGGGGTGGAAAAACTGGTGCAAGGTTAGGGGCTGTAACGGTTGGGGGGCCTGATCGTCTGACGTGACCGCCGTTGTGCTGGGATTGGGGTCACTGGAGTCGTGTCACTGGCGGGCTCGTAGGGTGCAGCCACTGCTTCGCTCAATTCCCCAACGACGTTGTCGACAGGCTGGCCTGAGTTGGTGGGGTGGTGCTGATCCCTCTGTTCAAGCACGTGACCTAGGGGAGAAGGATTTGGAGGAGGTTGGGTTGGGAGCACTGCTGGGTCCAATCTGGCTTGGGCTAGGTCCCTTACCGAGACTGTGTCCTCCCGCCCGTCTGGGAACTCAATGTATGCATAATGCGGGTTCACATGGAGCAGCATCACTCAGTCAACCAAAGGGTCGTTCTTTGAGTACCGGACGTGGCATCGTGGGTGGACAGGCCCGGGAACTGTGAGCCACGCTGGTGTGGTTGTTCTCGATTCAGATTTCCTCTGGAAAGAGAACATCCTTTCATGGGGGGTGGCATTGGTTGTGGTGCATAGGAGGGAGCGGATGGAGTGTAGGGCATAAGTGAGCACGTCCTGCCAGTGAGCGGTGGGGAGGCCTTTGGACCAGAAGGCAAGCATAACCGCTTTCCAGACAGTGGCATTCTCTCTTTCGACCTGTCCAATACCACGTGGGTTATAGCTGGTGGTCCTGCTTGAAGCAATACCACGCTTTAGAAGGTACTGCCGCAGCTCGGCGCTCATAAATGAGGACCCCTGGTCACTGTGGATGTACCCAAAGATAGCAAAGATGCTGTGCCAGGCCTTTATGACTAAGGAGGCGGTCATGACCAAGCAGGGCACAGCGAGCGGGAAGCGAGAATACTCGTCATGTTACAGTTGGTCAACGGTAGGGGCCCCTTGAAGTCCACGCTTAGACGTTCAAAGGTTCGGGTGGCTTTGATGAGGTGGGTGTTCTCCGGATGGAAAGAATGGGGCTTGCACTCAGTGCACATTGGGCAGGCTCGGGTCATGGAGCGAATCTCCTCGACCGTGTAGGTGAGGTTGCGAGCCTTAACAAAGTGCGTGAACCTAGTGACCCCCTGGATGACAGAGCTCCTCGAGGAGCTGGGGCTGCTGCCTGCAGCCATCTGGGGGTGTTGGCCAGTCAAAGGTAAGTGCTGGGGAGTCGCTGCTTGCAGTCGGCGGTGGTGGGGCGGACAGTCGGGCAGTTGTTGGCGGTAGCGGCGGTGAGTACCGAGTTGGTACCGTCAGTAGCGGCGGTGGGTATCAGGTCAGCACCATAGGTAGCGGCTGCGGTGGCGGGTACCTGGTCGGTGGCGGCGGGTCCCTAGTCGGTAGCGGCGGGTACTGCAGTGGGTACCTGGTCGGTAGTGGTGAAGGTGGTGGCAGCACTCGTTGAAGTCGGTCCCGGGGCCTGGTTGGTCGTTGCTCTGTGTGGGAGGTCCAAGCAGGCCAACGTCATCATGGCGAGGGTGGGCTGTACCTTGCACGCTCGGCGCCTGCGCCGTGATGTCAGGCGCTGCCACGCGGTGGAGCCCTCGCTCTCATTGGACGAGAGCTCTGAAGAAGAGCTGTTTGAATGGGAGGGTGATGGTTGGGTCTCACATGAGGCACTGTGTTTGGCGGTGGCCATTTTGGAGCGACAGACTACAGCAAAGTGGCCATTTTTAAGGCACTTGGCACTTGCTGGACACTGGGACCAGCTGTGCTTGTCCATCCCGCAGAAGTAGCACTTCGGGGTTGCATCAGGCAAGGTAGCGGCGGCCGACAGGCCATCTGTGGGCTGTGGGGTAGTAGGATTGAGGCAGGGGATCCTACTCACTTCATAGCGTGGGGTCCAGCCCTGAGAGTAAGCGTCCATACTTAGACCTCATCCTCCATTGTCTCTGCGATCCAGATCACGTCCTCTAGGTTTTCTCCCCCGTGCTCTAGCAGGCGCTGCCTTACCTCATTCTATCGGACTCCGGCCACATAAGCATCTTAAATGAGATCGTCACTGGTCTCAGCAGCAGTTCTGTCTGTGCAGGCACAGGCTCTGCCCAGTGCCCTTAGTGCTTGGAGATAAGCTATACAGGACTCACCGGGCAGTTGCCTCCTGGTCACTAGTTTGTACCGGGCGTAGACCCTGTCTACCGGTCGCTCATAGAGTCCTTTCAGCACCTTCATGGCTGCGGCATAAGTGGCTGCGTCCTGGATGCTCTCATAGACTCTTTGGGGACACCATAGACATCAATACTAGTAGTCGATAGCTCACCCAGTGCTTAAAGTCATTTGGAGCTGTTGCCGACTGCGGGTCGATGTTGAGGCGTTCTGGTCGCAGCATACGTTCCATCCCTTGAAAACTTTCTAGTTAATAAACTTGTAGTAGCCGTCAAAAGAATCAAAGGCTTGTTGATCCAAACCAAGGCTTTTATTAACTAGAAGACTGGAGCGTATCACATGTAGGTTGACCAGTCCAGAATGATCTGGATCTGGCTAGGAGCAATCCTTTAAGACCCGCCAGTAGGCGTGGCTACGCTCTCAGCCAATCTTTCTTTCTTTCTTTGGCTTAGCTTCGCGGACGAAGATTTATGGAGGGGTAATGTCCACGTCAGCTGCAGGCTCGTTTGTGGCTGACAAGTCTGATGCGGGACAGGCAGACATGGTTGCAGCGGTTGCAAGGGAAAATTGGTGGGTTGGGGTTGGGTGTTGGGTTTTTCCTCCTTTGTCTTTTGTCAGTGAGGTGGGCTCTGTGGTCTTCTTCAAAGGAGGTTGCTGCCCGCCGAACTGTGAGGCGCCAAGATGCACGGTTTGAGGCGAGATCAGCCCACTGGCGGTGGTCAATGTGGCAGGCACCAAGAGATTTCTTTAGGCAGTCCTTGTACCTCATCTTTGGTGCACCTCTGTCTCGGTGGCCAGTGGAGAGCTCGCCATATAACACGATCTTGAGAAGGCGATGGTCCTCCATTCTGGAGACGTGACCTACCCAGCGCAGTTGGATCTTCAGCAGCGTGGATTCGATGCTGTCGGCCTCTGCCATCTCGAGTACTTCGATGTTGGTGATGAAGTCGCTCCAATGAATGTTGAGGATGGAGCAGAGACAACGCTGGTGGAAGCAATCACAACCATCCTATACCACAATATATACATATACACATTGGTGATAGAATCCGTACTATCACACCTTGGTTTTCACAGATATCTTTTCTCTGCATTTAAAAAAATATAAATTTCATATTATTTATTAATGAAATGTCTTTGAACTAAAATATTTTTGGAGTTTCACCCTCCAGAAATTCAATTTGGCTGCTGAGCATTTCCATCATGTCCAAAATATTTATCCATTTTGATTAACTGGATTGTTTGACTGTGGAGGTGAAATAAACATACCTGCCCCGTGTAATAGAAATAGAAAATGTGGGAAACACTTACCAGGTCAAGCATCATGGGTAAAGGGAAAAACAGTTTATTTTAATTCTGTTTGTAATATTTTGCTTTAAAATGTCAATCCTATGGTGAAATATTGATGGAGAATAGACTGAAGGTAGGTTCGAACCCATCCACTCTCAAAATGTCAATTTCAACAGGGTGGTAAGAAATAAAACTTTAAAACATGCTATTAAAGGTATTTTATTGAACCATTTACAATGCAATGCATGTACTTTGTGTGAATTTATGGTATCTATTGTTATATTAATTTTAAAACGGAGTGCATTCTTGGTCTAAAGTTTTCTCTTTCCCTTCCAGCAACTATTGCCAAAGTCGTTGACCGGTTCAACGAGGGAGATGATAGCCTCTCATTTGACAGTAAGCTGCGGAAGCGAGCATCAGCCTTGCTGTGTGATACAGATAGGAGGTACGCTGGGAAGGCCACCTCTCGAAAGACATTGCAAGAAGAGGCCTCCGAGGAATCCTTGTCTGACACATCAGGTAGGAGGTGTTCCTGCGTTTTCCCAGTTGTAAGTAATTCTCGTAAGAAATACCACTTTGTATTATGAAATGTTTATGGACGAGTAAATGATTTATAGTTATTCTCTCTATTTCCTAGCTTGACAAAAACAAACTACAGAGAAAAGCTGTAATGAACTGGGGCTTAATTAAAAAAATACAGTAATTATTTTCAAATTTTGTTTCTGTTTTTAATTACAATATTATGGGTTTTAAATTGCTATTTTTTTAATGTAATGGGCTACATTTGGAATCTGCAAAAATAAATATGATGTAATTTGCATAGATGTTGGATCCATGTAGTTTGGGTTTTAAATATACTGTGTGATGAGTTGAACGTTTGAAGGAAGCAGCTGACGTTTAGTTGAATTGCAATGTTTACAATATTTGTAAATATCAAAAATCCTTGGATAATACAACTTTATTTTGTAATGGTATAATGATACTGTATAACTCGTGGTTTTGTCTTCTGGAGGTTGTCCAAATACCTCGCTTTAAATTTTTTTAAACCAGAAATGCGGCAGAAATTCAGTCCCTTCCGGCCCACAAGAACTGTGCTGCCCCAAATACAACAATTAACCTATAAACTCAGGTTTTTTTTGTTGGAACTACAAAAGAGAACAGAACACAATGAATCCCATTGCATTCCTCTTTGACGTATTTTGTGAATTGTCTAGTATGCAGTGTTTGTTTTAAAGATTTGGTATCAATGACTATTAATTATCTTCATGGAAACCTCCTACATTTGAAAATTTGCATTCACCATGTAACAATTTAACCTGGCAGCAGGGTTCCCACCAAATTGAGTCATCTCATTAATTTGATGGTTTCAGATTGCATAGCTGATGAAGAATTAAATTGTATGATGGCTGCCATCTTAAGGTATTGTTTAGTACTGGTCTCATCTCCAGTCTTTGCAAGTCCTTAAAGTTGAAGGACATTTTAAAATGGAAACTCTGAATTATTTTAAATGCCCTTTCAATAAGTATTTAATCATATTTCCGCTTGCAAAATATTTGCCAAACAAGCAGGCATTGAATCTCGAATCAGTTTTGTACTTTAATTATTTTTAGATGAAGAGGAAGAAATGTCAGAGGATCTGGAAAGTACAGAGGGTGAAGATGTTGAAGAAGTGAATGATGATGAACCTTTGTGCAATAAAGAGAATAAAAGCAATTTTGACTTTGAGAAAATCAAGGACTTTGAGAAATTCACAGAAGGCATGGATGATTTGGGAGAAAGTGATAGCGAAGAGGAGGAGGAGGATGAAAATGGTGATGACAGAAGTGAAGAACAGGAGAAGGACAGCTCCTCAGTAATGACTTTCTCCAAGATGAAAGTAACCGAAGAGGTTGAGAAGGGAAAATCAGTCAAAAACCAAATGGGTACGTTGATGTTCCTTTGCCAAGGCAATAAAGTACTCCTTGTGGAAAATGTATTGTCATTTTTAAAAAAAAAGCATTGTACTCTTTTTCTCCTCAACTTTTTGTTCATTTTCATTGCTTCTACCCTATTGTGTTTCACCGGAAAGAGCAGTGTAACATTTATTTGGGATTTTTAACACTTCGTTGATGCCATTGCATGCATGATCAGATGATAGGTGATTTTGTAGACAGGGGCAGGATTAATTCTATCAAGCTTCAATTTAATATTCATAATATTTGAGCATGACTGCAAACTTCCTATACTATAATGCTACTTTCCAGGAATATTTCATACATTTTGTGATATGCATAGCCTGCTGGAATTTGTGGATACACTGATGCATCCACCATGGAAAGAGAGGATTCTTCAAAAACATTACATGCACTGATTTGGGATAGAATCTGGGTGCTGGAAATGAACAAGCCTGAAAGTTTGCTGCTACTTTAGTGGCCGATTGTTCCATCAGAGAAGGAAGGAATATGGTAATAATGATAAAGAAAATATTTAAGCATTGGAATCGACACATATCAAAGTGTCTGAATTATAACTGCATCTGAGTTTTCAGGGGCATTTTTTTTTGTTTTTTATGAGCTTAAAAAAAACTTAAGCACCTGGTGATTATTGTATTGATTTAAAACGTTATATTTTTTTTCTTCCCCTTCACTCCCCAAATTTTTTAATTAAAAAAAAAAATACTAAAACTCCTGGTATCTGGCACGTACAGGGATTGGAAGATGCCAGATAAGTGTATTTTCCAGTTGCTTGAGACTTACTTTTACAATGCATTAAGAATAAACAGGTTAAAATACAAAAATATTATACTTGCATTGAAAAAACTTCACTACATGAATACATAAACCTTAAAGCTTTTTACTTTATTTTCAGTCACATTCTTTGAAAACATTTAACCGTTACTGCATCTGCAGGTTCCTCCCCCTCCAAGAGGAACAATAACATTATAGGTAATTAACCCCCCCCCCGCCAAAGTTTACAGATAAAGCCTCTGACTGGGGCAACTCTTACTAAACTGGGTGACACCATTGCTGTTTCACACAACTTTATTCAAATAGTTGCACAACCAAGGAACTCCGCTGGTTGAATATTTGCTCCCATCTTCACCAAAGATTTATGTGTTGTTCAGAGAACATTTATTTTTACAATTTTAAGCATGCATTTTTTTTTAACCAATTATTTTCTTTTTTAAAATCTTCCTTTTTTTTGCTGTTACTTGAATTTTTTTTTACTGTATTTGTGGTTGGGGTTGTATTTCAGATTCAGATTTGGAAAAATAGAAATATTACAGGCAGTTACGATGTTTGGCTGGGGTCTGCCAGTAATTCCAGTTGGGACAGAGGGTTTTATAGTTGAGCCAATTGATCATATTCTTGGTAGTTTGGTTGTCTACCACAAACTCCTGTAGGCCAGTGAATCCTTAATTCGCTGAAACATGCCTTAAACCAAGGAAGATGGTTGTGTTTGTTTGAGGCCTATCCCAAGATGTCAATGAATGCATTTCTAAGATAAATTGCCTTCAGCTCTTGCATTGAATGATCATTTGTCCATTATAATGAAAATGATAGGATTGTTCAAAGACAACTGATGAACCTTGAATTCCATTTCAAACTCCTGAGACAAGGAATTTGCAACCACAAAAAAGTAAAGCCTGAAAAACACCAGGGCCTGACTAATGTAAAAGTAACTTTTGTACCACACTACTGCGAAATAACGGACAACTTTCAGAAAAGGCAAATCTGATAATTTTCCCTTGATCTTCTTTGCTGAGTCTCCCAGAGACCATGAAGTTATTATAGCTACATCTTCGCTACTGCTTAAACTTGATGGAGAATATTTTTGACACTCTTTATATGGGTTTTAATGGTGATAAAATTTAATTGCAACCAAAAGTTCTGATCAGGAAGAAAATTGTAATTATTGATGGAATATTTTAATCCCCCTCTTTTAAGCATAATTTTTGAAGTATCACTTTTTATGCATTTCCTGATTCTGAACTATTCAGTCTAATTGATGTACTTTATCCATGTTTTGGATATCAGCTAAAGTAGTAATGTTGATTCTTAAAAATGCAAATGTTGGGATATTTATCCACATAAGCCAAGTCTTTATGGCGACGAGATTAAATTTAAAAGTGAAATTGTTACAAAGCTTAATGATTGCCTTGCCCTATTAAAATACAAGTCTGGGCAATACATTCCTGGTCGAACACTCTGGTGCAGGCTCAGCTTTACTCCTTAAGGGAAAGCAACATTATTTGCACCTTTTTAGCAGGTATCAATGGATACAAGTTGGGTGTGACACCACTTTCACCATCCTTGATAGGCTTTGGTTCAACCTTCTCTGCTGATAAACGGACAGGTGTTAGTTGGATGGGAGATTAAACCATTTCCTTCTTGGTAATATTTAATACCTTTCCTAAGTAGCTTCAGTTAGATTGGGAAACAGAGTGAAATCTTAAAAGACTTTGGGAAGTTTAGAAGAAATATTATTAATAGTATACCAAATTATATTGAGCAATAACTTTATTGTACATTTTAACGTGATGGAGACTGCAATTTTTTAAACTATATTGTGTCTTATCCTTCATCCAATTAATTGATTGCATTTCTATCAACTCAACCCACTCTCCGACCCAATTCAGTGTTGCTTAAATATTGATGAGAAATATTGTAGTGGAAACAAGTAAAATAATTTGCATTCTCTCTTTTAAAGTTTTATGGGATCAACTACTTGAAGGAAGAATCCTACTGCAGAAAGCTCTTGTGACTGCCAATACTCTTCCACAGCCAGATTCTATGCCTTCTTTCAAAAAGAATGGTGGACCAGAACTTGCAGCTGCTTTGAAGGACAGTAAGTTGTATATAACTTTTTATGTTGTAAGCATGTACGTGACAACTCCAGAATGCGTATATTGTCACGTCACAGACCAGCAGCAATAGAAATTCACCAAGACAGTTTTATTTTTAAAACAATATATTTATTAATAATTACTAATACTATAACATCTTACTTAAATCTACCCCAATTATGCGCGAATATACTTATGTGTGTATGTGTGTGATCAGACTGCTGAAAACTCTTGGATCCTTGTCGAGTTGCTTCTAGAGAAATACCCTTTCGTACAAATGATTGTCACAACTCCCCTTGCGCGGGGGGAAAGAAACGTGTGGCTTTCATGATGCTTCAAAACCCAGGCAGGCATGGGTCAGTCGAAATGGCCATCACAATGGTCACGATCCATTGCAGGAATTCTCCTGTTTCCTTCACTCAGATATGGGTCAATCAATGATCACGGTGGTTCAGTAATTCACCTGACAAGGAGAATCAGAAGAAATGTCCATTTCCACATAGTCATTCCACCTCTATGTTTATCAGATGGTTGGTTGATCAATACTGAATCCTGTTTCTTTGTGTCCCAATTGCATGATTCTCTCTCACCATCTGTTTTTCCTGAATAAACAACCATTGTTCTTTAGTTCTTCCAGAGTATCAACTTTTGTTTATAGTCAATATTTGCCGGTGTCACTCCATCTAATTAAAAGCTGTGAATGGTTGCAGCTTGCACTAATCCTTAAAAATGACAGTCACACTAAATGAAATGTGAACTTGTAATAATATCCATTATTATGTGGGTATTTATTAAAATTTTTTGGGTAATTATTCGATGTCCAGCATACTTCATAATGAGAAAACATGCATTGGACTTTTTTTTCTTATTCTACTGTTTACCTTTGGTTCAAGTGCCAAATCTTCCATTATCAACTTTGGTTTCAAATCATTCTTTATCATATTGCATGTGTCCTCCTTGTGTTACTTAACTTTTCAGCTAAGATAGCAAACTCTAAATTGTTTAGCATTAATAGAAAGAAATGGGTTACAAGAAATTAAAAAAAAGATTCTAAATAATTATTTAATTAATAATTAACAAATAATTAATGTTGTAAACAAAATCTCTTCATAAAGCTTTAATCAGTCTATCGTGTCAGTAAATTAGCCAATGACATTCTGTTCTTAAAAAGGTTAATTTTACATAAATCATAGTCCGCAGTGATGATACAATGAACAATACACTTTTACTTAAGGCATCCAAATTTCTTTTGATTTAGCACCTCTGCCATGGTCAAATAAAGCAAAGCTCTGCTTTTAATTTTGAGTGTTGAGATTGGATAAATGGAAAAGTAGGACTTTAGTAATTTGGCATTTTGATTGATGTATACATTGTGTTGAAAGAAGGTGATTGGAAGGGTCAAACTGCATAATAATTATTTCACCTTGTTTGCAAAATGCATGTTGTTAACTTATTTAATGAGTTACATTACAAGCTGTGGAAAGTGCCATGTTTCATTACCAGCCAGGAATGCAATATCATTACAGAGGTATTGCAGAATAAACAGTTGGTGCTTGAACTCGTCAAATTAGTCAACTGTGTCCAATAATAAAAACAGCATGCATTGCAACTGAAACTGTATTGTGAGGTAAACCATTGTTGTATAATTGTGACTAAATTGCCAAATGGTGATATGAAAAACCATTTCTGCAACAATATAATTTGACGTGTTATGAACAGACCTATTTTGCACCTGGGGCCTCCTTTAATGCTTTTCTATACATCTTTGTGACTCAATTTTCAAATTGTATTTCACAACTTAAACTGGTTTCCTGCATATGCAATACAAATTTATTCAGTATGGACCTGATAAATCCAAAGATGTTTCAATCACGGGAACAAGGCTTACCGTTAAATAGGTGCAAGCGCGTTGTGCATTTTCACCTTGGAGGAGCTTTACAAATGTAGGGGCACATTCAGTCACATTTCAAAAGCTAAACTATCTCAACTGCAGTAAATTCAACCAGAATTTGTTGTTATCAAAATTCTAGAATCTGAAATAGAATTCAAAAGTGGTTCACACTTGAATTTAAAGGAATTGAGCTGTCTGTATTCACACTTTGTGTAATGCCAGAAATTGTTTTGTCTGATACCTGGATGTGCAACATTGTGTGTTCTGTGTACCTTTTCGTTTGGTTAGATGGTTGCTCAAAGCTCTTTGATCTCGATGACTTTTTGAAAGAGAGAGGGAGAGCACATGTGAAGTGGTGGGATCAATTTTAACATTTAAGAATATGGACAGTTACATGGATGGGAGAGGTATGGACTGGGTGCAGATCAATAGGACTCGGGGGTGGGGGGGGGGAAAAATGGTTCGGCACAGACTAGAGGGGCCGGGGCCGGGGCCGGGGCCGGGGCCGGGGCCGGGGCCGGGGCCGGGGCCGGGGCCGGGGCCGGGGCCGGGGCCGGGGCCGGGGCCGGGGCCGGGGCCACCTGTTACTGTGCTGTAATGGTTTTATGGCTCTATGTTTTAAAATGGATGGACCAACTTGTGTTCACCTAACACCTTGTATTACTTGAAATTTCACCACCAAATCTCTGCAAGCTACTCTTGGGCAACCTCATCCTGGAGTCTGTCAGTAATGGTAATGTGGTGCCAAGCATTTGTAGTCAGTGTTGTTCAGTGTCATTTAAGAAAATTGGTAAAAACTGAAGTAAGTATTTTCAACATCATTATATGTTTCAATAGTTCACTGCAAAAACAAAGTTAGAAATTATGTGGGGGGGAAAAAAAAGGATTTTGCTTCACCATTTAAAATTCCCCAGGAAACAGAAGGTCCGAAATGCTGCACAATGTCAGGTCTGACATAGAATGGGAGAGGATTTTCTGTTCCTTCACTTTGTAGCATAATATTAGATGATCCCACCGTCTGGCCTCTGCTACTGGATTTCATTTGCTTTAAAAAACACCAGGAAAGGTAGGTGTTTGGTTGTTTCTCATTGGGAACTGCGAGAGCAGGACATGGAACGAGAAGAAGAGCGTTTAAAAAGTACCAGGAAAGGTCGGCTCTTGTTTAAATTTCTCCATTTGGTTAATTAGCTGTAAGAGAAGGCAAGTTCAAGCAGAGCGGCTATTGTGCGAGTGACCCAGTGTGAGTGAAGAGTTGAGGCTGAGGTGAGAAGAAGCCAGTAGGTAGGGTAAGTTTTTCCTTTCGCTATTGCTGATTTGGTAGCTCGTAGTACAGTGCAGGATTGATGACAGCGTATGATATCCTGTAGGATATGGGAATTCATGGAATCTAAGGATTGTGCAGCTGACTATACCTGTGGGAAGTGCAGCCATCTCCAGCTCCTAAAAAAACTATCTTAAGGAACAAGAACTGGAGTTCGATAAACTGAGGATCATCCGAGAGGCTGAGCAAGTCACATACAAGATTTTTCAGCAGGTGATTACAAGAAGAGCACAGGATTTGGATAGTAGATAGGAGAACAGCAAGAGAGATGGGGAAGAAAGAAGCCATTAGCCTCAGCAACATGCTGCTGAGGGGAATTATCTATCTGGGCAAGGCAGCAGCCAGACCAATAGGATTCTCAGAAGGGAAGAGTGAAGTCGGATAGAGTGATAGTCAGAGAGTACTTAATAGCTAGAGGAACAGATAGAGAATCTTCAGCCACGAGAGAGACTCTAGGATAGTGTGTTGCCTCCCAGGTGCTTGGGTCCATTATATCTCTGAGCAGATTCTTAAAGGGGAGGGTGCTCAGCTAGAGGTTGTAGTACATATTGGTAACATTGACCTAGGCAGGAGTGGGGTAGAGGTCCTGTAAAGTAAATTTTGGGAGTTTGGAAAGATGATCTCCAAGGTGGTCATCTCTGCATTACTCCTGGTACCACGAGGTATGGAAGGTCAGAACAGGAAAATGAAGCAGACAAATAAGAAGCTGAGGATATGGTGCAAGGGGCATGGTTTCACATTCTTGGACCATTGGAACCTTTTCTGGGGAAGGGGTGACCTGTACAAGTGGGAAGGTGGCATCTGAACTGGAGTGGAACTAATACCCTAGCAAGAAGGTTTGCTAATGCTGTTTAAGGGTGGGGGATGGGGGGGGTCAACAAGATTCACAGGATGGTGGGAACCAAAGTGAAGAGGCAGTGGTTGACACACAAGTAGGAAACTAGTAAGGAGTTTGTATGGAGGAACAAGTAGATAGGTCAAAATTGCAGCCACTAGCATGGGTTGCAATGCAACTGAGACACGAGAATAAAAAAAAGTGACAAATACAGTATTTAAATGTGCACAGCAAAAAAAAAATGGATGTAGTACAGCTACAGATTGGCAAATAAAATGTAATGGCCATCACGGAATTGTGACTGAAGGATGGATGCCATTGGGAGCTGAATGTCCAATGATACACAGTGTATCAAAAGGATAGGCAGATAAGCGAAGTGGGTGGTGGGAGTGTCGAATGAGCTTCCAGCTGAAGTGGTAGATGCAGGCTCGATTTAAACATTTAAGGGAAATTTGGACAGGGGTATGGAAGGCTATGGACTGAATGCATTTCAGTGATATGAGGCAAGAAAAATTGGTTCGGCACAGACTAGAGGGGCCGAAGTAGCTGCAATTGTTCTATGCTTAGCCTGACATCATTAATTTGCAAAGATGTTGGAGTTGATTGTCAAGGATGAAGTTATGGAGTACTTGGAGAAATATGACAAGATAGACCCAAGACAGCATGCTTTCCTTAAGGGCAAATCTTGCTTGACAAACCTATTGGAATTCTGTGAAGAAGAACTGATGAAGGGTGGGACGATTGGCGTTGTGGTTAGTACAACACCTTTACAGTGCCAGTGATCGGGACCAGATTGGGGTTTAAGTCCAGTGCTGTCTGTAAGGAGTTTGTATGTTCTCCCCATATCTGCGTGGGTTTTCTTCAGGGGCTCTGGTTTCCTCCCACTGTTCAAAGGAGGAATGTAGGCTAATAGGGTGTAAATTGGGTGACATGGACTCATGGGGCGAAATGGCCGGTTCCTGTGCTGTATGTCTAAATTAAAAATTTAAATGACAAGCAGGCGAGATAAAGGATATTCCACGAATGTTGTGTATTTGGATTTTCAAAAGACTTTTAACAGGGTGCCATGAATTAGGCTATTTAACAAGATAAGAGCCCATGGTATAACAGGAAACTAGCATGTGTACAGCTGGTTTGATTGGCAGAAAACAGAGAGTTGGAATACAGGGATCATACTTAGTTGGCTGCCAATTGCTCATGGTGTTCCACAGGAGCCAATGCTATGGCTACTTATTTTATGTGGTCCATCAGTGTTAGATTATGGAATGAATGGCTTTGTGGCAAAGTTTACCAATGAAATGAAGATAGGTGGAGGATCAGGTAGTGTTGAGGAAACAGGGATGCTCCAGAAGGATTTGGACAGATTATGAGAATGGGTAGAGAAGTGGACAAGGAAATAGAATGTCGGAAAATGTCATCATGCACTTTGGTAGAAGAAATAAGTGAGCAGACTATTTTCTAAATCGGTAGAAAATTGAGAATTCCCAGATGCAAAAGGATTTGGGGATCTTCATACAGGATGCCCTGAAGGTAAATTTCAGGCTGAGTTAGAGATGAAGAAAGCAAATGCAATGCTGGAATTCATTTCAAGAGGAATAGAGGACAAGAGCAGGGATGTGATGATGAGGTTGATGTTGAAACCTCACCTGGAATATTGTGAGCAGTTTTGGATTTAAGGATGTGCTAGTGTTGGAGAGGGTTCAGAGGAGGTTCACAAGGATGATTCCTGGAAAAAAAAGGGGGTTTTCATATGTGGGCTCTTGGCCTTTACTCATTGGAATTTAGGAGAATGGTGGCGGGGGGAGGGGGATTTTGTGGAAACATTTTTAATGTTGAAAGGCATGGACAGAATAGATGTTGAAAGTTTGTATCCCATGGTGAGAGAGTCTAAGACAAGAGCGCACAACTTCTCAGGATGGAAGTCTTCCACTTAATTTTAATTTAGGCATACAGCACGGTAACAGGTCATTTCAGCCCATAAGTTCATGCCACCCAATTTATACCCAATTGACCGACACCCCTGGTACGTTTTTAACGGTGGAAGGAAATTAGAGCCCCTGGAGAAAGCCCATGCAGACACAGGGAGAGTGTACAAACTCCTTACAGCACGGGATTCGAACCCTGGTCCTGATACTGGCGCTGTAAAGCATTGCGCTAACTGAATAGACGTGGAAGAATTTCTTTCACTAGAAGATGGTGAATCTGTGGATTTTGTTGCTAAAGGCCATTGAGGAGGCCAAGTCATTGCGTGTATTTAAGGCAGAGATCGATAAGTTCTTGATTAGCCAGGGCATCGAAGGTAATGGGGGGAAATGAGTGGGGAAATGGATCAGCTAAAGATTGATTGGCGGGGCAGTTTAGATGGGCTGAATAGCCTATTTCTGTTCCTATTTCTTATGGCTGGTCTCTGAAGTGGTTATGAATCTGATGGATACAAGAGTGATATGATAGTTTCCAACATAGTTCATGAATCTAGTTATCCACTAGATCTTCATCGACTCCATCTACAACTATTCAACCCCTTGAGTTTTGCAAAGTTAAAATTGCTGCCTGCCGAATTCCAATTCTCTCCTACACCCCATGCAGGCAGGCCATGGAACATCAAAACTTTAAAAAAAAGTTATGTTGGTTTCTGGTTTTACCACACCTCCAGCCAGTGACTTGCAGCCCAACCATCCTTTGAATAAAAGGCTTTTCCTCATCTCTAATCTTTCAGCTGATTCCCTCAAATGATCAACTCCTCCTATAAAGTGAAATGGGCTTTGCTTTCCATTCTGTCTCAGGCAAGGTTAATTCCGCAAACCTCAATTAAATCTCTATTCCAAATAAAAGGACTTGTAAATAAATTCTCTTGCCCCTAGCAATTTCCTCATAAATCTAACCTGTGCCTTTTTATTATCTTGGCTGATAAGCAAAACATCCCATATGCCTTTATAGTCTTCTCCACATGTCCTGTTACCTTTTAGGGTCAATGGTGGGGCACTCCAAGGACCCTTGAGACTGATACACTTTGCAGTCTTTTTTGTGTGTATTTCCTCGCCTTTTATATTAAAAAAAACTTTTTTCTAATCCATGCATATAAATTAAATTTAAGGCAGCAGGTCAAATTATCCAGCAGAACAGAAAAAAGATTTACTTTGTGAAATGGGCTGAATTTGATAAACTATTCTGTCTGAATGTGGTGGTGTAGATCCAAGCGTAGTCCTGGCCCATTATACTGGAGCATTCTTTAATCAAAATCAAGAGTGCTAAAATTAACCTTTCTGAAAAGAGGTTACATTTTGAGGAATGCTTTTGTAGCATGCAGTATTATCACAGTCTAAGTTGCATTATCACAGGAAATGCACGTGTAAAATTAGTACTTGCACTGCCTCCTTCCTTTTCCCCCCCCCTCCAGAAAAAAGTTTGCCCTTGCACCACCATTTAAATGTTTGCATCCCTCACCTAAGTATTAATTTAATGAAGTTCATACTTTAAGGGTGTGTGTTAGGTATCTCTTCTGCTTCACACTTGCAAGAACTTTGTGTATAGTTGGTATATTCTTCCTGAAACTCTGTGGGTTTCCTCTGCCAGATGCTTAGTTTTTCCCATATTCTAAAAGCATCAGAGTGAATTAGTTGTAGGGCCACAGGTGAATGCGAGAGAATGCCAATTGACTTGGGACCAATGAATAGAATGGCTTCCCTCTCTATAACGAGTAACATAAAAAATGTTTATATTGTGCAATTGTCAATTGTTCAATTATTACAACCATTAAGAGGTGTAAGCATTAAAATGGGTCAGATTTCAAGTTTGTTCAACTGACCAATTAAGAAAAACCTGTTCGTTGCTGGGTCTTAATTCTTTGTTCATGCTCACTGAGAGCTTACTCCTTTCTCCAGGAGCAGTATTCCAAATTGAATTTGTGATGTCCTCACACCATAGCAAAATGCATGTATGATCCAATCAGTGGTGGGATCTAGCCCACTGTCCTATATTAGGGCATCGTGATATTCATCAGTTGTGCATGTACAATCTCCAGTTGACCACTGAATACAAGATCAGTGTGATTTAGGCAATGGCCTAGTGTGCAGTTTGAATTGTAAGTAGACCATCAGCAAGTCGGCATTTGATTTATTTCTAGTGGTTTGACAATGTGTTCCTTGAAGGGCAATATTATCCTGTCTTTGGTGCATTTGCTGATCTGAAATTTGCACAGTCATTTACAATGTCCTCCATATTCTTTTCCACTGCTTATTATCGCGTGGAAAATGTGGAAAATGTTACTCTAGAATATGACAAAGATTTAATTGAGAAATTTAGATTCGAGTAGTATTTACATCCTTACTGAAAGTATAATTTTTAATAGTATTTAGATGTTTATCATTTAAATAGTTTATAGCTATAAATTTTTATTCTTGAAATAGATATTTATCCTGTTGACTGTCAATGGAGGTCTATTACCTGGCTATATCTAGGTATAACAGCGAGATGGGGGGGGGGGGGGGGGGGGGGGGGGGGGAGGGCGAAGTCCCAGTCTTATTACTCCTTATCTGAATTGCTGTCACTCAGGATTTACTTACTTAACCTATGAGGGGGGGAAAAAAGTAGTTTACAGGTTAAAAAATGTTTATGTGGAACAAGGCAGCAAATCTCCACACAGACAATAAGAGAAATAACCTAATTTGTGTTTCTGTGCAATTGTTAGAATGCCCTTGTTTTTTTCAAAATTGTCATGGATTATTTTTGTTTCTGGGTAGTTGATTGGCACTGGAGAAGGTGGCAGATGGAGTAAATTGTAGGGAAAATCTGATTATTTTTGGTAGAAAAACTTTGTTTAATAAATAATGAGATAAGATCCATCTTGGTGAGCCCTTTAAGGCCAAAGTTGACATCCACCAATGTGTGAGGAGGGGAAAATGGTGTTTTGGTCTTCGTTGCAAGAGAATTGGAATACAAAAATTGGGAATTATAGCTCAAGACTGAGGAGCTGCCAAACCTATGTGGCGTTCTAGTCTCCACACATAAACAGGGATATACCATATATACTCATTAATAATTGAACTAGTGTAATGGTCTACCCTCCCTTTGGCCCAAGAATCTCGTGTTTTCTGTTTGACCCATGTAAAAGTTGACCCCCCCCCCCCCCTTATTTTCGGCCCTGACTGCCTGCCTATCTGAGCTCCCAAGGCCCTGACCATGGATCCTCACCCCAGATGCCCACCCATCCACGCTCACGACACCCCTCCAATACAGGTTTACCACCCGGTCCCGGCCAATCAAGCTCCTGACACCTTGAACGAAGCAGATACACTAGTTTATATGGTACTTGGATATACTTTTTCTGGAGGTGATGGAGTGTAGATTGGATAGGATGGGTTGTACGTCGGACGAGTAGGATTGGTTGAAACTCTTAGAATTGAGAGGATAGTATGCTCAATGATTCTGAGGATTAACAAGTAAATTGGTGAAAGGCAGTTTCCTCCAGCTGTTGTATGGATAGATGGAAAACATTTAAAGAAGCAATTTCCCCCAGTCTGCGCCCAGTCACAATGTAGAAGAATTTTAGTGTTTTAAATTTCTTTGAAGGTAGTTCACAGCAAGTGCATCAAGTAAAGGAGACACTCAGATTACTTTTAATTTGCACAGGTGCTCAAATAAAGTCAGCTCATTTGTTGGGGGGGAGGGGGGGGGGGAGAAAGTCATACATTCTGCCTATGGATTAACTTTTGTGGAATTGGGATATTTAGTTTGACTCCACAGACCAAAGCTCTAGTCATTTTAACAAAACAAAATGTTTAAATTGCCTGCTTCGTTTCTTGGATTTTCCCCACAAATCATGCACTGTAATTGGGTAAATTAATTTTGTTGAAACTCTAAAAGCAAAGTGTAAGGATCACCACATTCCAAGTTTATTGTCATCAGACTGTACACATTCAACCCAGTGAAACAGCGTTTCTCCAGACCACGGTGCACACGCATATACGTATAATAATCACGTATATCAGGGTTTAATTTAAAACAAATATATAAATAATTTGGGATGCTTTACTCAGTCACTGGATACTATTCATCAATCTCTCGCCCTGCAAGAAGAAGTTATTTCCCAGCCTGGCAGTCCTCATTTTTGATGCTCCATGGTGGTGGTGGCTCCAAGGCCTTGTATTAGCTCTATTTATGTAACACTTCTGGTAAATGTCAGTCAAGGAAAGGGAGACCCTCATGCCACACAATGATGCATCTGGAAAAGTCGCTCTCAATTGTGCTCTTGTAAAAAGTTGCCAGGATAGGGGCTGGTAGCCTTGGTCTCCTTAGGAAGTGTAGGCACTGCTGCGCCTTCCTGACTAATGAAGTGTTTTCCTTTGATTTCTTTAATATTTAGAACATTTGCAATATCTGCCTTAAACAAGCATTCATCTCTTTGAGACTGTGAACTATAGTTCTGTATAGCTTGGCCAGAGAAAGCGTCAACGTTTCATCGTCTGTCAAGATAAACATTATTTCTAGTTTGGGTGGGGATTTCTTTGATTGACAATGAAAAGCACAGTATTTGTCCTTGCCTGCACTTTAGCTAAAGCAATATTAAAATACTTCAGTATACATAATACTATGCAGAAAAAAAGGACTGATAACCACTGGACTGACACTATTTGGTGTGCTGAGCAATGAAAATTTAAATAGTTTGGGGATGTTGTATGCTTAGATCAGGATTTCTGTGCATTGGTGAATGGATGTTGAGTTGAAATTCTGGAATCCTACGAGTGGATCAGAATTGTGTTTGATCAGGTATACATTTATACAGACTCAAGTTGAATAGGTTAATATTCTTTCAGCAAACTTTATAAGTGTAATTATGATATTTGATGCTGCAGTAAAGATTTAAGACTGGATGCTACAATCTTTTTGAGCAAAACTCCAATAATTAGTGAGTTAAAATGAGAAAATTGTAACATCTTCTGGGTTTCTGATGTTGGCCCAATAATTAAAAGACAATGGCGAGTGTACAAATTTGTGATGGTTATCTCTATGCTCCTTCTGTAAACATGCATGAATGTTATAATCATAGCCCACCCCACCGCCTCCCCCCCCCATCCCCACCCAGACAAGGCCATGGTCTATTTTTGGACTCCTGTCGTAAAAATAAATAAATTCTGTTCGATCAAGTTTCTGTAAGGAATGTGAGCCTGAATTTCTTTTGCCACTTTCGCAAGCTCAACATATTCTAAAGTATTTTGTAGCCAATTGAGTATACTTTCTTTGAAGACTTTTCATGGTTGCATTTTATGAAGGTTTCTGTGCAAGTGAACCAGTTAGTTAATCATAGTTAGAGCTTTAAAGAGAAATAAAGTTTGGGAGTACGCATTAATCATAATGAAAAATTTAATGTAATTTGGTATTTTAAGCACACGACATAATCTGCATTTAATATAAAGATTGTCTGTTGCTCAACATCGCCATTTTTGATATGTGATCTCACAGTTTTGCATTTTCTGTAATCGGAACATTTGTTTCTATTTGTAGTTTGTTCATTCCATGGTTTTTACAATGTTGTCACTTAATAATAATATGGGGTTTTATTTTCTCAAGAGCCAAAATAGTAATGAGTTAGTTCAATTTTTATTTTTCGAATATTTTATGTTGCATTTTATTCCCCCCACCCCTACAAGCCATTAATGAAAAGCTGCTCCAGGAAAGGTGGGAAATATCCATTAAAACTTTATTTGTGTATAGTTTTTTTTAAATTTTTTATTTTTCACACCATAAATCACAATAGCCATGATATACACTTTTTCTTTTTCACACATTTACAGTGACTTTTTCTCCCCCCCCCCCCCTTCCCTCCTCCCAAGCCACCCCCCCACCCCCCCCCCCCTCTCATCCATTTTAGGTATACAATCTAGGTTGCATTAATTCAGTCAGACAATGTTGTCATTCAACAAAAATACACCAGAAATTCTACAGAGATTTGTGTATAGTTGAAATTAGTTCAGCGTGGGGGAAATGTCATCTGTATACATTGTATTTAAATTATAGTGTAGTGTAGTTTATATTTAGGTACTATTTTCTGACCCTTTGATTATATTTCATATCTGTAAAGTATAATTGCACACACATTTAAAGCATGATGGTAGTTACTCCATTCATCCCTCATCTTAAGTGATTCAAAACTAGGTTTGAAATCAAAAATCTAACTTTTTTTAGCCCTTGTTTTGAAGTAGTATACGATACAAAGAAGCAAATACTGTACTTGCAGATTTAAACTAGCATTTTGCATTGTAGGTGTGCAGTGTCAGGCAAGTGCTGCACCAAGAGCAGAGAGTTTCATCTTGAAAGAGGGTGAATTATTGTTCTGTCGTTTGTGAATTTTCTATTGTAAATGAAACCATATTGTGTAATTATTAGTATGTGAGTCGATAAAATTCTTGAAATAAAATATATTTGCTCAAAATTGGGAGTTGGAGGTAAAAGATTTCAGTCTGCTGGCTCCAAATGTCTCATGGCAAGTTCCAATTCTCAGTGCAGATTATTCATTTTCAAATTGTTTACAGAGAGGTATAAAATGCACAGGCTGAGAGCGCAGTGTCACATATTCTTCCATACCTTGAAGAAGGGCTCAAGCCCGATGCGTTGGTTATGTATCTTTATTTTTGCTACACGTGATCAGCTGAGTTTCTCCCACATTGCGATTTACTTCAACCATGGTGCGTTGGTTATGTATCTTTATTTTTGCTACACGTAATCAGCTGAGTTTCTCCCACATTGCGATTTACTTCAACCATTGTGCGTTGGTTATGTTTCTTTATTTTTGCTACACGTGATCAGCTGAGTTTCTCCCACATTGCGATTTACTTCAACCATGGTGCGTTGGTTATGTATCTTTATTTTTGCTACACGTGATCAGCTGAGTTTCTCCCACATTGCGATTTACTTCAACCATGGTGCGTTGGTTATGTATCTTTATTTTTGCTACATGTGATCAGCTGAATTTCTCCCACATTGCGATTTACTTCAACCATGGTGCGTTGGTTATGTATCTTTATTTTTGCTACATGTGATCAGCTGAGTTTCTCCCACATTGGGATTTACTTCAACCATGGTGTCTGCATGTTTTACTTCAATTATTCTTTCTGTACTTCAAAAGTTTTTGAATATATTAGAATTGTATTACTAATGTTAAAGAAAACATTTTGCTTTTATTCTGGATAGTTGAAGTTTTACAATTTAAAATGAAAATGCACCACTAATTTTAAAGGCAAAAGCAGTTTCATAGAAACTGTTTAGTAACCTATTTCTAGATTTTGGTGAATGACTAGCTGCTTTCTGAACAGAGGAAAAATTGTGGATATATTAATATCTTAATTGGAAGAATAGTGTCCAATTTAGCATTTGGAGAGAATTGGACAATTTGCCAGATTTCTTTTGAGGAATCAATGATCAAGAAGCTGAATGTGAGGTAGAGAACTTCAGGAGGTCAAAACACTTCAAAAAGAATAAAAATTGAATTGGGGAAAAAAAAGATTTTCCAGTAATACCTCCCGTTTGAAGTGAATGGACTGGCAGCTCCTGCACTGCCTAATCTGGCATATGTTTGATGGGGAAGGATCCTGGCTGTTCTGTAATATTGACCGTTTGCTATCCACTAGTAGGGTTTACCTTCTGAAATTACCCGCCAGTAGCACCTAGCAATTTGGGATTGTGGTGTTTGTGCAAGAACTATCCTACCTTTATGTAGAGAAAAGCTGACAGTTCAACAAAGAACCATCATAATTTCCCTGTAAGTTCTGATCCACGTGATTCACGAGGTCAACGTAGATTAAACAAGTGGATAATATTAAGGGAAATGGCAGTCCACAAAGACATGCTGAGTGGAAAGATATCGTGATGGAACCCATATGTTTACAGATTGTCTCGCAAGTTTTTGTGAGACCTGATGTTTGTATTTCTGTGAGTGTCATGCACAATAATTTCTTGTTGGAAAATATAAAATTCTATGAATGATGCTTGATATGATAAGCGATACTAATCAATTTTTGATACGATAAACATGATTGGTGGGTTCTGTAGATAGGCTGAACAAAAGCAAATAGGACACATCCAGGATAAATTGGAATTGTTTATTGTCGCATGTACTGAGAAACTGTAAAATGCTCTGTTTTGTGTGTTATCCAGGCAAGTGTCAATATGCAGCAGGTTATTCAATAGTAACAAATAAATGTGCAGGGAATAGTTTAAATTATATTTTTTTAAAATTAGGCATACTGCACTGTAACAGGCCAATTTGGCCCTATGAGTGTTCCCAGGAACCTCTAGGGGGAAAAAAAACTCGCGTAGACACGGGAAGAACATACAGACTTCTTACAGTGGGATTCGAACCCCGGTCCTAATCGCTGGTGCTTTAAAGGCTGTGCGTTAACTGGTATGCCAACCATGCCGCCCCAAGTTACGTGTTACAAGTCAAGTAGTCCAGGGTATGGAGTAAAGTACCTTTAAATCTGTGCAAAGGCATCATTTAAGGGTTTGATAACAGCAGGAGGAGAAACTGTCTTTGAATTTGGTAGGCACATTTTGAGAGGGGATGACTATGCTGGGATTTGTCCTTTAAATGTATTCTCAGCTTTCCCCAGACAACACGAGATCTAGGCAGCCGATGGAAGGAAAGGTTGGGTCATGTGTTGGCCTGAACTGTGTTTGCAATTCTCTGCAGATTCTTGTGCTCTTGGGCAAAAGCAGAAATGTAAAATCATTTGGTGCAAAGTTCTTTGCTGCTTGACGCAAGGTTGAACAGCAGGAGATCCAGATTAAAGTCGAAGAATGTTAGTGGAAAATGCAATAGCTACCAACTAATTTTTTTTAAAGAGGAAATTAATTAAATTGTAAAGTAAAAGATAAGTGGTCCAACTGAAATAAAAAGCCAGAAAAGGAGATAGGCATGTAGAAAAATCACCAAAGTAAGGAATCTTGTTGAAAGATTTAATTAAAAGATGTTTCCTTTAAAATTCCAGCACCTGTCACTGGATTACATCATGTTTACTTTGTGTTGACGTGGCACTGGTTGCCGCTTTAACACTATTTCAATAGTTTCTCCGAAAACAATACATTGGCAGTGAAGTATTTTTGTTTTAGTTTTGTAATGTTTTTCGGGACTTGAAAGATGGACATTGGCTAGAGTTTTGGGTACTGACAGTAGTTATGTTTGTAATAAATAAGTCTTTGATATTGTGTTCCTCTAAGCTAGAGTTTGACAGCCTGCAACGTCTAAATTGGCACACGAAACTTGGCCACAATCCTAGAATGTAGACCAGCTGTGTATCTGTAATCCAGCATGAATCAGTGTCGTGGAATGGCAAAAGGCCTCTTATGTAAAATTCAACTTGCTTGAAGAAAGATAATGATTTGACTGTGCCTGACATGGTTTCAGTTGCTTTTCTAATCCCTTTCAGCTCAATGAAAACATGTGCAAGCTCCAAAATGGGGATATAATGAAGGGGAAGAGGAATTGATTTTAAAATTGATGGGGTAGGCAAGCAACTATGTGTTTCCTCATGTAAAGTTCCACTGGTACACTGATTGTGAGGTTATTTTCAAATGAAAGAATTTTGCAGAGATTGCGTCTTTCGAGCCATCCGTTCATTTGTCACCCATGGATTTGCTTCGTATCTACAATAATTAATTAGGCTGTGCTACTGGATAAAGTTAGGGTCATTACTTATGTAGGTTGTTTTATCAATTATAATGGATAAGATTTCAACAATTCTAATTAAAAAAAGATGTTAAATTTCCTTGTAAATCTAACCTTTCACTTCAAAGAATGTAAGGTATTACATTTGCCAAGGTATAACGCAATATGACCTGTTGTACGTACAAAATCTTCAGTGTAGGGATAATCTACCAGTTGTCTTCACAAAGGGTCTATATTACCTTGATTTTCTTTCCATTTGAATGTCCTTGAATGGCAAATTGCATGGCACTGTGCCACATTTGTCACTGTACTCCAAATTCTACTTCCTTACAGCACATATACCACAATGCAAAATGTTTAATTTTGATGTTGGTTTAACAGAGGGCATTACTCCAACAGCTACATGGATAATGTGGCACTTATGCAGGACAGGAACGGAGTTACAGAGAAAGGTTAAACAGGTTAGGACTTTATTCCATGGAGCGCATAAGAATGAGGGGAGTATTGATAGAGGTATACAAAGTTATGATGGGTATAGATAGAGAAAAATTCCACTGAAGTTAGGTGAGGTAAAAACTAGAGGATGAAACTAAGGGTGAAAGGGGAGAAGATTAAAGGGAACATTAGGGAAATTTTTTTCATGTGTTGAGTGGCGGGAGTGTGGAACGAGCTGCCAGCTTAATTGGTAAATACAGGCTTAATTTTGACACAAGAAAAATTAGGACAGGTACATGGATGGTAGAGTCATGGAGGGATATGGTCTGGGTGCAGGTCAACGGGACTAAGCAGAAAAATAATTTGGCACAGACGAGGAGGACTGAAGGGGCTGCTTCTATGCTCAATGTTCTCTAGTTCCTTGCATTATAGCACTGGAGCAGACTTCATTGGATCGACTGTTAATGTGAGATTTTATCTATCTGGCTGTTCAGATGGGTTATTAGGGTTTGTTTTGAAGTGTAGCAAGTTCCTCCAATAAACATCCAACATTCAACTTCCTCCCAACCTTGTCAAAATAGGTTATTTGTTCAAACAATGAGAAGCTGGAGGGTTAGGCAACTTCCATGGAGAGAAATGGCTTAGCAAACATTTCATATTGGAAGTCTTAATCTTGAAAAAGAGTCCTGATCCAAAATGTTCCCTGACCGTTTCTCTCTGTTTCCACCTGACCTACTGAGTCCTTGCAGTTTCCCACTGATCCTGATTCTAGAATCGGAAGTTCTCGCGTTACTCTCAGTTAGTTAGTCACACTCTTATTGGAGTTTTAGTCATGCAAATTTGTCAGATTTGTGAAGCAAGATGGTTTCCTGAGGATCTAAAAGAAATGGTATTAATGTTTTCTTGAGTGCATTCATACATGACAGCAGAGATTTTTAAAAATTAGTCCAGATGGTGTTATATTTAAAATACTATTTTAAATTATGAATTAACAATTATATAACACCTAATCTAATTTAACTAACATCTAAACTTAACTAGATTTATCTACACTTATCTCACTTAAACTATATGCGAATATATTGGTGTGTGTGGAATACACTGAGCCACTTACAGCTCAAAGCTCAATTCTTGAAGGGGAGTTTCAGGTTCATTAATTCATTGACGACGCCTTGGCTTGAAATTGATGCGACACACAGGTGTTGGATGAACGCAACATGCAGTCCTTGGATGAATGTGCCACGCAAGCTTTAAAAATAAGTTACCCAGTTCCTTGAAGAGGGTGAAAGAAACTGGGGGTGATAGAACATTAATTCCTTATGAAACCATTATTGAGGTGCTTCACAGAAATGTCTTTTTCAGATGAGTACCTTCTTCTGCATTAGAGAACCCTTTTCATGGATCTGTCATGGTATTTCTTCTGCAACTTTAAAACCCTTTGTGGGTCAATCAAAGTAGTCTCTCATCCTTGTGTCTATAACCACACAGAGGCCAAGTGGGTTTCTCATTCCCACGAAGGAGGTCGAAGAGCTGTTTACTCTTGTGCTGTGTCCTTAAAATGCCCTCTTGAGCAAATGATGCACTGTTCTTTCCAGGGCTTCTGTGTTGATTCTGCAACTGTATCAAGTAAAAGGAACATGATGTTCAAAGCTTGCTGCTGGTTTCAGAGTCACTTCAAATCCTGCAGGCAGGTTGTTAAATCTGTACTCTTAAAAGGAGAGTCCCACAATAAAATGAAGTGAAAAACGGGAGAACGTCACAAGAATAAAACACAAAAGTCTGGAGACTGCAGTGATTGAAGTAAAACACAATGCTGGAGAAATTTAGCAGGTCAAACAGTGTACCTAATATAGCAAATATAAATATAGGGCTCTAGGCCAAAATGTTGGTTATATAAAGTACACGGTTTGACCGACTGATTTTTCTCCGGTATTTTTAAAATTATTTTCTTAGTTGCATACCCTTTCCTGATTTAGGCATAATAACCAGGTTAATTAATTTGGATGCTAATATTTTAGATTTATTTTCATACGAGTTGCAAACCACAATGAGTTGGAAATGGGACAAATTAGTTTTCCCTCTTATTTAATCCTTCTGCATTGCAGGCTGGAAACACAACAGATTGCAGATACTGGAACCTAGAGCAAATAAAACAAAACGGCTGAAGGGTTGAACAGCATCTGTTTCATCTCAACCTGAAACATTTACCTTTCTTTGCCTCTACAGGAGCTGCTTAACCCACTGAGTTCTTCCAGCAGTCTGTCCTTTTGCATTGTACTGTTATGAGCCCAGAAGACCCCAAAACCCAGCAGCAATAGATATTCACCAAGACAAATGGTTACTTAAACAAAAGTTGCTTTTAATTATCTTTAAACATGAAAACAGAATCACACTTTAACTTAACCCCCTTCTAATTCTAAGCACACGTGTATGTAATGTATTTGTAAGTTCTGAAAAGTTCTTTGGTTCACAGTCCAATCTCATCTCTCATTCCTCCAAGTTCACTGGTTGCAGGCAATTCTTACACTGTGCACTTTATAAAGTTCACCAGGCTTTGGTGCTTGAAAGGTAAATGGTTACCACTCAGGAAGGTTTCCAGAGAGAGATTTGTTGTACATTTACTTGTATCAGCCACTTCAGTGTCTTGTCGAAGAAACTTGCCCGGTCAGGGTTCTCTAGATGATAACCTCTTTCTTTCAGGTCACCACAGAGTTCCTTTCTGTTTCGCTTATTCCAAGTGAAACATTAGACAGCTACTCCTCTCCTCTTGCATGAACCACAAGGGCTTTGACCAGCCATCTTCCAAATGGAGCTTTCCACAAGTTTGCGAACTTGTGCTGTTTCAGTCCCGGCACCTTCTGCTGGCTGTAACACTGTAGAAGATCTCTCTCTGAAAGCTTGTTTGACTCTCTCTGCTTGCAAAACCACATGACCCTCCTAGAAGAGAAAGCTCTCTTCCAGACAGTTCGGACAAGATCTTTCATCCGTTCCCTTTTGTAAACCACAATCCATTAGTAGTCTCTTGAGCACTCTCCAAAGCTCTTGCAAAAACTGTGGAGCCGATATGTCTAGCATTAGCAGAGCTCCAGTATTTCAAATAAGATCTGCTTTAAAGTGTTTAGATGTAACCTACTCTAACAAACCTTTCCCTATTTATCTCCCAAAAACATACCTATTTTGTTCAATCAGCACCATTTGGTGCTTTGGTATGGAATGATGCACACTGTTCTCTTTGGTGAAAGTGTCTTTGCCTTTGCTTGGTGCTGTTGAAGGAATAGCAGAAATGGAAGAATTGCCATTGCAAGTCAATTTCTGCAGTCACAAGAAAACCTTGAATATTGGTTTCAGGCTGCCTTAATACATCAATGTGGTACCTGATGTACAATTTAAAAGCTCAGTCATATATATAGTGTGTCAGGCTCCCTTTTTGTGCCAAAATTAGAGTACAGGAGTATTTCTTGTTGCAAAGTTGAAGGAATCTTCCAAATTGTTCTTTTCAAAAAGTAAAAGATGATAATTTTTAGCTTTTATCATTTGTAACTTTAAACTCTTATCATTTTTTGTAAATGGCTTCCATTACGATGAACATCAGTTACACAGGCATAATGATTAACAGATCTTGGGACTTAAGCTTCTTCACCTTATTGTTCTTTATCTGGAGACTGATGTTTTCAACTGTTTCTCACCAAATACTTTTGACTCTGGAAAACCTGCTCATATTTGTGTTAACAAAGTTGCTCATCTTATCAGACAGACTATACCACCCATTTAACCTACAACTCCTGATATGTTTCAAACGATGGGGGAGTGGAACTGGAGCTCCCAGAGAAAACCCACTTAGACATGGAGAGAATGTACCCACTCCTTCCAGGCAGCGTGGGATTTGAACCCAAGTCCTGATTACTGGTGCTGTAACAGCTTTGCACTCACTGCTACACTAACTATGCCACCCAAGTACTTTCAAGTACTGTTCAATTCTATTGAATGGGTGATTAATAGTAAGTTCCAATTTTGCCATCCAAATAATTCCTTCATAAGGTTACACTGGATCTTTGCGTGTGAACATTGGGAATGTTCAAAACAGGCAGCAAATTCACCAAAGTCTGTACATCTGGCAATTTGCAGTTCTAAAGAAGTTATGAAAAAGTTTCTTGCAAAGATTTGTTAATGGCTGTCCAGTTTCCTCTCCTTGCTTTATCTGATTTTTGGTCGATGGCTCATTTTCCATTAATTTAACCCTCTCCCTATCATCCAGTCATGTCCTCTTTAGAACCTTTGAACTGTTCCACATATCCTAATGTAATTGGCAGCTTTATTCATTCCTCATTCGTCAACATTTCAAATGTTGCGACCTTTTACAATGTCCAGTCAGTTAGCAATGAATTGCAAATAAGTTCAAGGGAATACAGTTAATCTATTCTATTGCCGTTTCTTCTAAAATTCTTGCAATTCTGGATAGTACACAAGTTTTTAAAAAAAATTGTGGTGGAAATGTTCTCGTTCATGAACCTGCCAATATTTTTTTTATTGCTGCCCTCTAATACTGGTTAGTGGAGCACCTAATTTTCCTCTTCTAACCACTCACAAGGATGTATAGGAGCTTCCTGAATCCTGTCGGTCAACTGTCTTTGCCTGCACTCTCCTGGGGCACCCTAGATCAGTATGTTGAGGAAGTAACAAGGGAGCAGGTTAAATTTTTTTTAATATAATTTAAATTAAAGGGTCCATAAACCCATGCTACCCAATTGACCTAAAATCCCCAGTACATTTCGAACGGTGGGGGGAAATTTTGAGCCCCCTGAGAAAACCCACAAAGACACAGGGAGAATATACCAACTGCTTGCAGACAGCGTGGGATTCAAAATCCTTGCTGATCAGTGGCACAGTATTGCCTTAACCAGTACACTAACTGTGTCGCCCTATTTTAAATGTGGTATCATATAATGAAGAAGGGTTCTTAATCTGATTGTGTAGAAACCTTTAATGAGGAGTGACCTTCATAAATTTTATATAAAGGCTGAAGGTGGTCCAGTTGAATGTGAAACTAAATATAATCGAAGCAAACTTCAAAGAAATGAGTATGCATTGGCTATAATAGATTGGGAAACTACATTAAGGTGGCAAACAAGCAATGACGATTGCTTGAAGAATAAATAAATATTTAATTAAAAAGCATTTCCTTTTTAAGGCAGGTGAGCTGCAGGATTGGTAACAAGAATCCATCAAAAAAATAGATTGATGGAAATTAAATGGCATCAAACTGCACAGAAGTATCTTCTGGAAATGGTGGAAAACAAAAAGTTTAGAGTTACCATGTTGGGGCAAAAAAAAGTATTTTTAAAATACAGATTGAGAAATTAGTGGGGCCGAAAGCTGACAAATCCCTTGGACTCAATGGCCTCCCTTCCAAGGCATTGAAAAAGCTGGCTATCGAGATGCTGGTTTTCATCTTTCAAAGTTCTGTGGATTGTAGAATGGTCCTCCTTGGTGGGAATCAAATATGCTGAGCCTTCAGCCTGTTCAGTCCACCTCACTGTTCTGAATGAAGTGTTATAATCCTGGTACATTGTTGGGTGCTAAGTTGGTATTCAGGATGGAGATTGAATGGTGCACCCACAACAACTTCTCACTTAATGTTACCAAGACCAAGAAGCTGATAGTTGACTTAAGGAAGGGAAAATCAGAGGTGTGTGAATTTAAGTTCTTGGGAATCGCTAGGATCTTTCCAAGACCCAATGCACAAATGGGATCATGCAGAAAGCATGTCAGCGTCTCTTTCTTCAGGAGTTTGCGGAGCTTTGTAGGTAGGTCAGAATCAGAATTTATTGTCATGAACAAGTCACGAAATTCGGTGTTTTGCGGCAGCGTCACAGTGGAAACATTCATTTTATGAACCATCTTACAACAATGTTAGTGCACGAAAAGTAAGGCAGTGTCTTTGGTTCTAGAATTTGATGGCAGTGGGGAAGAAACTGTCGCTATGCCACTGAGGGCTCATCTTTAGACTCCTGTATCTCCTTCCCGATGGTAGCAGAGTGAAGAAGGCATGGCCTGGGTAGTTGGGGTCTTTGAGGATAGAGCCCACATTTTTTAAGCTACCTCATCATTGGACATTGGAAGCCCTGGCAAATTTCTTCGGATGTTTGGTAAAAGTGTGCTGACCAGCTGCATCACGCTCTGGTATGGGGATGCCAATACCCCTGAGCATAAAGCCCTGCAAAAGATAATGAGCATCACTGCAAAACCCTCTCCACCATTGAGAATGTCAGAATGTCTACAGAGACCATCATCAAGGATTCACATCAACCAGCACTTGTTCTGTTTTGGTTGATATAGGTGCCATAAAACTCGCACCACCAAGTTCAGGAACAGCTGCTATGCTTCCACCAACAGACTCAACCACAAACCCAGATTCATTTAAGGACTCTTACTTTGCACTTTATTCATTGTTTTCTTCTCTTTATTGCACAGTCAGTTTGTTTACACGTGTCGTTGAGTAGTATTTTTTTTGAACTACCAATAAGTGGTAATCCTGCCTGGCCTGCAGGAAAAAAATAATCTGAGAGTTGTATGTGATGTCATGTATGTACTCTGTGACAATAAATCTGAAATCAGAAATGTGGGTTATGAGAAAGGTGTAGAAAGGCCTCAAGACTAGATAAATAGGCAATCTCAGACTGAAGTTAGAAGAATGTTTTCACGGGCTGGATGGTGGTGAATTGTTAGAACTCCCTGTCTAACGGGATTATGAAGATTTGCTTGTGAGTGTATTCAAAGCAGTGATCGATTTTGGGATACTGAAAGATACGTAGTTAATGAGGGAAAGTCATGCTGAAACAAAAGATGATTGAATGACAGAGCATGCATCAAGGAGCCAAGTGCACTACCCTTGTTGCAGTTTCTTCTGTTGCAAAGTTTTTTCCCCCAAAGTATCGGCATACTCTATATAATGAACTCCTGACCAGGCCAAATAATGTATTCAGAATCTATGATTTTGCATTGCATGAAGATGTAAATGATGTTCTAAAACCCCTCTATTTTGTTACGTGAACTGTCAGAAATGATATTACAGAAACAAGCAAGAAATAAATTTAAAGTTGATGCTAATTTGCTTAAATATTTTAATCAAAATATGTCCATTGGTTTGGAAGCTAATGGTTTTTCATGTATCCAGCCAAAAATTCAAACTGTTACATATACATTGGCCTAAGCTTATATTTTGTGCTTATACAGTATAATGTGTAGTATCTATATTTGTAAGTTTTACTGCCTTATAACAGTTCATTTAAATGGTTGATTACCTGCTAATAAAGGATTTTTGCTGACTACATATTGGCATTCAAATTAAGTTTGATAAGGTATTAAACACGTGTAAGGTTGCGCTGAATTAATACTTTCAACTCTTCTGTCAGTCAGATTGAACAGTCTAAATTCATCAGAGCTTCTTTCTGTCAAAATTATAATTCTGTGGGGTATTACAGGATAAACCGAAAAGTAGCACTTGTGGGCTGTAAGATTATAGAATAATGCTAATTCAGCAGTGGAGCAGTTCATATGTTATTCTTTGTTAAGGAACTTTGCAGAACCTTAATGTTGAAGCTTATTGTCATTCCATGTTGATAATCTTCGACTGGTTTAATAATTTTTCCTCATGCCTGGCTAGTCTGCAAGTTGCACAATAATCACTCAGGCAGCTTTGTAATCAATGCCCACAGTAATAGGATTCCTCTGGCCACTGGCAATTAATAAATTTGTGTCTTTTTAAAACACTAGCAAGTTGGCCTGAAATACGAGTGACTAGCTTCTCATTTGCATATTTATTGCAGTGGAAAAATTCACAAGGAATGATTGATGTGGAGCCTGCCTTTTGAATTCCAAACAGCACATTATTATGAAATGAAAAATGCTGGTGTACAGTTGATTAAAGTTGAAGACGGCAGGATCGGTGTTTTTTAGATTGTAGGAGAATTAAAGGCATACTTTAATGGATGTTGACAAGAAATGAACTAACAAAAGCAAAGCAAAGGATTTGGTTGAAAAGATTTAATCAAATGTATTCTTGGGATTAATTGCAGGGGACGACTAGAGAAAGCAGCAGGCTTGTGGATTTGAATGAAAACCATTGTTCTCGGGTCACAGATGTGGGTTTCCTGTCATATTGAGCGATAGACTTGCTATCCTAAGAGTGATGGTGGACGAAGCACTTTTTTTTGAAAGTCATTCCTCTGTTTAATAAGTAATACTCATTATTTTCATAACTAGAAAGAAAGGAAACTGATCCAGAAAGGCTGGAATATATAAAAGGTATTATCCTCTTCCCACCCCACCACCACCCCGATCAAATTCATTTTCAGGTTCATTTTTGAGGCATGGGCATGACTCAAAATACCAGCATTAATTGCCCATCCCCAACTGCCCTTAAACTTTGTGGCACACCGCTCCTTCGTTTACTGCGGCCCGTGGAATGGAAAGCGTGGTCTGCTATGACGTGCTATTTCAGGAATTTGACCTGATGGCACAAAAGGCTGATGTTTCCAATTAGGATAGTGTGTTGCTTGTAGAATTTTCTGGTGAGGTTGCAGGTAAGAGAGTTGCTGACAAAGCGTAAGTGAATCATTGGGTTTTGCGGTAGTCAGAAGAAAAACATGAAAGCCTGCAGACGCTGTGGTAGAAGTACTGGAAATCCCCTGATTATGAACGAGATCCATTCCTATATCTGTCTTTAAGTCATAAGTCAGAACAGGTACATACAGTTCTTATTTGGCATCAATTCGTGAAATGTTTGTCTTAATGCTGTAAAAAAAATTTTTTTTTAAAGAAACAGCAGTTTACATAGAAAAAAAAAAGATCATGATTAAACGTTAACACATACTCTCATTCCATCGATGTTTTGCATACCAGAAGGGGGATTCGTGAGGTCACATTATGCGCATGCACGAATTGGGGACACCATTTATTCCTAAGTAAGAGTTGTCCGCAAGTCAGACATTCGTAACCGGGGACTCCCTGTAAAAACAATGCTGGAGAAACTCAGCAGTTCAAACGGTGTATTTCATATAGCAAAGATAAAGATACTAGCCAACGTTTAGGGCTTGAGTGCTGCATCAAGGTATGGAAAATGTCGGCAGGTGTCTGCACAAAATGGGGAGGGGTGGGGGAGGAGCATGATCCCAAAGGTAGGAGGTAATAGGTGGATGAGGGAGGGCACACCAACAAGCAAGGGGAGGAGAGATGGCACTGACAATAGAAAGGGATAGGGTTGGAGAGCTAATGGATAGAAGACAAAGAGGAAGGGAAGAAGAATGGAGAGTAGGTTAGCAGAAACCGGAGAAGTCAATGTTAATGTTGGAGAGTGCCCAGACAGAAAATCAGGTGTTGTTCCTTATGGATGGTTTTGGAGGGAGAGTACATGAGGTGAATCATTGGTATGCACTTGTCGTATTTTAAACTGGATCTTGAATGAGTTGCCTAGCAAGGGGATAATTAGGACATGGTTAAATCATATTCGACTCCCTGATCAAGGCTCTAACTGGACCCTGAATTGCATCACTCTCTTTACCCCCCACCACAACTACCACAATCCCTCTCTTCACTCTACCCAAAGTTTCTATTGAATTTTTAAAAAGTTAAACATCATTTAGACATACATAATAGTAACAGGCCCTTCTGGCCCACAGGCCCATGATGTCCAATTACATCCAATCCCCTTCCCCTGGTACTTTTGAAGGGTGGGAGGAAACCGGAGTACTCGGATGAAACCCTCTCAGACAGAGGGAGAATGTGCAAGCTCCTTCACAGGCAGCACTGGATTTGAACCCTGCTAGCTGGACCCGTAACAATGCTGTGCTAACCGCTACACTAACCATGCCACCCTCCGTGGTCCCACAGTGGTGTAGTGAACAAAGAAAATTGTTAAAGGCTATTGAGACATGACAACGAATTTAAGCCTTTGCAGCTACTTTATTTTTCTAGAATATTTTCATGATCCAAAGAATCATTGCTACATGTGTGAACCAATTTAGCCTGCTTACCCCTTTGAATTTCTTTCTTTTAAATTATATTTATTGAGTTTAATAAAAAAATACAAACATATTGATCCAATACACAGATTTAAAGATAAGAAAAAGACAATTAGCGCCTATTGCAAAAATACTGAAATAATACATATCAACGTTGTGTGTGAACATCTCGATTACCCCTTTTACAAAATTTCTGAAAAGAGAAAAAAAAAGAAAACTCCTTATTAATCAAACCTCTCTTTCCAAACAAGTTTGCTTGTTAATCTGAAATACTTAGGAAATGAAAGACGACATTCAGAAACCAGACGGTGCTGTTCGGGAGCATCCAATTGTCCCAATTTGTTAAATTATAGGCCCCACATCCTGTAGAAGTTCCTTTTTAGATCTTAAACTTTTAAAAAATGTTTTACATAAAAATCTTCCAAGCGTGTATGATCAAATTCATCATATTAATTCAGAATGCAAACAAATAACAATCTAAAACTATATACATGATGGTGTATATAAACACTCCCCCATTCAAAATACCTCCCTCCTCCAAAATTCTCCCCCACCCTCAGAATAATTAAAATAAGAATAAAATATAGTGGTATAGAAAGAAGAAACTTTCAGGATTTCCCAGAGGACTATCTTCTCACTTATCTACTTTACCAAAATCTTTTAATACATTTTGGAGGTCATTTCTGATCGATTCAGAGGTACAGGAAGGCCCAACATTATCAATTTAAACCTTATGTTTGGGTATACATGCTCCAATTAACATTGAATCTAATTTTTTTCTAAACTTAGGAAAGCAATTACCTTCTGTAACCATTGTCCATGAATTTCTACAAGTTTTATCTAATGAATTAAACTGGTGCAGGACGGACTTCTGTGATACATCTGCGACAGTTTAAGATTTGTGAGGATATTGTTTCCAGCCCTTTGATATGGTGGTTCACTAGTTCAGGGACATGGGTCAAGGGAAGAATGGAGATAAATTATTTCTCTATCATGTAAGTCCTAATCCCACCAGACCCAAATGTTGAGATCCTGGATCTTTCTGTTGAGTGGCTGTCACAGTTTTGAAATATTTTCCATTGCAAGTGATGAGAGCTCTCTCTTGTTGTGGTGTCAAAATAATGCAGTAGCTTGCTTGAACATTACAAAGAAAAGTAAACCATATTGGTGCAGCCTTGCACACTAGACAAAACTGGTAAAGATGACCCTTAAATTACTTCACTTAAAAAAAAACATTAGTAAACTGGGAGGATTATTCCAAAGTTCCAGTCAAATTATGGTCTCTATTACAATACCAGCTTTGTGTTCTAGAGTCATTTATTTAATTTTTTTTTTCTGTTGTGATATTTTAAGTTTGTTCTCTTGAGCAGTAGTTCAAGCCTCACATATTGTGACAGTTGCGCTATCTTCCATTAACTCTTTGTGAAATGTTAACGATAACAATTTTCAATTCAATAATTTGTCTGTTGGTAACTAACTTTTTTAAACTATCTTACATTTAGCAGTAGGAATGTAATATATTTTTGCAGATAGACAAAAGAAAATTGTAGATTTTAAAGGTTTCAGGAAATGACCTCGAATGTGTTAGATAAAAATGACCTGATTGGAAGAAAATTCATAATTACTGCAATAAGGTATTTATCTTGCATCTATTACATTTGTCCATCCGTGCGGTACCGGATGTAAACAGCATCTTCATTGTTGAGGTCTTTCATGGCTTGTTTCAGCATCATGCTGAAAAAGATTGAAGTCTATTCAATCTGAGGCGCCTGCAAGCTCACACCAAGACACAAGAGCAACTTGTCCGTGAACTACTCTTTGCAGAAGATGCCGCTTTAGTTGCCCATTCAGAGCCAGCTCTTCAGCGCTTGACGTCCTGTTTTGCGGAAACTGCCAGAATGTTTGGCCTGGAAGTCAGCCTGAAGAAAACTGAGGTCCTCCATCAGCCAGCTCCCCACCATGACTACCAGCCCCCCACATCTCCCTCGGGCACACAAAACTCAAAACAGTCAACCAGTTTACCTATCTCGGCTGCACCATTTCATCGGATGCAAGGATCGACAACGAGATAGATAACAGACTCGCCAAGGCAAATAGCGCCTTTGGAAGACTACACAAAAGAGTCTGGAAAAACAACCAACTGAAAAACCTCACAAAGATTAGCGTATACAGAGCCGTTGTCATACCCACACTCCTGTTCGGCTCCGAATCATGGGTCCTTTACCGGCATCACCTACGGCTCCTAGAACGCTTCCACCAGCATTGTCTCCGCTCCATCCTCAACATTCATTGGAGCGACTTCATCTCCAACATCAAAGTACTCGAGATGGCAGAGGCCGACAGCATCGAATCTACGCTGCTGAAGATCCAACTGCGCTGGGTAGGTCACGTCTCCAGAATGGAGGACCATCGCCTTCCCAAGATCGTGTTATATGGCGAGCTCTCCACTGGCCACCGAGACAGAGGTGCACCAAAGAAGAGGTACAAGGACTGCCTAAAGAAAGCTCTTGGTGCCTGCCACATTGACCACCGCCAGTGGGCTGATATCGCCTCAAACCGTGCATCTTGGCGCCTCACAGTTCGGCAGGCAGCAACCTCCTTTGAAGAAGACCGCAGAGCCCACCTCACCGTCAAAAGACAAAGGAGGAAAAACCCAACACCCAACCCCAACCCACCAATTTTCCCTTGCAACTGCGTCTGCCTGTCCCGCATCGGACTTGTCAGCCACAAACGAGCCTGCAGCTGACGTGGACATTACCTCTCCATAAATCTTCGTCTGTGAAGCCAAGCCAAAGAAGAAGAATTACATTTGTAAATATACACTACTTATAGCTTTACTTTACCTACCCCTCCCCCCCCCCCAACCATAACCTACAATTAAATATTTTTCTATATTAGTGTACTGCATATTAGTGGTCAAGGAACCAGAGCACCATATTTTTAAGTTTCATTTAAAGAAAATAAATCCTCCAGTCCCTTAAATGATTAGTCATGTATTAAGTGTTTATGGGCTGTGTGGTCTCAATTTGTCATTTAGTGTTGTGATTTCCAAAAATTAAAGGCTGTTGTCAATGCTTTGAGATTGCTCCCTCTCACGGCTACATTCCTTTATCCCACACCCCAACAAAAAACAGAAACATAACTCAATTTGGCATGGGAGTAAATAAATATGGAAATTTTTGAAATACATTAACAATAGCAAATTTTTCAGAATACTTAAGTTGACATTTGGTAAACTTAAAAAACAGATCATGCAGTAACAGAGGGTGAACTAGTTGCCCAAGGCAGGCAGATTTAGAGTGCAGTAAGTGGCACTCAATTTCTGTATGAAACTAGAATGCAAGAAATCATCAATAAAATAGATATGTAGCAATTTCTCGTTTTCTGCTCTCTATTTCCCCAATCTGTCTTCTCTCCTTTTAACTTGCTGCCCTCTGCTAATCCATGGTGGACATTGGGTTTGTCATTTAGTTGACTGCAAACCTAGATCAATCAATGTCCAGAAAACTAAAGGTGGAGGGCGCATTCTAATTTTTGTTCACTGTAACGTTGCCTTCTAATCATTCCTTTTAGTCTCTCAGGACCTGGCACCACTAAGAGCCGCAAAGATGTGCACCAGTTTCATGCGGATACGTTACTGGTTCTACAAGAAGCCGAACTCCTTTTTATCCATTTGAAGTTGAATGCCACATGATGTACAAAACACACACTTCACTGGTAAAACCCTCCCCACCTTTGAGAACATCTACAGGGAACGCTGCCGTCGGAGAGCAGCAGCAATCATCAAAGATCCACATCACCCAGCACCTGCTGTATTCTTGCTGCTACGATCAGGAAAGAGGTAGAGGTGCCACAAGACTCGCACCACTGGGCTCAGAAACCGCATCAGACTCCTAACAACAAAATCAATCAGGGACTTGTTTAAGGACTTACTTCTCCATTTTATTGATTTTTTTCTCTCTCTCTCTGTTGCACAGTTAGTTTGTTTATATTTCTTTTTGTTTAAATAATTGTGTAATTGTTCTTGTGCAAACAATTGTGTAATTATGCGGCATGTTTAGCACAACGCTGATATAGCGCCAGCGATCAGGACTGGGGTTCGAATCCCATGCTATCTGTAAAGAGTCTGTATGTTCTCTCCATGTCTGCGTGAGTTTCTTCTGGATCCTCTGGTTTCCTCCCACCATTCAAAATGTACCGGGGGTTGTGGGTGTGATTGGGCAGCAGGGACCAAAAGGGCCTGTTGCTGTGGTGTGTCTAAACTGAAAATTTCAAATTAATCAAACTGCTTCAATGGAGTGGGGGTGGGGGGGGGGGGGGGGGGAAGGGGGAAGAGAAGCCAAGTTAATAAGTAATTTTGATATTTGTAGCCTATTCAGTGGGACCCTCAGGCAGAGGAATTCTTCTGGAATACTCCATGTTTTTTGTTGCTATTCTTTAGAGGATGTGGGTGACGCTGTTAGAATTATTTTGTGAACCTTTAAGTGCTCCTGAACGGAGGAGGGAGTTGCTCATATTGGTAGGTCTGAAGTCATTTGCGGGCCATTATGGCTAAGGGTAGAAGGTTTATTTCACTGCACAGCTATTAAATCATATGGGTTTTTATGACTATTTGCTCTTTTCATGGTTACTGTTTTAAAACTAGTAATTTTTTTTTGTTTTATTTAAGGCACAAATTTAAATTCCCATCATGCCATGATTAGTTTGAACTTGTGTCACTTGGTAAATTTTTAAATTTATATAAATTAAAAAAAATTAAGATATACACCACAGAACCAGGCCCTTCCGGCCCATGATCTCGTGCCGCCCAATTACACTCAAGTGACCTACAACCCCTGTACATTTTGGAGAGTGGGAAGAAACCAGAGCCCTCAGAGGAAACCCACAAAGACACGGGGAGACCGTACAAATTCCTTACAGACAACGCCGATTCAAACCTGAGTTGCTGGCTCTGTAACAGTGTGGCGCTAACTCCTACTCAAACTGTGCCATCCCTATACTAACACGCTGCCCAAATAGTCAGTAATGTAGCCAATACCTCTGCGATCAAATCCCTGATTTTTATAATATGCCAGTAAAATTCAAAAGTTTCTTTTGTTTGAAATTGTAACTTGCTAAAATACAAGCAACCTCTATCATTGTTCACCTCGTGGCTTGGCTTCGCAAATGAAGATTTAGGAAGGATCGTAGCCATGGGCCTCCACAATGGATTTTTTTAGGTGGAATGTAATGTGCGCAGTACTGGCCCCACCCTTAACATCCAGGGTTTATCTGCTGGGACAGTGACAGTCTTGAGTCCTAGGTTTTACGTTGGAATGTTCTCCTAGATCAGCAGTTTTTAAACTGCCCCTCCCCAAACTCACATTCTACTTTAAGCAATCCCCCATGCCATAAGTGCTCTGTGATTAGTAAGGGATTGCTTAAGGTGGTATGTGGGTAGAAAGAAAAAGTTTGAAAACCACTGTTTTAATCGTACTTAATTGACTCGTTATGTGCACGGCTTTATAACTCCAAAGGAAATGGGCCAATGGCAATCCCTTACTAATCGCAGAGCACTAATGGCATAAGGATTGCTGAAGGTAGAATGTGAATTTAAGGGGGCTGTTTGAAACCTGCCTGATGAGGCTAATGAACCCCTTCTGCCAAGGTTTGGAATGAGAGTTTTCCTTCTTAGGTTGGCTGCTAACCAAGGCTAATGAGCCCAGCCTACCCATCCAGTAACACTGACAGACACTCAGTCACCCTGTGATGTAGCAAACTCAGTGAAAATGGGGGACAGGAACGATGAGGTGTTGCTACGGATCCAGTAATGTAAGCAAGGCCATTTGCAGTGACCTCCTGCCTGGCAAGCCGGACGTGGTGATCACTACACTGAGAAAAGAGGGGCGATGTATCATGCGTGCACTTTCCCTGGGACCATCAGACCCAGACCTCACCCACCCCCTCTATTATTGTAGAATGGATGTAATTATTGGCAGTGTTACGTTGATGCACATAACGAATAAGGAAAATAAACTTTTACCACAAAGATGGTGCAGTTTTTGTGTGTAATCTGTGCCTTCCATGCAGGCCTAACATGGATGACGCAATAATGTCTTTATTACATATTTAGAAGCTTTCATTTTCTTACCAGTTTACTGTTATGTGATTGGCTTTAAGATGGATTACCATTCCAGACTTTTGATGCCAATTTTGGGACACTAAGTAACTTTTAATCAGTAGTATCTTAATGATGTACTAATTCCATATTTTTCCCACAAATGGGGTTATCTCTGAAGTGACTAAAATATAAAATGAATACAGATAAAGTGTAATGTATAAACTTCATGCATGCTTTTCTCCTTAGCCTCTAAAGCATTGAAGGCACTCTTGAGGTCACAAGTTGAGCTTCAGGATGAACTACTTTTCCAGCATCCTGACACGCAACACTTTGTCAGTGGCAGGAATCCAGAGACAGATAGGTAAGCCTGGTGATGAAATGTAAGTGAGATGATAATGGGATATTTTAGCCACTTTCAAAGCACTGCCAATATTGTATTCCACCTAATTGCAGTGGATGTTGAGCAGGTGTTTGCGAAGCCATTGGGAGTTAGTCGACAAGATTGTGTTGGCAGTCCAAGAACAGTCCCAATAGACGTGAATTTACTGCCTTTATGTGGCTATCAAAATAAATGGTGGTGAATTCAAGTTCATAGATTTATACAACACTCAGGAAGAATTTTGTGGATGCCAAATCTTAGCTGTTTTAAGTGTTTTCCTCCAAGTGTGGTACAACTTCCAAGTAATTCACAGTTTTAAAAAATTATATATAATTATTTTTTGTTCTTGGATAAATATTAGTTTTAATTATTTCCTGTTTAATTTTTAAAATTTAGACACGGTAACAAACCCTTTCAACAGCAATTCCCTCCTCTTTGCACTCTACTTTCCTACCAGAAGAGCAGCAACTTTATATGGACGACCACTTCAATGTTACATTATCAATTTGGTCATTTTCCTTTTTGTTTTTAAAGCTCCCTGGTGATTGCATTAACCCCCACCATCACCGGGTCAAGCTACCAGGAATGGTCACTAAATATAATCTACAACCCCAAAACAACAATTTATTTCCCCAACCTCACATTTTGTTTTCCAGAATTTCCTGGCAGTGTGAACAACATTCACTGCAGTTCACAAGTCCATGCTGCCCAAATACACCCAATTGACCTGCACTCCCAGTACGTTTTTGAATGGAGGAAGGAAACTGGAGCACCCGGAGGAAACCCACACAGGCACGAGGAGAATGTACAAACAACTCCTTACACACAGCACTGGATTCAAATCACTGGCGCTGTAACAGAATTGCGCGAACCGCTCTGCCCTTTAAACATTTAGGACCTGACAGTGATTAGTGTTGCTTATTTCCTTGGGAAAATAGCCAGAGAATTGTAGAGCACAGAATTGGGCCTTTTTGTTTTCTATCTCCATGCTGATCTTGTAGTCAGCTTCACTAAGCTCATTTGCTTGCACTAGTTCTCTATCCTTCTCTGCCTTGTTGATTTAAGCGTCTGTCTAAATGCGATGGATGTTGACTCATTGCTTGTGAAGCTATTGGGAGTTACAGGTGACAAAACAACTTCCACAAATTTTCTAACAGTAATAGGTGCTAAGTAAAAGCAAATTTTGCTTTTATTGTAAATGCAAATTTTGATTCTCCCAGATAAATGACATTTTCTTTTTATCCTGTCAATCCCAGATCAGTAAATAAAAATGATAAACTCTTCAAATGAAAGTGCAACCTTTGAGCAGAAAGTCTAGAAGCTTGGAGACCAGCACCTCTAGGTTCAAGAGCAGTTTCTTTCTAGCAGCTTTCAGACTCGTGAACCTCCCCTTGGTAAACTAATCATGACTGTTCTGATGGCACACAAGGACTGACTGCACTATTTGAAGTCGCTTTTACTTAGCACTAGGATTACTGTAGAACATAGAACATTACAGCACGGAACAGGTCCCTCAGCGTGTTGTGCCGACCTATGTAAACCTACTTCACAATAATCTAATTTTTCCCTACCTCACATCCATAAGCACATGGATGTCCCTATTGTACCAGCCTCCACTATCACTTCTGAACTATCTTGTGCATTTGACTTTTTTTAAACTATGTTTTGATTTACAAATACCTGTTTAGCTACACCAAGTAAGAATTTCAGTGTATATGTACATTGTATAATATATAAGGCAATAAACATCATTATTTAAAATATCCTTTATATTAATTTTAAAGTTATAAATAAAAGGATTACACTCTCAAAACTTTACTAAGGAGCAAAATGTTGGCCATGTTAAGGCATTACCAAGAATTGTCCAGATTTGTGATTTTTGTATTGTGCAATCATGCTTTGTGCAAATAAAAGAGTCGACCTTTTCAATGTACTTCTTTGTTTCCAGTGATGAGGCTCCAAGCGATAAAGAAATCGAGGGAGTGCAGGGGAGAAAACGACCATTGAAAAGGAAGTTGAAAATGGATGAATACCCGGACTTCATGGCCAAGCGGTTTGCTGACTTCAAAACCTATCGGAACAGCACGTTGCAGAAATGGCATGAAAAGACCAAATTAGCTTCGGGAAAAATGGGCAAGGTGAATTGATTTTTGTCTTTCTGCATTGAATTTGACATTTTCTGAAAACGAGAGGTTAGTTTGTGGCTGTTTTCAAAGTTACCTTCTAATTCTAGCACCAGGAAGCATATTGTCTGCATGCTTACTGGCAAGTTTGCTAAAAAAATTCCAAACAAATATTAATAAGTAAATGAGTGTTAGTTGTGACTTATTTTACACTTTGAATTATAGTTTGTAAACTATTTTACAGAACTGAAAATGTTTAAGTATGGGTGGGGTAAAAGATTTAAAAGGGTCCTCAGGAGCACCTTTCTCATTGAGGTGTGGAACAAATTCAAAGGATTGAGAGTGACAGACCTGGACAAATGGTGGTATGTAACTGTGAACTTTATAACGGTGAACCAGTACAAGACAAGCACACACGCTTGCAAACTGATTTCGATATCATATAAATGGTCTGAACTATAACTACAGAGGGTTAAAACAAAGAATACCCACCACCCTTCCCCTGGCAAGCTGACACAGCATTCAACTTATAGAAGCTATTTACAAGTTAGATCAGATGACCCGCAATGGTTTCCTTTGAGGTTCATGCGAAAGGGAGTCCCTACTTCTCATTTGGTTAGTTCTCCAGCATTCTTTGCGATCCCCAGTGGCTCAGGTAGTTACCTCCGCACGAGGACAAAGAAGAAAGAGCGTGACTGGACAACATGATCAGGTTTTGTACCTGGCACCAAAGGGCTGACTTGGCCTTGTGACATCAGGAAAGTATCTGGCCCAGACAGAGTTCCTGATTGATAAGTTGTTCAGCACAGATTTTTAATACTCAATGTATTCTCAGATATCTTCAATATTTCATCTAGTTGGGCATGGTACCCACCTGTTTCAAACGTGTCAATCATACCAGTGCCCAAGAAGAGTGCAGTAACTTGTCTTGATCACTATTGACCAGTAGCCCTTACATCTACAGTGATGAAGTGTTTTGAAAGGCTGGTGTTGAAGCAGATCAACTCCTGTCTGAGTGGTGACATGGGTTCGTTCCAGTTCACCTGTCGTAGCAACAGATCTACAATGGATGTCATCAAACTGCCTCCACACAAAGCCTTGGAACACCTGGACAGTCAAGATCCATTCATCAGGATGCTCTTTATTGACTACAGTTCGGCTTTTAACACCATCATCACCTCAAAACTGATCAGCAAACTCCTGGGACTCAACACCTCTCTGTGTAATTTGATCATAGATTTCCTCACCTCCAGACCACAATCAGTGAGGATTGGTAAGGACATCCCCTCCACAATCTCCATCAGTACTGGAGCACCACAGGGCTGTGTTCTTCATCCCCTGCTCTACTCACTTTACGTGTACGACCATGTGGCTTGGTATGACAATAACACCATCTACAAATTTGCCGACGACGCCACAGTAGTATAAAGAAAGGTGATGAGTCAGCACACAGGAGGGAGATTAAAATCTTGGCTGAATGGTGCACCAACAACAATCTTGCAGTCAATGTCACCAAGACCAAGGAGCTGATTGTTGACTTCAGGAAAGGAAAACTAGAGGTATACAATCCAGTGATCATTGGGGGATCAGAGGTGGAGAGGGTGAGCAAATTTAGGTTCTTGGGAGTCACTATCTCTGAGGATCTTTCCAGGGCAACACACTAATGACATCGTGAAGAAAGCACGTCAATGCCTCCACTTCCTCAGGAGTTTCTGGAGCTTTGGTATGTCATTAGAAAACCTGGCAAATTTCTATAGAATTGTGGTGGAAAGTGTGCTGACTGGCTACATCATGACCTGGTATGGGGACACTAATACTCCTGATTGGAAATCCCCCCAAAAGGTAGTGGACACAGCCCAGGACATCACATACAAAACCCTCCCCTCTGTCGAGAACATCTACAGGGAACGCTGCCGTCAGAGAGCAGCAGCAATCAAGGATCCACTCCACCCAGCACACGCTCTGTTCTCGCTGCTACCATCAGCAAAGAGGTCTAGGTGCCACAAGACTCCCACCACCAGGTTCAGGGACAGCTGCTACCCCTCCGCCATCGGACTCGATAACAACAAAATCAATCAGGGTCTCATTTAAGGACACTTACTTTTGCACTCAATTAATTTTTTTATTCTCTCTATTGCTCAGTCAGTTTCTTTACATTTATTATCTGTTTACAGTTCTTTATTTGTTTACATGTATATGCTGTGTACATTTATTTTTGCACTACCAGTAATTGGTGATTCTGCCTCACCTGCTGGAAAAAGAATCTCAGGGTTGTATGTGATGTCATGTATGTACTCTGACAATAAATCTGAAATTGAATCTGAGGTGACCAATTATAAGGTGACTAACCATGAGGTGGTATCAGTTGTGTGTGGATCTGACATTCAGTGGCACAGGGGAGAGTGACCATCGACCTCTTTTTCCTGTCTCACCAGTAAAGTGACACTCCATAATACACTCACATAGAGGGTTGTTGGGACAAGCTGCCAGAAGAAGTTGTAGAGGCAGGTACAATTGTAATGTGTGCCTGAAAAATTAGACAGGTACATAGATAGTAAAGGTTGGACTGAACTTGGGCAAATGGGATGCTTGGGTAGACTACTTGGTTGACATGAACAAGTTGGGGCTCAAGGACCTGTTTCAGAGTTGTAAAACTGACTACATGCACAAAATATCAATACATCAATAATGAATGAAATCAACAACAGTTTTCCTTTGGACAAGCAATGGTCATGTTGGGGTAAATATCCAGGAAGTTGCATTTAATCAACCACCTTTAAACCGTCTAAAATGAGAGGAGACTACTTCGATAATTGAGAGTCTTCACCATCAGATATATTTTTAACATTTTGATTTGCCGATTATGATTCAGGCACAATTTGTTTTCCCTTCAAAATATTTTGTTCTGGAAAATTTTTGACAGTTTGATTCTTAGCTTCAACCCAGTGAGACTATGTGGGTACAGCCAGGTATTGGATAACTATTTCCACTGGATCAAGAACCTGGACAACAAAAAACCAACTTTCACTGAAGGACACCCAATTTCACTTTTGCTGGTTTATACAAAATTATTCTAATATCACGCAAGAATTGTAATGTTATTGTGCTTGAGTGAAATTTTGTGCATGGTTTAAATATTTAATATTACTGGATTAGAAGTCCATGTAAAATTTGTATTGGAACACTAGTGTTTCTGTGTCCTTGTATGTCATTCATTAATAGACTTTTTTAAAAACAAGAATGAACTGGAATTTGGAAAAAAATCTCAAAACAGTATGCTTTTAAATGGATTGTTACACCAATTCTTAAAACACTGGTTTTACTATTCCAGGGTTTCAGTGCTTTTGAGCGTCCAATCTTGACTCAGATCGAACAGATTATGATGGATAAGGAGAGATTAGTGCGACGGACACAGACTAAACGGTCCTTTTACAGCATTCTTGGAAAGGTGGATGAAAATTCTCAGCAGATTCCAGAATCTGTTCCTGGAGAGACGGTATGTCGTCATGAAATTAGAGTTATGGCCCTGTGTTCTGAGAGGACAGCTTTGCTTTTTCTCCCCAATTTAAAAAAAAAATGTTTTCTTGGTTAGGCAATGGCATAACTGGGTTCCTAGGAACGTCGGCAGCACGGTTAGCAGAGTAGTTAGTGCAACGCCTTTACAGCGCCAGCAATCAGGATCAGATTGGGGTTGGAATCCTGCGCTGTCTTTAAAGAGTTTGTATGTTCTCCCTGTGTCTGTGTGGGTTTTCTCCAGGGACTCTGGTTTCCTCCCACCGTTCAAAAAAAAAATACCGGGAGTGTAGCTTACTTGGACTCGAAGGCCAAAATAGCCTGTAACCCTGCTGTGTGTCTAGATTTAAATAAACAAAAATGGGAGAGGAAGCAGGCAAGGTATATAAAGATAAGTGGACAAAAGGTAATGAATGCTTCAAACTCATACCCTTCTTAACCTATAAATTGTAAAAGATAAATGCCATTTGGAGTATTTTGCTATTATTAAATAGTTCCTAAATTTGGTTGCAGCCTGCATTAAGTTTACCGATCTCAGCTGGCACAAAGCACTGTGCTTTGTCTCTTTGCTCCAGGCTATGGAGAGAAAGAACCTATTGCTGATCATTATCCATTGACACCTGCTGGAAAGACAAGAGTGTTGGCAGGTTTGGACATGATTGCTTCATTCTTCCAGTCACCAGCCCCGTTTAGGGGCTGTATGAAGAATGGCCACACGATCGAGGTATCAGAGAAATCATGCCACACAATGTTGGAGGCATTAATGCCTTCAGCAATTTAAAATAAGATAATTTTTGAGTGGTAAGGATGTTTATTTTTTTTTAAAAAGCTAAATTCTGGGAATACTTAGCAGGTTGGACAACATCTGTGGAGCAAGAAACAAATTGAGAAATGTTGGGTCAATGACTTGTGACAATACTTTGTGGATGTTTATGTTTGCAAAGTAAGGCATTTAAACAATTGCATGATTAAACAAATTCTTTTCATCATTCTGAAACTATTTTGATTTGTATGAATTCGCTGTTTTCATTATCTGCTGAATGTATATTGCTTTGAAGTTGATAATTTGATGGTTATTGTGCAATGTACATATGCACAGAAATTCTTTCTTGCTGCAGCCCAACAGGTACCTCATGAAAATATCAACTGCAATAGTATACGTTAAATTAAAAAAGGTAGATAAATATTCGCGGTTACAAGTGGTGTTACAATAGTGCGGTTAGTCCTCCCTCCTATGGTGCTGTCAGAACAGTCCATGATTAGTGTAACAAAGTCAATGAGCCTGGAAGGGAATTTTTCTTGAGCCGACAAGTGCTAAATTTCCAGCTTCTGTACCTTGTAACTTGCTTTCTGAGTTCTAAAGTTAATTACACTTTTAAATTTGATTTCTATCGGGTAGAATTGAATCAGAAGGTTAAACAACAGTTGTTGTTAGCACTTTAAACTTGGGAATATTTTTAAATAAACATCCTGTCTTGCTGGCAAATATCTTGGGTTTAAAACAAATCACAATTGCCTGCAAACACAGTAGATAAAAGCATTACGTGATATGGCAGTGAGCCATCAGACTATTGCAGGGCTCAAACTGAATCCATGGACTGTGCTCGTTAAAGTATCTGAGCTCTAATTCCACAGTATAACTGGCTTTGCTTTATCACTTCTGGAAAGGAGAACTTGGAGAACATGAGGGCTAATTAGTGATGCCACCTGGGAACAAATCCCCTGCCAGAATTGTGGCCAATGAGAAGAATCAGCCTTGGAAAAATGGGAATACGACGAGTCTTCAGCAAGTACAAAAACTTCAGGGTGGAGGTGGGGGGTAAATTCGATGGGGGGGGAAAAAAATCACAATGATTAAAAGGCACTTGGGCAAATACAATCACCACACTTAAGACGGGTACCACTGGACAGCAATTTTTGTTTCACAAGGTTTGCTTCCCGAAAAAAAAAAAAATTGAGGATTATGATAGACGACTTCAAGCTGAGCATAAAAGATAATTTCAGATTTGCAGTATCACGTAGGAAGTTGGGGAAACATTAAATTAACTTTTATTGAATTTAGCAAGTTTAATTGCATATTGATGCTGACACATTGTGTTAGTTCAACTGACCTTAAAAAAAAATGTTTTGCTGCTGATCTTTGTTTGTACTCAGCATCTGATGCCTCTCGTGTCAGTGTCCGACGATAATCAGCTGGCATTGATGGATTCCATTTGCCCGAATACCGCTTTTCCATGGTTGCAATGTTCTGGCGAAACCATTAACCCTGTTCGTCACTGACTGCGCCGAGATCAGCCGGGAAGACTCCCAAATGCGGTTGCAGAAAATGAATTCTCTTTGACGTGTTGCACTTTGTGGTTTTTATATGCTTGAAGTATGACAGGAAATCACAAAAATAGGATCTATTTTTTAAAAATTGTAGGTGATAGGAGGATTTTATGGCAATTTTAGTGATCAGCAGGCCTAAAATCCAAAAGTGTTCAGGACGCAATATCTTTGTGGCCAGTGCAATTGGATGGAAAAAGGCTTAGAGGGAGACGGGCCCGATGCAAGGAACTGGGATTAGATGGCATGAGCCAGGTGGGATGAACGTTCCTGTTTATGTGCTGTAAAATCTATGAAAAAGATTTAAAATATGCAGACTATCTATTGTGTGTCTGGACTGTGAAATAATGGTGACCTTTATTAAAGTTGGAATTCTCTCAGCCTGACCTCTATAATGGACAGACAGGTTATTTTTCTCCACAGGAGATTGTGCCACAAGCAAAGTCAAATGCACATTTGAAAGACAGAGATGAAGAGATTTTTGACGATGATGATTTCTACCATCAGGTGAGTGTTCTTAAATAAAGCGCAGTATTCACTGACTCAAGCTACTGTTTGGATATCAATAAAGCATCTAAATTGACATGAGATACCTAGCAATAGAGAAGACGGGGGTCATGGCAGTCAGATTCTTCCAAATCAGAGAAACATTTCAGTCAGCAAGTCTTGCATTAAGAGTCATTTTGCAATAAATCATCTCAGAAAAGATACAGAGCTGGCACTTGTTCTGGATGAACAGCGCAGTGACCTGGATAATAGACAATGTTATCAACTTTTTTTTCAAAGCTGGATTAAACTGCCAAACACAGTGAGTAACTATGATCAAGTTCAAGAAATGTCACATGGCTAAGAATTTTTGTTTTACTCTGGGTGCAGGTTACATGACGTTCCAAAGTCATCTGAGGTGACACTAAGTGTGTGTGTGTGTATGTGTGTGTGTGTGTGTGAATCCATGGACTGTGCTCGTTAAGATAACCGGAAAATAAATAGGTAAAAAAAAATACGGAAGCTTAAAATTTGTGCACTTCATTATTGGTTCCCCAATCACTCAACATGCAATCTCAAGCAACTAGAAAATACATTTATCTGGCATCTACCAATCCCATAGGTGCCAGACACCAGGGTTTTAGGGTATATATTTGGTGAATATGAATATGATTTATGCCTTGTAAAAGAAGGGAAAACTACAACAGCAAACTGCAAACAACTCAAGAAAATAACTCTTGTGATGTTCTCAGGGCAAGGGAGATGTGATAACTATTACAGTAAAATCCCAGTTATCCGGAATTCAAGCAACTGGCAGAAAAAAAAATTGTGGACAATAAATAGGTAAAATAGGGGAGTCTAAAATTGTTGACCCCTAGCAGTTAGTTCACCAATCACGCAAAAGGCAATCACCAACTTTTCCGCATCTACTAATCCTTATCGGTGATCAGAACTTAATGTGTTGACGTGTCGGTGTTAGTCGCTTCAGAGTTTGGATACTTTAAACTTTTTTGTTGATTTAATCACTAATCAAATTTGGAATATTTTTGCAGCAATTATTTCCAACTCAGCTGTGTAATGAAATGACTTAATTCAATTTTTTTTTGATTAATGTAGTAAGTGACTTTGAATTATCAGTAGACTGTGTAAAGATTTTTTTTACATTTGCAGTGCTCAAGTTGTATTGTAATTTGCAAGATGTTAACATAGATGGGGCAAAGTGCCAGGATTGATGTTGTTGTTGTTGTAACTGGTTTCTGTAAATGTAAGTGTATGAGAATATAATTCTCACAGATTATATTTGCTTCAAGGCTAAGGAAATTATTTTTCCAAGTTTGAGAGACAGTGGAAGAGATGAAATGTACATTTCAAGTTCATTATCATCTGACTGCACTTGTTTATGTGTGTATTGTAGCACTTGGTGAATCAGAGGTTTTGAAACTGTATACAAGAGAGCCACACAAATGCAGTTAAGGAAGACGACCATTGGACCCTTTTGAAACTTTCACTGATCTTGCACTATTCTTTCTGGACTCCGCCTCTGGCTTCAATACCATCCATAGCCCTTAGCAAACTCATTCTGTAATTTCAGGACCAATTTCACTGCATCCATCTGCAATAAAACCACAATTAATGAAGATGGGTAATGACATCTCCTCCATAATCACACTCAACACTGGCACTTCTCGACATGCATTCACTCACCTACTACACTCCCTCTGCATCTACAACTGTACAGCTAAGCACATTTTCAACGCCATCTTCAAATTTGCTGACTACACCACAGTAGTAGGCCAGGTGTCAAATAATGTTGAAAAGGTATAGAGGAAAGAGATTGAAAGGCAAGTGGCATGGAGCCAAAGTAACAACCTCTCTCAACATCAATAAGATGAAGGAGATCATTGACTCTGATAGGGGCCTGCACCCCTATCCACATTAATAATGCCGGTGGGGGGAGGAGTCACGTGATGGAGTAGTGGCCGGACGGTGAACTCCAGCCCTCTCCAGAAAAGTCGGGAAAAACGAGAGAAAATACAAAGGCACAGAAATACAAGTTAAAGAAAAGTGAATATAAAGGTGGAAAGAAGATGGAGACAAAAGGAGAAAAATCAAAATCAACGGAAAGAAGAGAGGAAGAGAAGACAACGGAGGAAAAAGGTGAAGGCCTTACCTGTCCGAAGAGGCCCGCTGTGGAGAGAAGACCCCACTACCTCAGGTCGGTAGAAAGAGAACTACAACAATGGCTCACAGAGCCGAGTAAAAGTGCGCAACTGCGCATGCGCGACTCCTCGCGCATGCGCGATGCGCATACAAAAAAACACACCGACGGGAGGGGGGACCAGCTGGGGAGTCGATCTCCACAGCCGGCAACGACAGCTGCAGAACACCTGCAGCAAGAAGACACCACAGAAGACAATGGAAACAAGAAAGAAGAGGAGGAAAGGGCAGCAAAGAAACAACAGATGGTCAACCTAGAGGAAGAAGAAGAGGAAGAGGAAGAGTACAGGGAAATAGAAGAAGAAAAGATAGGCAAGGTAAAGGAGGTACTTGCTCTTGTTAGAGGATACATGGAGTCATTTAAAGAATGGCAAACACAGGAATTCAATGATTTAAGAAGAAGAATAAACAACACAGAAAAGAAAATAAATAAAATGGATATGACCTTAACAGAAATGGGGAAAAAAATGGACAAGATGGAAGAACGGGCAATAGCAGCAGAAATGGAGGTAGAAGACTTAAAAAAGAAATTGGAGGAATCTAATAAAAAAACTAAAGAGACACAAGAATTACTAGCCCAAAAAATAGATATAATGGAAAATTATAACAGAAGAAATAACATAAAGATAGTGGGCCTTAAGGAAGATGTAGAAGGCAAGAATATGAGGGAGTTTATAAAAGAATGGATCCCTAAGGCCCTAGGATGTCCAGAACTACAGCAAGAAATGGAAATAGAAAGGGCACATAGAGCATTGGCCCCTAAACCACAACCACAACAAAAACCAAGATCTATTGTAGTAAAATTCCTAAGATATACTACAAGAGAAAAGGTGCTGGAGAAGACAATGGAAAAAGTAAGAGAGGGCAACAAACCACTGGAGTATAAAGGGCAAAAAATCTTCATTTATCCAGATATAAGCTTTGAACTCCTAAAGAAGAGAAAAGAGTTCAATGCAGCAAAAGCGATTTTATGGAAGAAAGGATATAAATTTACACTGAAGCATCCTGCGGTATTGAAAATATTTATTCCAGGACAACAAAACAGACTATTCTCGGATCCAGAAGAAGCACGAAAATTTGCAGAACAATTACAAAAATAGACTGAGGGATGAAGACGGGTAATGAGAGCAAAAATTATCACGATTGATATGTATGTGGGTAAAGACAAAAATAGACTGAGGGATGAAGACGGGTAAGGAGGGTAAAAATGACCACGATTGATATGTATGCGGGCAAAGAGGTATAAGAGTGAATAGAGACAACGGGCATATGTGAAAGTATCTGTAATTAAAGGAAAACATAGAAAGTATAGACAAGAATTAATAAGGGAAGGTAATGGAATAGAGAGAATAAGGAGGGAACTAAAAGAGTGACCTTTGTGACATATAAAAACGAAATCTTTTCTGGGGGGGGCTGGGTGGGGGGAAAAGAGCGGTCACTGCAAAATCAGTTGACGCTTGCGAGTGGATTCGCAAATCCAAATGGAGAGGGGAGATGTGGTTGTCCGACAAGGGATAAAGGGCAACTCAGGAGGGGAAGGGGAGATTGGGGATAAAGAAGATAGAAATAGGAGAATAAGGAAAATGTTGGATGTTGTAGGAATGTTGTCTGGTAAAGAGTTGAAAATAAGAAAACAGAAATGGAAAAGGAGGAAAGGTAATGATGGAAAAACGGAAAGAGAAGATAAACAAAATATAAAATGGCTACGCTGAACTATATGACTCTAAATATTAATGGAATACATAACCAAATTAAAAGGAAGAAACTACTAAATTTACTGAAAAAGGAAAAAATAGATATAGCATTTGTCCAAGAAACACATTTAACTGAATTGGAGCACAAGAAATTAAAGAGAGATTGGGTAGGACATGTAACAGCAGCATCGTATAATTCAAAAGCAAGAGGAGTGGCTATATTAATTAGCAAAAATGTGCCATTTAAAATAGAAGAGGAAATAATAGATCCAGCAGGGAGATATGTTATGATAAAATGTCAGATATATTCAGAGCTTTGGAATCTACTTAATATATATTCACCTAACGAAGAAGATCAAAAGTTTATGCAAGATATCTTTTTGAAGGTAGCTAATACGCAAGGGAACATACTAATAGGAGGGGATTTCAATCTGAATTTGGATCCAAATATGGATAAAACGGGGAAAAAAATTAACAGGAAGAACAAAGTAACCAAATTTATAATTAAATCAATGCAAGAAATGAAACTTGTGGACATATGGAGGAAACAAAACCCAAAAGAAAAGGAATACTCATACTACTCGACTAGACATAAAACATACTCAAGGATAGACCTATTCCTGTTATCAGCCCACATACAAGGGAGAGTTAGGAAAACGGAATATAAAGCTAGACTATTATCGGACCACTCACCCCTGTTATTGGCAATAGAGCTAGAAGACATCCCTCCAAGAATGTATAGATGGAGATTAAACCCCATGCTACTTAAAAGACAGGATTTTAGAGAATTTATTGAAAAACAATTAAAAATGTACTTTGAAGTAAATACGGAATCAGTGGAAGATAAGTTTATACTATGGGACGCAATGAAAGCATTCATTAGAGGGCAAATAATAAGTTATGCAACCAAGATGAAGAAGGACTATAATCAGGAAACAGAGCAGTTGGAAAGGGAAATAATAAACATAGAAAAAAAATTAGCAATAAAGGAAGATACAACCAAAAGAAGAGAATTGGCGGATAAAAAAATAAAATATGAAACATTACAAACATATAAGGTGGAGAAGAATATAATGAAGACAAAACAGAAATATTATGAACTAGGGGAAAAAACACACAAAATCCTAGCATGGCAGCTTAAGACAGAGCAAACTAAGAAAACGGTATTGGCAACAAGGAAAAAAGACAAACAAATTACATATAATCCAAAAGAAATTAAGGAAAACTTCAGAGAATTCTATGAACAATTATACCGAACCGAAAACGAAGGGAAAGAAGGGAAAATAGATGAATTTTTGACTAAAATTGAACTACCAAAACTACAAATAGAGGAACAAAATAAATTAACAGAACCATTTGGAACAGTAGAAATACAAGAGATAATAAAAAATTTACCAAATAATAAGACACCAGGAGAGGATGGACTCCCAATAGAATTCTACAAAACATTTAAAGACCTAATAATACCGCCCCTCCTGGATGTAATCAACCAGATTGATGAGACACAAAACTTACCAGATTCATGTAAAACAGCAATAATTACAGTGATACTAAAACAAGGGAAAGATCCACTCTCACCAGCGTCATATAGACCAATATCTTTGCTAAACACAGATTATAAGATAATAGCTAAACTATTAGCGAACAGATTAGCAGAACAGGTACCGAAAATGGTAAATTTAGACCAAACTGGATTTATCAAAAAAAGACGCACAACAGACAATATTTGTAAATTTATTAACTTAATTCATGCAGTAGAAGGAAATAAAGCACCGGCAGTAGCAGTTGCTTTAGACGCAGAGAAGGCCTTCGACAGAGTAGAATGGAATTACTTGTTCAAAGTATTGCAAAAATTCAGTTTACCGGAGAAGTATATTAATTGGATTAAAGCATTATATAAGGGACCGTTAGCGAAAGTGACAGTAAATGGACATGTATCAAAGCAATTTAACTTAAGCAGGTCAACGCGGCAGGGATGCCCACTATCACCATTATTGTTTGCGCTAGCTATAGAACCACTAGCAGAATCGATAAGAAGAGATAATAATATAAAAGGAATAAAAATAAAAGACAGGGAATATAAAATCAGTCTGTTTGCGGATGATGTGATAGTGTACTTAACAGAACCAGAACTATCAATAAAAGAACTATATAAGAAATTGAAGGAATATGGAGAAGTGTCGGGATACAAGATAAACGTAAATAAAAGTGAAGCAATGCCTATGAATAACGCGGATTTCTCAAAATTTAAGGAGGAATCCCCATTCAGATGGCAAACGCAGGCAATAAGATACCTAGGTGTGCAAATAAACAAAAATCTAGGCCAATTATATAAACTCAATTACAATCCACTAATGAAAAAACTACAGGACGATTTAGAGCATTGGAAAGAGCTACCACTAACACTGATAGGAAGGATAAACTGTATTAAAATGAACATTTTTCCAAGGATACTATACTTATTTCAGGCATTGCCAATACAACTGACAGAAAAATTCTTCAAAGAGTTAAAGAAAATAATAAGGAGATTTTTATGGAGAGGGGGGAAACCGAGGATAGCACTAGACAAATTAACAGAATGGTATAAACAAGGAGGCTTACAATTGCCAAACTTCAAAAATTATTATAGAGCCGCACAATTAAGGTACCTATCAGATTTTTATCAAACAAGGGAAAAACCAGACTGGACGAGACTAGAATTAGATAAAATAGGGGAAAAGATACCTGAACACATATTATATAAATGGGACGAAAAATTGGTACAACATAGAACTTCTCCAGTATTACACCATCTCCTCAATATATGGAAGAAGATACATGTAGAAAGAAATAAAATAAATTACCAAATACCAAAACTAATATTGACGCAAAATAAGCTACTCCCTTTTACAATAGACAACCTTGCCTTTAGAAAATGGGAAAAAAAAGGGATTAAAAGAATAGAAAATTGTTTTTCAGGAAGTAGATTCTTATCCTTTGAACAAATGAGAGATAAGTACAATATAACGGGAGATACAGCGCTGGCATATTACCAACTGAGATCCTACTTGAAAGATAAATTAGGAAGCAACTTGAGTTTACCAGAGGGAAGTAACCTTGAATATGTGATTACAGATACAATGTTAATCAAAAGATTTATAAAAAATATGTATATTAAACTGCAAGAAAAGGAAAATGAGGAAACAAATGGTAAAACTAAACAAAAATGGGAACAAGATTTAAATATAAAGATAAAAAAGGAAACATGGGAGAAGTTATGCTCTGGAACGATGAGAAATACAATAAATACGAGGCTGCGTATGATACAATATAATTGGTTACACAGACTATACATTACACCGCAAAAGTTAAATAAATGGGACCCAACAGTATCTGATAGATGTTTTCGATGTAAAAAAGAAAGGGGAACAACAATTCATGCAATCTGGACATGTGAGAGAGTAGAAAAATTTTGGGATGATCTCAATCAGATATTAAATAAAATAACAGAAAACAATATACCAAAGAATCCAGAGATCTTTCTCCTAAGTAACATAAAAAATAAAGAATTTGGAATTGACTTGGAGGATGCACAAAAAAGATTTGTTAAGATAGCCCTAGCTGTAGCAAAAAAATGTATTATGTCAACCTGGAAATTGGAAGATAATTTGAAAATACAACAATGGTATATAGAAATGAATAAATGTATTCCATTAGAAAAAATAACATATAGTTTAAGAAATAATATTGAAATATTCGAACAAGTATGGGAGCCTTACATTAAATACAATAGCGAAAACCTACCGGGAACAAACATTACCTAAGTTGATGGAAGGAGAAGAGAAGAAAAAAATGGACTCAGTAGAATTTCTGGTGTATTTTTGTTGAATGACAACATTGTCTAACTGAATTAATGCAACCTAGATTGTATAACTAAAATGGATGAGAGGGGGGAGGGATGGGGGGGTGGCTTGGGAGGAGGGAGGGGGGAGGGAGAAAAAGTCACTGTAAATGTGTGGAAAAGAAAAAGTGTATATCATGGCTATTGTGATTTATGGTGTGAAAAATAAAAAATTAAAAAAAAAAAAAAAAAATAAAAAAAAAATAATGCCGGTGGAAAGAATAGATAGCTTTAAGTTCTTGGGACTGACCTGACCTCATAAAAATACACTTGCACAATGGTCAAGAAAGTGCACCAATGCCTCTACTTTCTTGGAAGTTCAGCAGGTCCCCTTGTCCGACCAAAATTTGTGCAGGTACACCATCAGAAGCAGACTTGCTGGATGCATCACAGACTGGTCTGGGAGCTAATCTGCTCAAGGTCGGAAGAAGCTACAGAAGGTAGTGAATGTATCTAATAACACAGCACCCAACTTCCCTCCCTTCATGGACTTCAACGAACTGAAGGGCCCATAATGCTCTGAATGTGAACTCCTCCCTCCCTTGGGGAGAATGCCTAATAGTGTGGAAGTGCACACCATCAGGCTTAAAGACAGCTTCTTCCCCACACCAGTTAGGCTCCCAAGGGAGCTCTCAGCAGTCGTACCATGCTGCCCTTGCTTGGTTTTAATTGATCTTTTCATAGCAATCCTGTACTCTTTATATAGCTGTATGAATGTTAGAGGTAACCTGTTAGTCTGCTCACAGAAGCCTTCTGACTGTATTAGGTGTTCAAGATTCTTTTATTGCCATTATTAGCCCAAATTTTAATTGATCTTTTCATAGCAATCCTGTACTCTTTATATAGCTGTATGAATGTTAGAGGTAACCTGTTAGTCTGCTCACAGAAGCCTTCTGACTGTAGTAGGTGTTCAAGATTCTTTTATTGCCATTTATTAGCCCAAATTATCAAGCCAGACAAAGATTTGCCATCAGCAGAAATTGCCTGACACCTCTTACAGTCAGAGAAAGAGAAGCAACGGAGAGTCCCACCAAGAGCATGGATTCATCTCCAGCGCTCCCGCAGCCTCGGACTCCAGCCCAGTTCGGATCTAGAGCTCAGATACTCAAGCTCTAGATGTGAGCCTCTGACGTGATCAGGAAGCCTCCAGCACCCTCTCGCATCATGGTTCCAATATCTAGTATCCCTTCAGCGGTCTGCAGCCTGATGCAAGACCCTTAATTCCAATCTCCCGCAGCCTGTGTGGATTCCTCTCCTCAAGTCACCCACCGTCTGCCACCTGTGTGTTTCTCAGCAGCAGAGCCCTTCACTGGTTTTCTGGAGGGTCATCATCCTGTGGGTTGTCTCCTCTGTCTCTCCTTAAACAGGGGTTGGCCTCCCTTTTTCTGGTGCTCTTTGCCACTCCTCTGCTTCTTTGAAGTCTGCATCCCCACGACAGCTACCATACACAGGCGCCACTATTTTGGGCCCAGAACCCACAGGATTTAAAGTCAATTACTTTTGGCTGCTTTATAGAGCCATTTAAAGTCTGCACAGAGCTGAAGGCAGTCGGACTGGGAGGTTGGACCCCATGAGGGAGCACTGTGTCTTTGCTCCCCTCTCTCTGCAGGTCTGCACCAGTGGTAGCACTGCTGTTACAATAGCTCTGGCAGCGCTGCCATTTTCGACTCTCTCTTCCTCCCTGAACCTTTCATGAAAAAGGAGTTTTTCAATTTTTAAAAAATGAAATGCTTTCTACTGGATTTTTTTGGAATAGTAGGTCTTTTACCACTGAGGATTATTAACTTTAGACCAGATTTAATGTTCACCTGTTCCCCTCCTCACCCATACAAAATATTATGAAATGAACTGGCTCCAAAAAAGGTAAATCATTGGGCAAATAACCTCGTGCGTTCAGTTTGAATGTCAGTCTCAGGATTCCAGCTGTATGAAATGCAATTTTCACACCAGCTGACAATTTAAGTCAAGTTTATTGTCATCTGATTGTACAAGTACAATCCAACAAAACAATGTTCTCGGTCCTCAGTACAGACGCACAACCAGACATGTCCTGCAGATGTAGTTTTTGTCTGTATGAGGGTTAAGTATTTCATCTATTCAAATAAATATTGTTTTGTTCATATGAGAGTCTTGGATGGTTTAGTGTGAGCAGTTCCTTTGGTCGTTCAACTTTCCTTAGCCTGGTGGTGCTCGCTCTAATACTCTTGTATCTCTTCCCAGACGGGAGTGGTTGAAAGATGCTGTGTGCAAAGTGGAAGGAGACCTTAATGATTTTGCACACTCTGTTCAGACAACGATCCCAGTAGATCACATTGATGGTGGGGTGGGGGGGGAAGAAGACTCCAGTGATCCTCTCTGCTGCTCTTATGGTCCTGTGGATTGACCTCTGATGCACCTCTCTGCAGCAACGTACCACACTGTGATGCAGTTGGCCAGGACGCTCTCAATCGTGCAAGTCCACTATTAATCAAAGAACTCCCATTTACTGCCTGGTTAGTTGAAAAACTGCTATGTATGGTTGAAACCTACTGTAAAAAGGGGGAAATATTTTCTTCAGCAAGGGGTACCGAATTCCCTCTATTTTCATTCCATTTAAGTGAGATAAATGACCAAAAATCTCATCCATGGCTGGTACAAGACTATTTTGCGCCTCTGCAAGCCCAACTACTTGCTCTCCTCCCCCTGAAAAAAAATTGTCAACTTCGATTTTCAAAAACAGATGTTTTGCAGAAAAAAATGAAAAGCACAAAACTTGAAACTGCTAAATTTATTTTAAATTGCAAGAATAAGTAATACAACGATCTTTGATTATCTTTACAAAAGAAAATATTTTTGGCACACACATCATTTTGAACTAAAGGATGCTTGATGGAATGGATACCTTCACCAAGGGTAACACAACATTCAAATCTTTTGCTTCACACACCTTTTAATGTCCATTTATTTCCACAAGAATGATGTAGTATGAAAATGCCTCTTTGGCCCATCAAGTTTGCTCTGACTTTCCCATAACCAAATTTATATGCTATTCCTTTTTTTAAATTTTCCCACACTTCTATCATTTCCCCCCAGATTCTACAACTCACTTACTACACTGCAGCAATGGCCAATAATCTACCTGCCCACATCTTTGAGCAAATTGAAGCATCACATGGTCACAGGGAGAATGTGCAAACTGCACACAGACAGGGCCAGAGTTCAAAGCCAGATCGCTGGAGCTGTGAGGTAGTAGCTTTTTTCATTACACCACTGAGACACAGCATCAACTAGAGCAATAATAAGGTTGATTACTTCTCTTTAAGGAAGAATAGCATCTCTATATTACACAACTGTGAGAACATGTAATACATTGATAGAGAACCCTGAGCAAAATGTAACTATATAATTTCAGCGTGACTTTACACACGGAATTTCAAGGATGCTTTTCTGTTAGTCTGCCTTTTGAAGTTCTCATTTCTAATTATGGTCCTGTGGATTGACCTCTGATGCACCTCTCTGCAGCAACGTACCACACTGTGATGCAGTTGGCCAGGACGCTCTCAATCGTGCAAGTCCACTATTAATCAAAGAACTCCCATTTGCTGCCTGGTTCGTGGGAAAACTGCTATGTATGGTTGAAACTGTAAAAAGGGGGAAATATTTTCTTCAGCAAGGGGTACCGAATTCCCTCTATTTTCGTTCCATTTAAGTGAGATAAAATGACCAAAAATCTCATCCATGGCTGGTACAAGACTATTTTGCGCCTAGGCAAGGCCAACTACTTGCACCCCTCCCCCCCGACCACAATTCTAAAGTAATGAAACCTTGACAACAAAGTTTGAGCACCACCATTGATTTCTTTTAAGAATTTATATATTTTTATTCTCATCTATGAATATTGATAGTTATTCTGCTATTGGAAACCAGCAAGTACCTATCCTGAACAAGTTACCCTGGACCATCTTGGTCTCATATCTGCTTGGTTCCTCTTCTCATGAATTATGATGCTCTTAAAAAGGGAAAATCGACTTTTCTTGATGAAATGTTAATAAATTGCTGAAACTAATGTTAGAATTATTGGAACAATAAATGTTATTATCTCACTTATTCAAACAGCCTAATAAACATTGAGGCTTACATAAGACTCCCCTCTGCATGTTGGCCTACAGGCGCACACTGGAGCATCTGACGCCCAACTCTGAAACCTTCCCTTGGCTTAGACCGGAGCACCCGATGCTGACTCCAAACCCTCCCCTCTGCCTACCTGCCCTGAACTGTGGGGAGGACACAGTTTGCTTTCTTCAATAGTGCCCCTCTGAGGTCAATGCCCTATGTGGCTGCCTAGTTTCCTATATAAAAAAAAAATGTATTTGATGTAAACCTGGTTATTTGCTTTAGTCAACTGTTTCAAAAGAAAGGCTTCATTTTGAAGAAGCTTTTTTTTGTACTTGAAACTCAGTGCAATTTTATGGGAATGATTGAGATAGATACTTCCTGCCTTAAATCTATCCCAGACATAATGCTTGCTGGAATAAAGTCATATATTTAAGTCAATGCAGGAAATGTTTATTTTTGTGCCGCAGATTTTAATCTTGGTGAACAGGGGAGTTTGTTATATATGTTTCTTAAAAGTCCATTTGGAAAATGTTTATTTAGATTGACAAGCAGTATCTTTCAAGTTTTGGTACAGTGAACAGCTTTCCAAAGAACTTTTATCTTTTGTTTCCAGTGTTTTTTGAATCGAAAATATGTTACCTTATACACATGGTGTTATTCTAACAAAGGTTTCTTGACATGGACCCATTGAGTGATTCACATCAGCAATGGTCTGCCACACTTTCTTCATGCCTTTTTGTTCCCAGTGTTTTTTTCATGCCTCTTCTCTATTGAACACTTATTCCTGTTTGTGTAATCATGTTCAACTCGATGCGAGTCCAGACACTCTGAGAGTTGCCAGTCTAATTTACTGCGGCTTTCAACTTCCATTACTATGTATGTAGACTTGCTTCCAGCAAGGGCTCTTGTATAGTGATCAGGGTTTGCAACTACTTACTTCATTTCCCCCTTTCTGATATGAGGTATGAAGGGCAATTGTAGTATCCTTAGTTGTGACAGACAAACCAACAGAAAACAGACATATAAATCAGTGTTCATGCTATCATAAATTGAACCATCACAGATCCAAGTCAACACATTTAGAATTACGAACTGCAAAACATTAGGTCCTTGATTTTGACCAGATTATTGTGAGATTTGCTGTGTTGATCCTTTTTGTCCATCAAATTCTCTTTTCCCGCATATCGCCATGTAGCCACAGCATGGGTTTCCCCACACTATTACAGTGTAAGCGACACGGGTTCGAACCCTGAGCTGTCTATAAGGAGTTTGTATGTCCTCTCCATGTCTGTGTGGGTTTCCTCTGGTTGCTCCAGTTTTCTCCCACCCTCTAAAATGTACAGGGGTCATAGGTTAATTTGGGTGTAATTGGGCACCACGCGTTCCAACGGCTGGAACACTTCTACCATGCTGTAAATAAAATTTAAAATAAAAATAATGTAATGTAGGTGTTTAAAGAAATTGAAATTTCTTTGGAGAAAGTTTGAGGTGAATTACTTACACCATGACTCACAATAATTAGAAATAATTGTTACATTTTTTAACTCTTTACTGTTTAACTCTTAATAGGAGCTATACTTTCAGGAGTTAACAAAGGTGAATGAGTGCATTTACAGCAGTTAATGAAGTACAACAGTGGAAACTGAATGAACTCTGGTGCAAAAACATCTTTATCTACAATCTCCAAAAGATTCAGTGCAACTAAGATGCTCTAATATTCCTTTGGATGAATGATGCCGGACCACTTGTTAGCACAGCAAATACAGAATGTTCCAGATTGTGCGGCTGCTGTGCCAACTCATTCTGTCCAAATAGAGTAAATAGAAACTGAAGCATTAGCCAACATCTGGCATCGCAGCAAGGAATAGGTGCAAGTTTTGACTCCTGTAGACTCTAAATATGGTGCGTAGACTGTGGAGGCTTTAATCACTTAGCCAAACCTTGACAGATTTCTCCGACAGCTCATCCCTGCCTTGTACATCACCCACAAACATCTGCTGAGCCGCAAGGCAGTAGCACATTTATTTTCCTTTACAGTTTTCGATACATTTCTTCAGAGAGATGATCTGTGAAGATTACCGCTTCAATGTGTACAAGTAATTGTGGGAAGAGAGTGGTTGACAGACATACTGTTGCACATGTTTCGCTGACCTGGTTAATTTCTTCTCTTGAGTGGGATTTGACAAAGATTGTTGCCGAAGTTGCCTCAATGATTAAGGGCATAAGTTTACAGAACTGCAGTGTTATGTGGGTTTACAGTGTCACTGGTGGATTTGTAATCTTTTATTAAGCTGCCAGGAATGAACTATGATGAACAACAATGGACAAACTGACAGATTGTCTGCCAGAGAGATATTGGAAGTCGGCCGTATGAATAGGCTTTGAAGGGAAGGGTGTGTTCCATTAACATAGTAAGTGCAGTGGCTTATTAATGAAATGATACTGGTGTTTTCCCAAAAATTATGTTAAACCAGTAATATTCAGCAGATGGACATTCTTTCAATAATTAAGTTGTAAGGCAGATAAAATTCAGTTAAGTGTTTTATAAAAAAAGCAGTAACACTTGACAACAAACTTTTCCAAAAGGTTTGCTTCCTGAAAAAGAAATTTGAGGATTATGATAGACAACTTCAAGCTGAACACAAAGATCATTTCAGATTTGCTGTATCCGAAGGAATTGGAGAAACATTAACTTTTATTGAATTTATCATGTTTCATTGCAAAATGATGCTGATGTATTGCGTTAGTTCAACTGACCTAAAATGTTTGGCCACTGATTTTTGTTTGTTCTTGGTATCTGATGCCTCTCGAGTCAGTGTCCATGATTAGTTGGCCAGCATTGATGGATTCCATTTGCCTTGATGCTGCTTTTCCATGGTCGCATTGTCTTGGTGAAACCTTTCACTATGTTTGTCTGACTACGCCATGATCAGCAGGGAAGAAGTAGAAAATGAAATTTCAATGACGTGTTGCACTTCATTGTTTTGTAAATTTGAAGATGTTAAAAAAAATGACAGGAAATAACAAAATAGGTTGTATCTGCTCTTGGAGTCAAGTGATGGAGTAGTGGCCGGTCGGGGAACTCCAGCCCTCTCCGGAAAAGTTTTAAAAAAAAAACCCACAGAAAACATAAAGGCACAAACACAAAAATTAAAATAAAGTGAAAGTAAAGATGGGAAGAAAATGGCAGCGAAGAAATAAAAGTCGAAAGTAACGGGGAGAAGAAGAAAAGACATCAGAAGAAGAAGGTGAAGGCCTTACCTGTCCGATGAGGCCCGCTGTGGAGAGAGAAGCCCGCTCCCTCATGTCTGTCGAAGTCCCGAGCTCGGGACTACAAAAATGGCTCGTGGAGCCAAGCAAAAGTGCACAACCGCGCATGCGCAAGACAAAAAAAACACTGACGGGAGGGGGGACCAGCTGAGGAGTCGATCTCCACAGCTGAGAATGACAGCCACAGCGCAGCAGCAAGAAGAGAACATAGAAAACAACGAGAACAAGAAAGAAGAGAGTAAAAAGAAATCAAAGAAACAACAGATGACCAACCCAGAGGAAGAAGAACAACACAGAGAAATGGAAGAAGAAGGGAAAGGCAAGACGATGGATATTTTTTTTTTAAGAATATATGGAATCAGTAAAAGAATGGCAATCACAAGAATTTAGTAAAATAAAAAGAAGAATTAAAAGTACAGAAGAAAAAATGAATAGATTAGAGATGGTCATGTCAGATGTAGGAAAAAGAGTGGACAAGGTGGAAGAACGAGAAACAGCCTTAGAAATGGAAGTAGAGGACTTAAAAGAGAAATGAGAAGAATCTAATAAAAAAGTTAAAGAGACACAAGAGCTGTTAGCTCAGAAGATGGATATAATGGAAAATTATAATAGAAGAAATAATATAAAGATAGTGGGCCTTTAAGGAAGATGAAGAAGGTAAGAATATGAGAGAATTTATAAAAGATTGGATCCCCAGGGTCCAAGGAAGACCAGAATTACAGGAAGAATTGGAAATAGAAAGGGCACATAGAACATTAGCCCTTAAACCACAGCCACAACAAAAACCAAGATCTATTTTAGTAAAATTCTTAAGATATACAAACAAGAGAAAATATATTGGAGAAAGCAATGAAGAAAATAAGAGAAGAAAAAAATCCACTGGAATACAAAGGTCAAAAAAAAATTTTCTATCCATACATAAGTTTTGAACTCCTGAAGAAGAGAAAGGAGTTTAATACAGCAAAAGCGATCCTATGGAAAAAAAGGATATAAATTTATGCTAAAGTACCCAGCGGTACTTAAAATAGTTATTCCAGGGCAACAAAATAGACTATTCTCGGATCCGGAGGAAGCACAAAAATTTGCAGAACAACTACAAAACAGGCAGAGAGATGAAGACGTGTAACGAGAGCAAAAATGACCACGAACTATATGTATGTGTGTATATATATATATGTGTTTGTATGTATATATATGTGTGTACATGAGTGTATGCGTATTTAAAGGAAAATATATAGAGTATAGATAAGAATTAAGGGAAAGAAAGGGAAGAGAAGAAGTAAGGAGGGAATTAAGAGAGTGACCTTTGTTATATATGAAAATTGAAGTCTTTTCGAGGGGGGGCTGGGTGGGGAGGAGTTACGGTCACTGCGAAATCAGTTGACGCTTGCGAGTGAATTCGCAAATCCAAATGGAGAGGGGAGATGTGGTTGCCCGACAAGGGATAAAGGGCAACTCAGGAAGGGGAGGGGATAGTGGAGTTAAAGAAATTTTAGATAGGAGAATAAGGGAAATGTTTGATGTTTTAGAAATGTTGTCTTATAAAGTGTTCAAAACAAGAAAGCAGAAATGGATAAGAAGGGAAGGTGATGATGAGGAAACGGAAAGGAAAGATAAACAAAGTATGAAATGGCTATGTTGAACTATATGACTTTAAATATTAATGGAATACATTACCAAATCAAAAGGAAGAAACTGCTAAATTTACTGAAAAAAGGAAAAATTGATATAGCATTCATGAAAGAAACACACTTAACTGAAATGGAGCACAAGAAATTAAAGAGAGATTGAATAGGACATGTAACAGCAGCGTCATATAATTCAAAAGCTAGAGGAGTAGCTGTATTAATCAGTAAAAATGTACCATTTAAAATAGAAGAGGAAATAATAGATCCAGCAGGGAGATATGTAATGATAAAATGTCAGATATATTTGGAGTTTTGGAATTTACTCAATGTATATTCACCTAATGAAGAAGATCAAAAATTTATGCAAGATATTTTTTTGAAGATAGCAGACACGCAAGGGAACATACTAATAGGAGGGGATTTCAACCTTAATTTGGATTCAAACATGGATAAAACTGGGAAAAAAATTAACAGAAAGAACAAAGTAACCAAATTTATAATTAAATCGATGGAAGAAATGCAACTTTTGGATATATGGAGGAAACAACACCCAAAGGAAAAGGAATATTCATATTATTCGGGTAGACATAAAACATACTCAAGAATAGACCTATTCCTGTTATCAGCTCACATGCAAGACAGAGTTAGAAAAACAGAATATAAAGCTAGAATATTATCGGACCTCTCACCCCTGATATTGACCATAGAGTTAGAGGACATCCCTCCAAGAATGTATAGATGGAGATTAAACTCCATGCTACTTAAAAGGCAGGATTTTAGAGAATTCATTGAAAGACAAATTAAAATGTACTTTGAAATAAATACGGAATCAGTGAAAGATAAGTTTATACTATGGGAAGCAATGAAAGCATTCATCAGAGGGCAAATAATGTTATGTAACCAAGATGAAGAAGGACTATAATCAGGAAACAGAGCAGTTGGAAAGGGAAATAGCAAATATAGAAAAAGAATTAGCAATGAAGACACAACTAAAAGAAGAGAATTGGCAGATAAAAAAATAAAATATGAAACACTACAAACATATAAGGTGGAGAAGAACATAATGAAGACAAAACAGAAATATTATGAACTAGGAGAAAAAACACACAAAATCTAGCATGGCAGCTTAAGACAGAACAAACTAAGAGAATGGTATTGGCATCAAGGAAAAAAGACAAACAAATCACATATAATCCAACGGAGATTAATGAAAACTTCAGAGAATTCTACGAACAATTATACCAAACTGAAAACGAAGGGAAAGAAGACAAAATAGATGAATTTTTAACTAAAATTGAACTACCGAAATTACAAATAGAGGAACAAAATAAATTAACAGAACCATTTGAAATAGTAGAAATACAAGAGATAATAAAAAAAACTACCGAATAATAAAACACCAGGAGAGGATGGATTCCCAATAGAATTCTATAAAACATTTAAAGATTTATTAATTCCTCCCCTCCTGGAAGTAATCAACCAGATTGATAAAACACAAAGCTTACCAGATTCATGCAAAACAGCAATAATTACAGTAGTACCAAAGACAGGGAAAGATCCACTCGCACCAGCATCATATAGGCCAATATCTTTACTTAACACAGATTATAAGATAATAGCTAAACTATTAGCAAACAGATTAGCTGACTATGTACCAAAAATAGTAAATCTAGACCAAACTGGATTTATTAAAAAAAGACGAACAACAGACAATATTTGTAAATTTATTAACTTAATTCATGCAGTAGAAGGAAATAAAGCTCCAACAGTAGTGGTGGCTTTAGACGCAGAGAAGGCCTTTGACAGAGTAGAATGGAATTATTTATTCAAAGTACTACAAAAATTCAGTTTACCAGAGAAATACTTTAATCCAATTAATATATTATATAAGGGGCCATTGGCAAAAGTGACAGTAAATGGATATATATCAAAACAATTTAAATTAAGCAGATCAACAAGGCAGGGATGCCCACTATCGCCCTTATTGTTCGTGTTAACCATAGAACTACTAGCAGAACTGATAAGAACAGAAAATAAAATAAAAGGGATAAAGATAAAAGACAAGGAATATAAAATCAGTTTATTTGCAGATGATGTTATAGTATACTTAACAGAACCAGAAATCTCAATAAAAGAATTACATAAGAAATTGAAGGAATATGGAGAAGTGTTGGGATACAAGATTAACGCAAATAAAAGTGAAGCAATGCCAATGAATAATGCGGATTGCTCAAAATTTAAGAAAGAATCACCATTCAGATGGCAAATGCAAGCAATACGATACCTAGGTATACAAATAAATAAAAACCTTGGCCATCTATATAAACTCAATTATTATCCACTAATGAAAAAAATTACAGGACGACTTAGAGCATTGGAAAGACTTACCAATAACACTAATAGGAAGGATAAACTGTATTAAAATGAACATTTTCCCAAAGATACAATACCTATTTCAGGCATTGCCAATACACTTGACGGAGAAATTCTTCAAGGAGTTAAAGAAAATAATAAGGAAATTTTTATGGAAAGGGGGGAAACCGAGGATAGCACTATATAAATTAACAGAATGGTATAAACAAGGAGGCTTACAACTGCCAAACTTTAAAAATTATTATAGAGCCGCACAATTAAGATACCTATCAGATTTTTATCAAACCAGGGAAAAGCCAGATTGGACTAGATTAGAACTAGATAAAATAGGGGAGAAGATACCCGAACATATATTATATAAATGGGATGAAAAATTGGTACAACGTAGGAATTCTCCAGTATTACATCATCTGCTAAATATTTGGAAGAAGATTCATGTAGAAAGGAATAAAAAAAATTACCAACTACCAAAACTAATACTGACGCAAAATCAGCTAATCCCTTTTACAATAGATAACCTTTCCTTTAGAGAATATGAGAAAAAAGGGATCAAAAGAATAGAAAATTGCTTTTCTGGAAATAAATTATTATCCTTTGAACAAATGAAGGATAAATATAATATAACTCACGATACAGTGTTGGCATACTACCAACTGAAATCCTACTTGAAGGACAAATTGGGAAGCAGTCTGAGGTTACCAGAGGGAAGTAATTTTGAATATGTAATTACAGACACAATGATAATCAAAAAAATTATTAAACTACAAGAAAAGGAGAACGAGGAAACAAATAGTAAAACTAAACAAAAATGGGAACAAGATCTAAACATAAAAATAAAGAATGAAACATGGGAGAAGTTATGCCCAGGAACTATGAGAAATACAATAAATACGAGGTTACGTATGATACAATATAACTGGATACACAGGCTATATATTACACCTCAAAAGTTAAATAAATGGGTCCCAACAGTATCTGACAGATGTTTTCGCTGTTAAAAGGAAATGGGAACAACAATTCATGCAATCTGGACATGTGAGAGAGTGAAAAAATTTTGGGAAATTTACTGAAAAAAGAAAAAATAGATATAGCATTTGTGCAGGAGATGCATCTAACTGAAGTGGAACACAACAAATTAAAGAGAGACTGGGTAGGATATGCAAATTTTAAAAATTAGATGCTCTTCCAAACTTAGAAGGCCCGGTCTGAAGTCTGACACCAGATATTAAATAAAATCACAAAAAGTAATATACCAAAAAACCCAGAGATTTTCCTCCTAAGTAACATAAAAAACAAAGAATTTGGGCTTGATTTGGATGGTGCACAAAAAAGATTTGTTAGGATAGCCCTAGCTGTAGCAAAAAAATGTATTATGTCAGCCTGGAAATTAGAAGATAACTTGAGAATACAATAATGGTATATAGAAATGAATAAATGTATTCCATTAGAAAAAATAACATATAATTTAAGAAATAATATTACAATATTTGAACAAATATGGGAGCCATACATGAAACACAATAGAGAAAACCTACCGGGGACATCTACCACTGTTAGGTCTGCTTTGTTCATGAATGAGTGAGTCAAACACCAGACTGAGTCGAAATCAAGGTTCTTTGTTCTTTATTGCCGGATTGTAACACTTGCAACTAACAGTGTTAGTTGGAGAAGGCGCATTCCGCCGTTATCAGCAAATGGTGTTTTTTTTATACCTCAGGATACGTACTTAGTAAATTATCATACCATGACATTGTCCAATGAATAAACTGTTGCTACCCTTCTCTGTTAGTCTGCTGCACATCATCTTGTTAGTGCCAAGCTTATCTTGAGTGTACAAGGTCACATCTGCATCTTGTTACGGCCCAGCACTGGGTGACTCCTTCTTCATTCCCAGCTCATGATGTTTTTACCTTACACCACCTAAAATGACAGGAGAAGGGAATGAAAAGAATTGACTCAGTGGAAATTCTTGTTTGTTTTTATTGAATGACAACATTGTTTGACGGGTTTAATGTATCTTAGATTCTGAACTTTAAATGAATGGGAGGGGAGGTAGGGAGGGTGGGATGGGAAGGGGGGGGGGGAGAAAACGACACTATATATTTGAAAAGGAAAATGTATGTATCTTGATCAATGTGGTTTATAGTGTGAAAAAAATATAGGTTGTATCTAAAAAAATGGCATGTGAGGGGAATCATCTGATGGAGTAGTGGCCGGTAGGGTAAAACCAGCCCTCTGCAGAAAAAAAGTCAAGAAAAGACAAAGCTTAACAAATATAAAGTACAAGAAATAGAAGATAAAGTTGCAGATAAGTAAAAGAAGATGGCACCCAAGAAGGAAAAAGTAAAAACAATAGGGAAAAAAACTGTCAAGTCACCGGAAAAGAAAGAAGGCCTTACCTGCATGAAGGAACAGGGAGCCATGGTGGCGAAGAGCGCCCGATTTCCGAGGTTGGTGCTGGCCGCGTGGAGTTGCGAACCCCCCCCCCCCCCCCCCCCCCCCCCGACCTGTGGACTGTCAAAATGGGTCTCTGAGCCAAACAAATGTGCACAATCAAAGGTAAAAGGAAACACTGACAGGAGGGGGTCTCAGCCGAGGAGCGGGCAACCACGGCGCGACCAGCTGAGGGACGCCTGACACCAGGGCTCTCAGCTAGTAGATAAGGCGGCAGGAGAGGGAGTGAGGAACCAGGCGAGGAAGAAAGTCGACGGGGTGAATGGCAAGAGGAGCAGCAGCAGGAGGCCCAACAGATGAGCAGACCAGGAGGGGAGGATCAACAACAAGAGGCCCGACAAAAGTGATACAAGCAACTCATCAGGAGAATCAGAAGAGACATAGATACAAAGAAGAGAAGAAGACACAGGTACAGACACAAGAAGAGGAAGAAGATGATCAAGATCTTCACAGAGAAATAGAAAGTAAAACAGATGGACAGAATATTTTTTGAAGAACAAATGAGAGCATTAAAAGAATAGTTGTCATGAGAATTTAGTGCAATTAAAAGAAAAATGAAAAGAACAGAAGATAAAATGCAAAGCTTAGAACGGGTTGTGACAGAAATAGGGAATAGAGTAGAAAATGTAGAAGAATGAGAAACGGCTGTAGAAATGGAAGTGAATGACTTGAGGAAAATTGGAAGAAAGTGACAAAAAAATTAGAGACGCAAGAGTTGTTATCTCAGAAAATTGATATGTTCGAAAATTATAGTAGGCGAAACAGCATAGGAGGGTGAAGAAGGCACAGACATGAAGGAATTTATAAAAGAATGGATCCCAAAGGCTCTGGGAATGACAAATGCAGGAAGAAATGGAAATAGAAAGGGCACACAGAGCATTAGCTCCAAAACCGCAGACACATCAAAAACCAAGATCCATCTTAGTAAAATTTTTGAGATGTACGACAAGAGAAAATATACTGGAGCAGGCAAGGAATAAAGTTAGAGAAGATAATAAACCATTGGAATACAAGGGTCAAAGAATATTTTTTTACCCAGACATAAGTTTTGAACTCTTAAAGAAGAGGAAAGAGTTTAATACAGCAAAATCGATTCTATGGAAAAAAGGTTATAAATTCACGTTAAGACATCCAGCCGTGCTTAAAATATTTATACCCGGGGAGCAAAGCAGACTGTTCTCGGATCCGGAGGAAGCACAAGATTTCGCATAGTGTTTGCGAAGGAGAGATGAAGAAATGTAATAAGAATGAAGAAAGGTGATTAAGTAAATATAAAGATGTAAAAACAATGTATATATAAAGAACTAAAGAAGGAAAAGAGAGGGGAAGGAATGAAGTAAGGGGAAAAAAAGGGAGAGCTTTTGTTTAAAAAAAATAATAATTTTTTTTAAAAAAGTGTTTTCTGGGGTGGGGGGAGAGAATAACCGTCACTGAGAAATCAGTTGACGCTTGCGAGCAAGATCGCAACCCAAATGGAAAGGGAAGTTGTGATTTCCCGGCAAGGAATAAGGGGCAACTCGGAGAGGGGGGGCATTTGGGGGTTAAGATAATACTGGGTGTGGGAATTGTTGGAGTATTTTATGTTTTAAATGTGTTGTCATACATTGAGTTTAAAAAGGGAAAACTGAGAGATGAAAAAGGGGGATGGAGGTGGTGAGGAAGCAGAAAAGAAGTTTAAATAAGATATAAGATGACCACGTTGAACTATATGACTATAAACATTAATGGAATACATAACCAAATTAAAACGAAGAGGCTATTAAATTTACTGAAAAAAGAAAAAATAGATATTGCATTTGTGCAGGAGATGCATCTAACTGAAGTGGAACACAACAAATTAAAGAGAGACTGGGTAGGATATGTAGCAGCAGAATTCAAAAGCTAGAGGTGTAGCCATATTAGTTAACAATAAACACAAGGTTACGCATGATACAGTATAATTGGTCACACAGGGTATATATCACCCCTCAAAAATTAAAAGAATGGGATCCAACATTATCAGATAGATGTTTTCGCTGTAAGAAGGAAATGGGAACAATACATAAAATTGTATGAAAGTGAATCTGTTTTGGGAAGATCTAAACCAGATATTTTTAAAAATCACTAAAAATAACATACCAAAAAATCCAGAGATATTTCTTTTAAGTAACATAAGAAGTAATGAATTAGGTCTCAAATTGGATAAAGCGCAAAAAAGATTCATTATGTTAGCCTTAGCAGTAGCAAAAAAGTGTATAATCTTGGAAAATGGAAGAGAGCTTGAGAATACAGCAATGGTACATGGAAATGAATAAATATATTCCATTGGAAAAAAAACATATAATTTAAAAAATGAAATCACATTATTTGAACAAATTTGGGAACCATACACAGAGAGAGCTTTCCTCTGACTTCCACCCCCTAAAATGATAAGAAGACAAAACTGTTTGGTTCAGTGTGTAAAAACAGATGATGCATTTTTCTTGTTTATTTTTCATTGTGTGAAGATATTGTTTTATGGTTTTATTGTATTGCATATGTTGAATGTTTATTGGTTTTGGAGGGGGGTGGGAAGGGGGGAGGGAGGGTGGGGGGGGGGGAAAAAAGGAGAAAATGCCACTGTGTATATTTAATGAGAAACATTTGTATATATTTTGGTTGACAGTGTTGGTTGAAAGTTCACAGTGTGAAAAATAAAAAAATATTAAAAAAAAAAAGCACACTTGGTTTGGGGGCCCCGTTGTGTTTGTGTGTGGCCTGTGCCTGTATGCGATGGAATCACAAATTCAGCAGGCTGGAGGATCAAACTCGCAATCGTGGAAGATCTTGTTGGTGCACTTAGTTAATGAGATTGTTATGTGGCACCTCATCAAACACCCAAGTGGTCAACATGAGCTACATTGACTGCATTCCTCTCAACAACTCTTTCCATTATCTAATTAGAAAATCTAACATGTATGGTGTCATCCCATGCATGTGCAGGCAAGGTGCGGGCACGGTGTGTCTGCCAAATTGAGTGTGCTTGAAGAAATTGTTAAAAAATACAATTGTTAAAAAATACAATTGTTAAAAAAATACAATTGTTAAAAAATACAATTGTTGAAAAAATACAATTGTTAAAAAATACAATTGTTAAAAAAATACAATTGTTTAAAAAATACAATTGTTAAAAAATACAATTGTTTAAAAAATACAATTGTTTAAAAAATACAATTGTTTAAAAAATACAATTGTTTAAAAAATACAATTGTTTAAAAAATACAATTGTTAAAAAGTACAATTGTTTAAAAAATACAATTGTTTAAAAAATACAATTGTTTAAAAAATACAATTGTTTAAAAAATACAATTGTTAAAAAGTACAATTGTTAAAAAGTACAATTGTTAAAAAGTACAATTGTTAAAAAGTACAATTGTTAAAAAGTACAATTGTTAAAAAGTACAATTGTTAAAAAGTACAATTGTTAAAAAGTACAATTGTTAAAAAGTACAATTGTTAAAAAGTACAATTGTTAAAAAGTACAATTGTTAAAAAGTACAATTGTTAAAAAGTACAATTGTTAAAAAGTACAATTGTTAAAAAGTACAATTGTTAAAAAGTACAATTGTTAAAAAGTACAATTGTTAAAAAGTACAATTGTTAAAAAGTACAATTGTTAAAAAGTACAATTGTTAAAAAGTACAATTGTTAAAAAGTACAATTGTTAAAAAGTACAATTGTTAAAAAGTACAATTGTTAAAAAGTACAATTGTTAAAAAGTACAATTGTTAAAAAGTACAATTGCCTGGGAGCCCAGGGTCTCCGCTCCTGACCAGTAGGCAGAGGTCCCTGCTTTTGCCCAGGAGCAGAGAAGTAGCTGTGGTTCCAGCATCGAGCACACTTGGACAGCAAGGCAACTTCTTCAATGTGGACGGCATCACACCCAGTGTTGAGAATGGAGTCACTGTCGTCGACTCCGTTGCAGCTGATGCTGAAGGCTTGGACCCAGTACTGTTTGGTGTCTTCCTGGCCAGAAGCAAAGATATATTTTTTAAACTTGCTTGCTTAACTTACAGATTTATTATTTGGTGGTTTGGGTGTCGTAACAAAGTTTGGGTTATTGCTGGACACCAGTCTCCAGTACGTTCCTTGCAGAAAATTGGGGGTGGGTCAACTAACATGTGCAATATATGATAGATCCATGAAAATGACCTGAAAATTGGGACCCGACTTATATGAAAGTTGATTTAGATACTGAAATATACGCTAATTTACAAAAAAAGAGAGAAATAAAAGTGGCAGTAAGTTTTTTTCTAAAATGGCATGTAATAGGAATATTTTTGTGATTAGCAGCCCAAAATCCAAAAAATATACTCAAAAGTTCTGGAAGAAAAATCTTCATTGTCCAGTGTGATCAGAAAGCTGGTATAACTGGTTACTTTTAATCCATGTATGAATTTGGAAGTTTTCATGTTTATTAAATTGCTGGCAAGCCATACACTCTCTATTTCATCATGAGTTTCAGCATTGACCATTTCTATGGCATAATTAAATGCAGAATAAAGTCCTAAATCTTTCTGTGAGCTTGACTGTAACAGCAAAGGTTCCTCTGTTATCCTGTATTTTCCATTATCCACACTGGTGATTCATGAATTGATCTATTTAGCACTAAATTATGAATCTTCCTGTTTTGGTCTGAAACATCAGGTCTTGCCACAGAATTGCATTCAAATCCAGGATCAGTGAGAAGATGTTGTGCAAATTCTATTAAAAAGTATATATTTATACAGTATTTCTCAATTCTTGTTGAGACTTGAATTTGGGTTGCATGTTTCCCCAGACAACATGTCCATTGTACTTGGTGTTTCCAAGTGGCCTGACATTGCGGTTAATGCAACGCTGTTACAGTGCTAGTGACTGGAACTGGGGTTCGAATCCTGTTCTCTTGTAAGGAGTTTGTATGTCCTCCCCGCATCTGTGTGGATTTCCTCCGGGGGCTCACAGTTCCTCCCACTGTGCAAAACCTACTGGGGGTTCTATGTTCTCAAGCAGTGGCTTTCAAACTGCCAACTTACATTTTACCTTAAGCAATCCCTATGCCATAAGTGCTCTGTGATTGGTAAGGGATTGCTTAAGATGGTAGGTGAATGGGAAGGGAAGGTTGAGAATCACTGCTCTAGACCCAATTGATACTGAAATATTTTACTTGAGAAAAATTGTCATTTCCATCCCCATCTCTATACTAAACAATGTCACTGCTCACAATCTAGATCATTATCTAGGTAGGATATGAATAGCCCTTTGGCTTCACAGATCAAATTGGTTACGGTCATTTTTTTCATCAACAGAGCACAACAAACCACCTTAAATAACCCCTTACTAATCACAGAGCATCTATGGATTGCTTAAGGTGGAATTTGAGTTTGGGTGGGGGGGGGGGGGGGGGGTTGTAAACCACTATTCTAAAGGATTGATGCTCAAGTCACATTAAATGCAAACTTTTCAGTGATCTATAAAATTGGCTGGATATTCTTATTTATTTGATTGTTTTATCATTCCATTCTCATCTGTCCGACTCGACCTGTTTGGAGCAGATTTTAATACGCTGTATTGTAAAATGTATCCAGTGCAAGTTGGGAGGTTGTTGCATTTTTTTTGAGGGGGGGGGGGAATATAGTTTTCCAACTGAACCACATTTTAGCTTTAGCTTTAGGCCTGCCTTTTCCCATGCTTTAGGAACTGTGCTATCCCTGAAGGCACTTGCCCACTGTTCCATCAATTTGCCCCACCCTACTATGTAATAGGCTTAGTGCCCACTAGTGGGGCTGGTCAAGAGGCCATTCTAAAATGTTGAAATTTTAAACCTAATCACTTTGTACTTGTATTATTTTTTGTGCAGCTCCTCAGGGAACTCATTGAACGAAAGACTAGTTCTGTTGACCCAAATGATCAGGTTGCTATTGGCCGGTAAGTGTTGAAAGCAGAATTTATTAAAGATGGATTCATTTCTGGAAATTGGGTGATGCTCCGAACATGCTTAATTACATTTTTTAAGATAAATATCACAATTAAGTTTAACATTTTCCATATTTTAAATATTTCTAAGTTGTTACAATCAAGTAGCCATTCAGTTCAATTTATTTCAACTGTTCCTTAAAAAAAACTACAATAACCACTTTAGAATTAAATAATGGCATTGCAATGGAAAATAAAATTTTGTCCCTCCCAAACTGAACAATATGTTTGTTTCACAGATTATGTAGATTTTGACTTAATCCAATTAATTTGGAGCATTTGATTGAGCATAAACATAATCTTCAACACATGGAACTTCATTATGGGGAGAACAGACACATTTTGAAATGTGATCCAGTCATTGTGAAATTTGTATCTAATGAAAATAATGGTTTTAATTTGCACAGCAAAGTGATATTTTTGCATATGAATACTTTATTTGAACTGGTAGAGTACTGTATTCTCTCTCTTTAATTGAACAGAATTTTTTATCTTTCCTGACTACATGTAGTTTGGTAGAATAAATACTATCAAATTGGTTACGGTCATTTTTCGTAACATTGTTCTTATGTTTGGAATGAGTTGTTCAGAAACTGGCAAGAGTATTTCAAGATGTATTCCTCATGATGATGGTAGACTATCAAAATTAGAATTCCAACCTAAATTAGAAATCCAAATGTAATCACTACCTAATTATACTGCTCCTTTCTTTTCCAGTCCCTGTCCTTGACCAACAGATGTTGAAGTAATAGTAGGCATTTTCACGCAGTTCAAAAGCATTGAGCGGGTATGGGGTCACATTTGTAAAGGTTGTAATATTTAAGTGCAGACCACCAATCGACTGGACACTGTGTGCCACAGATAGCAAAAGCACAAGGAAAAGAAAAATATTATTTAAGGTTTTGGTTTCTCATTGCTATCTTGTCACCCTTCTGGAAAGTGACTTTCAGTAAGAACTATATGATATCATACACCTCCATCCCCATCTCTATACTAAACAATCTGTCACTGCTCACAATCTAGATCATTATCTAGGTAGGATAGGAATAGCCCTTTGGCTTCACAGATTAAAAACAAGCCATGTCAGCAAAAGTCTGTACAGGGAAACCTGCACAAAAATAATAGAGAATTTTGGGCAAATTATTATTTTCTAATGACAGAATGCAATGATAAAAAGTAAGATAAACAGTTTTAAAAATTTACTCCTCAGTGTTGTTCTCATTGCCAATATACACAAGTCTTGGCTTTAACACTTCTGAATTCCTCTCTAAACTGGGAGGATTGACCAGGAGGTGATCCTTAGATTGGCAAGGCCTTGGAAGTGGTACAGGCAAGGAATCCGTGCTTGTTCTGTTCTTTTTCCAGTATGTGTGTTAATGGATAATTTGAACACTTGAGTAAATAATTTCAATATTTAATCATGTATATGTTGGAACTGTGTAAAGTGAAAATCTAAGCAGTGCCTATCCAGGAATGTTATATCCAATTTGTTCTGTAGAAAGGTTTACTCCTTTGTTTTACCTTTCAGATTAATAATATTTTGTTCATTTGTACAGGCAATTGCTCACCATTCAGAAACTACGAAGTAAGATTAAAAGAAAAGTAGATACTAGAGCAAGTAAAGGTAGAAAACTAAGGTAAGTTGAACCTGGCAATTTTGCTGTTTAGTATTACCAGGATCCATTAAAAACACCTAAAAATCTGTGCCAGTTAGATATTTAGGGAAGTGCTGCAATGGTTAGGGATAAATTACTTTCAACAGGATTTGCTTGATTTTTACTTTATTCTTTCTTGTCTCCCTTGCTCACCTTCTCATCCCCCCTCACTTCATATTTTTTAACTCCCTCTCCCCATCCTAATTTTTTCTCCACTTCTCCCTGCTCCCTCTCCAAGAGCTTAAATTTCAAGTAATGGTTGTTTTTGGTCCTCCTGATGCAGTTCCTGACCAGCAATGTAACTGAAATGTAGTTGATCTTTCAATTTAATAAGTTGACTTATTAATTTGTGTTTTAATTACATTTAATGGATGCAATTTACTGCGTCCATCTTGTTCAAGTATGCTGCGATTGAGCAAAATAACAAACCCATTTATTCAGTTTCCTCCCCATTAGCTCTTCGCTCAGTGTTTTACAGCCAACTGGGGTTACTGCAGGCAGGTGGGTTGGGGTGGGGTGGGGGAGGGGACAGGGTGGAGAAGAATGGGGAGGCTTTCCATACCTAGAAAATGATCTGCATTGCAATTTGCCCAAATAAAAGGCCACTTTATCTGCGTGTCAGAAATGACAGTTTAAAAAAAATCTTTATTTATTTATCTTTTTTTCCTAATATACATTCCATGAGATCTCATTTTATTCCTTATCTCAAATATTTGGGAAATGATTTTTCAACTGTGTCGGGACCAATTTCCATCACCCGAATGGATGTAACACAAGGATCACCTGCATTCCCTTCATCCAAGTTTTTGTGTCTGTTGTTTTGCAACCAACCGCTCGCATCACTTAATTTAACCCTCTCTGCAATAGCATTCATGGTCTGATCTGTCATTCGCCCCTGAAGATGCACCCATCCCTGCCACTCCCCCTGGGATCAAGAATTTATTATGTTAATAAAGTTGACAGTGTAAAACTGTATTTTTACACTGTGGAATTGGTAACTTAAATTTGTCTTTATTAATCTTTTCTGTAACTTTTACTAAAATTTAAAAGAACATTGTCAATATGAGATAAACCAAATAGTTACCTTAATTATTTTAAGACATCAGACCCTTGTATATTAAAAGAGGCAACTATCATTTTAAATTGTCCTACTTCAGCGATAACAAACCATCAAAACCTGCATTTATGCTTAAATCCTTCTGTGATAAACATGAATGCACGGCTGTTTGAGAATCAGATCTTTATTTTGGAAGGTGTTTTCTGCAGGAATGAATGTCAAGCCCACAGTATTGTGTATTTGTTTTTTGTCTTCAGTTGACAGAGGAATTGTAATTTCCCCAGTACAAATACTCCACCACTAGGCCAGTGTGATTTTAGCAAGATGAAGAACCAGAATTATAAAATCAGAAGCAAATAACGCTTTCAATTCTTTCCAACAGATTCCACGTTCACAACAAATTAGTGAGTTTCATGGCACCTATTGACCAAAGTACAATGAACGATGAGGCAATGTGAGTAATAAATTAGAGTCGTCAAATGTGTTTCCTGGCATGGTGATATTGACCTGTTCTTCAACCCATCACCTGCCCCATCTCTTGTTATCAGATCAGCATTTGTCACTGGCATCAAAGTATAGCCATGCCAGATCTATAGAAGTGATCTTGCTACTTATTTCCAAGTAAAAGAGAAATAATTGCAAAGTTATGATTGGCCTGAGGTTCATTGCTGTACAGATCGACTCCCCTTACTGAGCTGTAATCACTTTAATGCTGTGTAACAGAGCAAACTGAGACGTCATGATATAAATTCTGTTGGATTTGGAAGGCTTTTTTTAAAAACACTTCTCATTCTTCATAATGGATAGAGGAATTGTTGCAAAAGTGTTGACTTGGGAAAGGATATCTTCAACTTCCAGTTTCTTTTATGTTTAAGTTTAAAATAATTAGACATACAGCACAGTATCAGGCTCTTCTGGTCCATGAGCCCATGCCACCCAATTGACCTCCAACCCCCGAATGTTTTGAATGGTGGGAGGAAACCGGAGTGCCCAGAAGAAATCCACAGACACAGGGAGAACGTACTTAAAGACAGCACCGGATTCGAACCACCGTCGCTGGTGCTGACCGCTGCACTAACCATGCCACCCTAATGGGCGTCTTTTCATTAATGTACTATATAATCAGAATTATTTTACTTTTCAAATTAATTTTAAATCTCAAATTTTAAAATTAACATACACATTTAATTTTGTGTGAAGCTTTTTAAAAATAATGACTAAATTATTGTACTCATCAGTTGAATACAATAATGCTGGGGGGGGGGGGGGGGGAATCACAGAACTTGATCATGCGGACTGGAGAATTGGAGCTCCAACATGTTTGTCTGACTGTCACTTTCCGAACTCTATCCACAAAACTTTTTTCTCTGCCCTGTTAGCCTCAGAGCTTGTGAAAGGTGATATTGGCAAATAATTGCTGAATGAAATCTATTATAATAGGTACCTTTGAGGACATCACCTCAAAGATCAGAGATTATGACCTTTTTAAGATTCGAATCTCTAGAGGGTGCAATATATAATTTTTTTAAAATCCTGTGCTGACTCCTGGTTGTTAACCAATTGGATTACTTGGCACAAACGAGGTGAAAGGTATTTGGAAAGTATTTTTATTACTAAAACTTAATGTCCCAGCTATTGCTGAGAACACATACTTGTCCTCAACAAGGGTTTTTCAGAATAAAGGGCATCCTTGATTATAAATTGTCTAGTAATATATTCATTAAGTGTAGCTTTTGGCATTCATTATAATTTGGTTTGATTAATGCAGACAAGTAAAGGGTAGGTTTCATTGAAGAATAAGGTGAGATGTTTCTTGTTAGTTACTCTAATCTATCCAATTAATTGTCATATTTTTCTAATCACCTGAGAAAGTATTAAAGTATTAAAGCCAAAAGGTTTGCATGCAAGTTCAGAAAAGCCATCAGTTTCCACCAGCTTAAGGAGATTGCAGGAAACCATCCCAAAGTCCATTGAAAAGATGCAAACAAGGGAGTAGGTGGCTCTTTACTCCAGGGTAACAAGTTGTGGTTTTATATTACATTCTTATGCAACAGTGAATAATTAGCTGAGGAATTGCTTGTTAGAAAATGTCATGTTCCCAAATATGGAACATCCTTCGGTTTAAAAAAATCATTTTAGAATGCATGCTTTGTTCAGTGTATTTTTAGCTTTACCTAGAGTACCCAATGAAGAGTTCTGGAGAATTGCATTCTCTTGCTTTCTTGAGTAGAAAAGACTGGGTTGGTCTTGGCATTATCCACTGGACCAAAACTAAACATTCAAATATGAGCAGTATCTATAACACCTGTGGCTTGAAATGTTGTCCTTGCAGATTTTAGTAGGTGTTTATTAATGAGTTATTAAAAATTAATTACCTGCTTCTTTTAAAAAAAAACGCTGTTTTGGAGTTGTTTGGTTTGTCAGGACACTTTCAGATTGCAGGATGAATGTGGAAATGTATTTGCTGACATTGTATACCCAATATTGGGGAATGAAGTGTATTCCCATTTTAAGACATGCTGTCTCAACTTTGGAAATTGTACTTGCCTGAAAGTATAGACCCAGTACAGAAATTGAATAGATATATTTGAGCTCCTGAATTTTAGGATGTCATTTGCGTATCAGTCGTGGATAACTAATGATGTGTAAATTAATAATTTGCATTAGAAAAAAAGGATATTACAATGTTGGTAAATGTATTCCTTATTAGATTTGAACAACTGAATGGACACAACTTATTCTTTGGAAAAAATACTTTTGATAATGATTTTGTTGCACTCATCGGTACTTTGTCCATGTGCAACAAAACTCATGCTTGCTGTAGCTAAACAGGTACATTGTAAATTAAAAGCAACTCTAATTTTATACAGTAAATTACTATATGGTAAAAGATGATAAATATAAAAGATACTGTTACTGTAGTGAAAGAATAAAAAGTGGCATTTCATTCAGGCTTTTTCAGTGCAGGAATTGTTTATGATTGTTGGCAAGGGGGTGGTTCAAAATCCTTGTAACTGGTGGGTGGGGGAACTGTTCTTGAACCTGGAGGTTCTGGACTTCAAGCTTCTGTATCTTCTCCCCAAAGTTAGCAGCGAGAGGAGGCTGTGTGTGGTGTCATTAAATTAAAAACAGGCACAATTCCCTAAACTGAGAAGGTGTGGCTAATAATATTTTAATGCCCTTTCTGCATTATTTCTCCAATTCTGCTATTTTCATATATTCCAGTAATAACATTTCTGGAGATAGTTAACCACTATCATTTATTATTCATGGATCAGAACAGCCCTACTACGTAGAACAGACTTTGTGTCACTGTCATTTTATTTCAATTTTTCATCCCTGATTGCAAAAGATTAGAATAACAACTAATTTAAATGATGCACAAGAGGTAAATGTAAACAAATCACAATTAAAGGAAGATTTTTTTTAAAAAATGCATCCCACTACCAGACAATGGTAGGATTGACTTTTGTGAAAATTTATTTCAGCACCCTGACATGGAAATGAAGTAAATGAGCTTGATTGACAGGAAGTGAGTTGAGCTTGTAACCCTCTGATAGGGAGTTAAATCATTTCAGTTGTTAATCCAGCTCTCTCTATACTATTTGGATCCCTCGCCTAAACAAGATATTCATGATCCTAGGTGTTGAAGATTTTAAATCTTGAAATGATCCCTTGAATAGGATTAAGTTTTCTTCCATTATCTTTTTAAAATTTTTATTATTCTTTTGACTAGTGTTATTTTTTTTCTGCTCATGCCAGGATTTTGGAATCTTAGGAATTTCTTTTGCAGCTACTTTGTTTCAGTGCCAACAAATTTCATGGTATATTGTAATTTTGTATTTGGTCATTTCTAGTCTACAACGTTCAGTGTAATAATGAAGTGATGTTGTCCAAACTTGACTTGTCGACGTGCTAGCAATCTGATGAGAGATAGGACTGCTGTGTTAGAATTTAGAGGTTAATTATCTTTTAATGTCCAGATTGTCATAAAAATAAGTCAAGTTGAGTTTATTGTCAAATGATTGTACAAATACAGCCAAATACAATGTTCTCTGGTCCACAGTGCAGAACATGCAGACTCACAACCAGATAAAACACACATTCAACAATTCATAGGCAGGACAAGTATTACATCTATGCAAATATTGCAATTACATCTATGCAAATATCTCATATTGTTGTATGAATGAGAATCTCGGATGGTTGATCAGTCTGGTGTTCTTATCTGACAAGTAGCAATGGACAGGGCAAGTATGCAACACAGATTTAATCAGTTTTCACTAGAGTAATATTTTAAGCTATTTTACCTTTTAACAGTGTCATTAAGGAGCCTCATTACTCTTTTATTAGACTATTGTAACTCACTCTATCCTTATCAGATTACAAAATGAACATAACTCATGCCACATATTAGATCACTTGTAAAGGGATTATAGCCTTGCATTAACTCAGATTGACATGGTTTATAATTTGCTTGTTGATACACATACAGCAATGTCATGTATTTGACCTGCAGCAGCGCGGAGGAAAGGGACACCCATACATCATCATTAAAAATGGCATCCGCTAAAGAATCCAAGCCACAGGGTCTTCCTGCAGTAATTGTCACGAAGGACAAAGGAGGCACTTTCAAGTGCAAACTGAAATGTAAAGTCTAGTTTAAATATGAATACTTGAGCATTATAGACCTTCAGTGGACTCTAAAATTACTTGAATCTTTCACTTTGAGTCTGTGCACATGAAAACTTTTTAAAAAAAAGTTTCAGTGGTTTTCAGCTTTTAATGAAGTTTGTACTTTCAGATTATCCTCCTTTTAAATCTTTATTTTCTGTACTGAAATATTAAGATTTGAGTTTCAAGGTTTCACCATATAATTATTAGGCACTTCCAATACTTTTACTTCTCAAATTTTTACGGAAAAGGACCAAGTCTTCTGTCAACAGAAATGGCTAATGATGGCCCTGATATTGACCGGAAAATGGTAACGCAGCACGAGGTGTAGAATAGTCAAGTGAAACTAATATTCATAAGTTGGCGATGCCCTGTGACTTATAACTGGCATCTCACTGTCTGCTTCGCTATGGACCACAGAGAATGTTGTAAAGTTTCTCTGTGTGATAGACACAAGTCCAAGAATAGCTGCCATTTTTACAGTGTGATTAATATACAGGTTCAAGATTCAATTTATTGTCATATTACACAAAATTGCTTTTGCCTGCTGTAAGGCAGGCAGATTTGCCATCGGCAAAATTGCCTCTTCCAGTCAGAGAAAGAGAAGCAAAAGAGAGTTTCCCCCTCCCCCCGAGTCACTGAGTGTCTGTAGATTTGCCTCCAGTGGTTCTGCAGCCAAGCAGAGTCCAGTCCAAATCCAGCTCCAAACCTGAACTTCAGACATGGTCAGGAACCTTTCAGACACTGTCAAAAACTCTTTACGCTTTACGAAAGTACAGCGTTCCTATGAAACCTTTTGTAAGCCGAAATGGTGTAAAATGAAGACCCATTCACTACTATTGTAGGCTCTTTTCGTAAAAGCGAAAACCCATTCAAATTTTTTTGGATAGTGAACACGGGTTTCTTTGTAAAAGCGAGCATTTGTAAAGCAGTCTATTCCTGTATTAGTAATTGACAGTCACCCTCTGTAACACCAGAAATCAGTTGTGAATTATTCTGAGGGGTTTTAATAGTAACAGATTAATGTGTTTTTTCTTTCTCCAAATCGTTCCTTATAATTTCTTCTTGCATAAAACCAAAATTAGCAAATGCGCAAGGTCTAAAATAAACAAAATCCTGAAAGCAGTCATTTGTTTGGCAGCACTTTTTGTTTGGTTTGAAAAGTCACCAACCCAAATTGGCACATCTTTATTCTCTGGTAAAGCCCAGAGTTCTGAATATAGTAAAATCCCTGGTATCCTGAATTCAAGCGACTACCAAAAAAAGTAAATAAGCAAACTAAATAAGAAAAAAAATAGGTAAAAAAAATATGCAAGTTTAAAATTGTAAAAGTAAGTGTTCTCTGAAGTAACACATGAACCTTTGGTGAAGATGGGAGCATGTATTCAGCCAGCAGAGAGCCTTGGACATGATTTGCTCATATCAGCTATTTGAATAAAGTTGTGTGAAACAGTAATGGTGTCATCCAGAATGGAGCTGGTTGATGCCGCTCACTGTAGGGGTGACTCTCTTAAAGTGCCTCCAAATCCCTGCTTTGTAAGAGGCACCTTGGTCTGGGGCTTTATCTGTAAACTTGGGGGGGGGGGGGGGTGAGTTAATTATCTATAAAGTTATTGTTCATATTTTGGGCGGATCTGTGGAGGGGGAGTAACCTGCACATTTAGCAATGGTTAAATGATTTCAAAGGATATGACTGAAGATTAAGTAAAATGCTTTAAGGCTTATACATGCAAGTGAAGTTTTTTCATTGTAATTGCAGTATACTATTTTTGTCTTTTAAACTGTTAATTCTTAAGGCAGGAGTATTTATAAGACATTGTCAAAGTAAGTCTCAAGCAACTTCAAAATACACATCGGCAGCTATCAACCTCCATGGGTGTCGGATAACAAGGGCTTTACTGTATTTCTGACACCTTTTCTCTCTGTCGTCTTGAGTTGGCATTCAATTCCCATTTTAGGATCAAGGTTGGAGAATGAACGTTTTGTTTCACATTCCTTAAATCTCATTGGATGAGAGATCCTGAGTCTATCTGGATTCAAGATGATGACTTTGTTTTGAATTATTGTCACTTTGCACGTTCAGGAAGTCGCTTTCTTTGAGTTGAAGTGATGCATGTTTATTTTAAGTAATGCCTAACTTCTAGGAGATATAGCTATTGCATTTGGCCAAAGTGTTTTCCATATATGGTGTTCAACTGTACTTCAGTAATGGTGGCTGATTGTTGTATGTAACTTCCTCGTAATGAATTGGACAAAGATGAGATTTCTTGATTTTTTTTTTACATCTTTGATGGGCGTGCCAATCAAAAAATATTTAAGAGGAAAACATTGTCCATTGTTTCAAAAATTAACTTTTGAAGTAATGATACATAATTTTTGTGGTTTACAGAACACTTAGACCAATAGGTATATTTGGAGGGGGGGGGGGAGAGAGAGAGAGAGAGAGAGGGACTGGTTATTTCTCCCTTCAGTTATGACTTTGCTCTGGCTTTTTTTTCCCCCGTATGTGCCAGTGTGAGAAGTGTTTGGTCTTGATGCTTCAACAATGATGGAAAGCTAACTCGCCTGTCAACTGCCAATCAATGTCACGATGTGGAAATATCATTAAGTTGAGAGAGGTGTATGCATGTAAAATGCTGTCAAAGGAAATGGTGATTTGCTCCAAAAACAGGTTTACGAAATTGTACCTTAATTTAGTGCGCAAAACGAGTTAAATTGTTTGCAGTCAATTTTCATAAGTCACAATGGTGTTTCTGCGAAAAAGTAGCTGTTGAGCAACTAGTTTCTCACCAAGTGATTTGATAAGCCCACTAACAATATGATACTTCATTTGAGTTCTGTGTCCGAGGATTTTATCACCAGCAATCTAAAGATTTGGAACTATAACCTGCTCAAGGCAAAGAATATTGAAGAAATGACGGCACAGAATTTTGAAAGTCAATTGTAAGAAAAGTTTTTTTTTAAAGAAAAATTCATCTAATGAAAACTGCAGCCTCCAGCATCTTAAATTATACAGACCTAGCCAGACTTTTAAAAAGAGCTGCATTTCAATTGGATAACATTAATTGCAGCTAATTGGATTAATATTTCCTTTGAGCTTTTCACAAGTGATGATTGCAAAAAAAAATCTGTTACCAGCCAGAAATGCGTGTTAATTAATGAGTACAGTGATCCTCTGTCCAGGATGCAGGGAGCAGTTGATAGTAAGGTTTTATTCCGATATCCTCATTGTGAGCTACCTGTCTAAATGCACTAATCTTATAGTTACTGCATTTTTCTTTGAATCATTGCGGCGAAACACCTTCCCATCATTGTTTCTCCCACTGTTTCATCAATAAATGGCCTGAAAGTGAACTGCAGTGAATGTTGTTCACACTGCCAGGAAATTCTGGAAAACAAAATGTGAGGTTGGGGAAATAAATTGTTGTTTTGGGGTTGTAGATTATATTTAGTGACCATTCCTGGTAGCTTGACCCGGTGATGGTGGGGGTTAATGCAATCACCAGGGAGCTTTAAAAACAAAAAGGAAAATGACCAAATTGATAATGTAACATTGAAGTGGTCGTCCATATAAAGTTGCTGCTCTTCTGGTGGGAAAGTAGAGTGCAAAGAGGAGGGAATTGCTGTTGAAGTAAGATTAGTAAAGTGCTGTGGACATAATTCCAAAAGCACTCATTTCAAATGAAAAATCTTTAATGATATATGTAGAATTGTGACATTGAGTATCCTGTACACCTGAATTTCCTGAGAAGAGGGAAGATTTAATGCCAAGACCAATGTACTGCAATCATTTCATCAAAATCAGAATTTATAGTCATAAACGTGTTCTGCTGCAGCATCACATTGCAAACATTCATACTATGACCATCTTACAACATTAGTATATAAAGAAAATAATTGTGCACGAAAAGTCAGGCAGTGTCGTTGGTTCATTGATTATTCAGGAATCTGATGGCAGCGGGGAAGAAGCTGTCCCTGTGCCGCTGAGTGCTCGTCTTTAGGCTCCTATACCTTTTTCCCAATGGTAGCAGAGTGAAAAAGCCGCGGCTTTGGTGGTGGGGGTCTTTGAGGATAGAAGCTGGTTTTTAGATGTCCTCGATGGAGTGAAGTCTGGTGCCTGTGCTGTTGCAGGCCGAGTTAACAACCCTCTGGAGTTTATTCTTGACCTGAGAGTTGGCGCCTCCATAGCAGGCAATGATGTAACCAGCCAGAATGCTCTCCACGGTACACCTGTAGAAGCTTTTGAGAGTCTTTGGTGACGTGCCGATTCTCCTCTGGCGCCTCGCAAAGCATAGTCGCTGATGAGCCTTCTTTGTGATTGCATCAACAAGGAGGCTCCAGGACAGATCCTCGGAGATGTTGACGCCAGTAATTTGAAGTTCCTGACCCTGTCCACTACTGAGCCCTCCACAAATAGATCAATTATCAGTTGTTCAAATGTATTATGATCTCCATTGAAGTGACTGATGTGGCTTTATGTTGGCTAAGTACTTGTAGTCAAACACTTTCTTCAGAAAGCCCCAATAATCAATCGATCACTATTGTGAGAAGTTTTCTTTGATACTCTTGTTCAGGGATATAGTAAAACCCTAGTATCCTGCACCTATGGGGATTCGTAGATGCCAGTTAAGTATATTTTACGGTTGCTTGAGACTTTCTCTTAAAATGCCTCACTGATACACGTATATTAATAATAAACAGTTTAAAAGTGAAAAGAAAAAAATACTATACTGTACTTACACTGAACAAATTTCACTTGCATGAAAATTTCTACCTTAAAGCATTTTACTTCATTTTCAGTCATATTCTTTGAAATCGTCACTGCATCTGCAGGTTCCTTCCCCTCCATGGAGCTGCACACAAGACGAACAATAACTCCCCTCCCCCAGGATAAAGCCTCTGAATGGGGTGATTCTTACAAAGTAGGGATAAGGAGACACTTAAGAGAGTCACCCCAACGGCGAGCGGCATCAACCAGCTCTTCATCCTGGGCAACGCCATTGCAGTTTCGCACAACTTTATTCAAACAGTGGCTACGAGCAAAGCACGAGCAAGGTGCCACTGGCTGAATATTTGTTCCCATCTTCGTCAAAGATTTATCTGTTACTTCAGAGAACATTTATTTTTACAATTTTAGGCATGTGTATTTTTTACCTATTATTTTATTCTTTAATATTTATTTTCCTGAATTTTTTTTGCCAGTTGCTTAGACTGATGGTTGCTTGAATTCTGGATACCAGGGATTTTACTGTATTTCGAAGATCTGGATATTAGGATCATGATGCCATGAAGTTCCTAAGTCGCAGATCGCATAAAAGAATTCTCTTAGCATTTTGAGGAGAGATGTACAATTTTAATTACTTCTGAGCATTATACAGAGAGCTAAAATAAATTGGTAAAATGTGCACACAAAATTAAAATGTCTATTAAATACATTAAAAATTAAAATATTATTTTGAAAACTTTAAGAAATTAAACAATATTAGCAGTTTAGAGGCAGTTTATTAAACTAATTATGCCCATTTAAAAACACTCACACCTCATCTAATAGCATGCAAAAATATTGCTGTCTGAGCAAAACTAGTTTAAATATCAATAACATACTTGCTGGATTCCTCACATGGTGGTATGGGAGCTTCTCTGCTGAACAACATTGGAAGAAGCTATAAGCAGGTGATGAATGCAGTTCAAAACATGAAAAACTTCCCTTCCCACCATGGACTCCATTTACATCACCTGCTGCCACCCTAGGTGCACTCTCTTCTCCCTCCTCCCATCTGGATGAAAACATGCCTGAACAGGCTTGAAGATAATTTCTTATCTGCAGCCATCACACTCCTGAGTGAGCCCCATAAGTGGTTACATGCTGCCTTGCTTGGTGCTAATTGACCTTCTTTGTCGTTGCAATCTAACGCTGTAAATTGTGTTCTTTACACAACTGTGTGAAAAATTAGAGTTAATCTGTGGGTCTGTTTGCAAAGAAGCCTTCTCACTACTTGGTGGTATATAGTGACATTTAAACACGCGTGAATTTTTATTTTCCTTGGTAGCAATGTTCTCTCCCATTTTTAGTAGTGTGCGCAAAAATTTTTTTCCTGTGACCAAATTATGTGCATATTGAATGCTTGTGCAAATGTAAACTTAAAATGGTTTCAAGATAATTTTGGCACGGACTATCTCGCATGGCGAATAAAACTTTATTGGTATGTTTTAAGATAATCCAAGTATGATGGCATTTGACGAAGTAACGTATTCAGTTAAGATTTTAAGAAATGGTTATTTTAAATAACTAACCTTTTGTACGCATATTAATTTCCTTTGTGCACTGGTGGCAAAGCGAGTGTGCGCATGCACAGCTTAGAGGGAACAATTCTTGGTAGCAAATGCACCAAATGGCCCAAGTGGAAGAACTATAAGTTTTTCCTTACTTATCAAATTCTAGCACTGGTAGCTTTATGTCCCTGCTAATCACTTTGCAGCAACTCTTTTCACCTTTTTCTCTCCCTTCCCCTGTCTGACTTGATCTAGAATTATAGGGCTATGCAACATGGAAACAGGCCTTAAAAACCCAACTTGTCCATTGCAGAAAACGTTGTTTCTCTGATCAATGAACCAAAGGCACTGCCTCACTTTGTCTTTTTGTGCACTTTTTAATTTATTTTTGTGAGGCAGTTTATCTTTTAAATATTATAACTGTGCCCATCTCTACTGCTTCTGGCAGCCCATTCCATTTACAGACTGGCACTGTGTGGAACAAGTTGCCCCTCAGGCCCTTTTTCAGTCACCTATCACCACCTTAAATCCACGTCCTATAGTTTTTGAACCCTTTTTTTCTTGTCTGTTCCCACCTGCTTGTCTCCCAACTATTCCCCCTGTAACTGACTGGCTCCTGTCTCACCTTCCTTCCCTCTCCACTCTGCTTTGATGCAGGGTCTCAACCCAAAACATCTACAATTCCTTTCCCTCCATAGATCCCGCTTGACTCTCTGAGATCTTCCACCAGTTTGCTTTTTGTTTCCGGCATCTGCAATCTTGTCTCCATCTCAAAAATTTGGTTTCTTAATAATGACGGATTCTGGTATTTCTACTGTCATAGTTATGACCAAATCATAGGCTATTGTCATATTTTCTCCACTGTAAAGCAGCATAGTTGTGGCCTAAACTGCAGGGTTCTTTTGAAATGTGTTTGGCTAAGGAATATCTTGCACCAAAGCAGCCATCCTTGGTAAATATATGTTAACTGTTTACCCAGATACTAGCTGTAGGCTAATGACACACTTTACAGAAACATGATTCTGAGATTGGCCAGCCGCATGCTGCTGTTACATCGAATTAGATAGAAATTACTACACAGACACAGATGATTCAGCCCCACCGAGTCGTATTGCATCCATCTTCCAGACTACTTAAGCAGTGGAAACAACCTGTTTCTTGACTTTGTCCAAATTCTTGTAATTATAAAACATTTCTACCAAATTGCCCTTTAAATTCTGTTCTAATGGAAACTCCCCCTGTTTTTCAAGGTTTTGCATTTTCATTTTCTCAGACTGGGCAATGTCTGACTGCATTACTGTAAACTGCGTAGTGCATTGAAATTTTGTTTCACGTTTTTATCAAGATTCCAATGTTCTGCACATACTGCACTATAAAATCAAGTACAGGTGTGCACTGCTTAACGTCCAACCACATATACGTCTATGGTCTGATAGGGTTATAATGGAGTTCAGTCAGGAATCCCGATTGGAGAACTGAAGAAGAGGCGAGGGAAAAGGATACTGTAGAAAGAGAAGAAGAACAGGTGCAGAAGAGGTTCACTGTTAAGGGGTTATCCAAATCCTTTGCAGACCTTAACAACTAGCAGAAGGGATGAACCCAAACACCGAATGCTTTTCACTGATAGAGAGGAATGCCTCATGCAGTGTTTGCTGAAAATAAAAAAAATTTGGTAAACAACACTGGACATATTCCTGCAGAAACCAACACCTTGCAAGGATAGCCTCAGCCAGGTCCTTCAGGCATTACATAGTGACAGTTCATCAATGGAGGTATTCGACCTGTAACTCTTCAAGTGGAATACTGAAGTTGAAAACAGTGATGTGGATAATCCTGATTCTCTTTGTTAAATTGTGTGTGATATAGGCTAATAAACTGTTCACGTAAAAGTTTAAAAAGTGGGAAAAAAACTTTAATTTATCATAAATTCAATGGCTCATATAGTTTTGCTAAGTATATACAGTAATATGGTGTTTACACAATGTCCACATTGCATAACGCCCAGTTTCACAGAACATATCGTGGACGTTAAGTCGCGCATATCTGTATTCTATTAGCCATCTTTGCTAAAGTTCTTATTTACTTTAGCAAAAATGGCTAATAGAATGAGGCATTGGTCAAGACTTATCCATTCCAAAATTTAAAATATCATCTTCACCAACTTTTAAACAAAATGCATCACCTCAAATTAAAAGCATAATGGTCTGCCACTTAAATCTCTGTAAAACTTTGGGGCTTCTATTCTGTATCATTTGGCATGGTTACTGTAGTGGTCAGCCCAACGCTATTACAGGTTCAGATCTGGCACTGTCTGTAAGGAGTTTGTACGTTCTCCCTGGTTGCTGTGGGTTTCCTCCTACATTCCAAAGACGTATGGGTTTAGTAGGTTAATTGATCACATGGGTGTATTTGGGTGGCAATTGTATTTGGACACAATCTGATGTTCATTGTTTTGAATATAAAACTGGTTTCACTGCGAAACTGCCTTTGATTTCCATTTTGTTCAGTGTCTTCTATCCAGTTTATTTGCCTTACTTCTAATTCTTAATCATTTTCAAAAAGTGGAATTTATTTCAAGGCTTCCTGAAAGTCCCTATAATCCAGCTCCTCTTTTACCCCCACCTGCTACATATCATCATCTGACAGCTTTATCGTAAAACTGAATTAAAATTTTAGCAGAATTAATCATCTCTCATCCTGTTTGCAAATTGTGTATAAATGTTTCATGCATAACGCCTAATTTGTGGGGGGGTGGGGGGGGGAGTGCTGGGAAGTGGGCCCACCATCGGATTGTTAATGTAAATATTTGAGATGTGCTGAGATTTAAGATGTGAAATTATCTTCAGCTGTCCATCTTGGCTTGCTATGTGGTAGGAAAACTAAAGATTGGTGTAGGATCATGCAAATTTTGTTTCAGAAGTATTATTGCAATACAAATACTTAATATGGTGAAAACATGCTACATTAAAATCCCCATTATCCAGAATTCGAGCTAAAAAGAAATATAAAAAAAATACGAAAGTTTAAAATAGTCTCCCCTCGCAGTCAGTTCATCAAGCAAGTGAATTATGGAAGAAACTTTTAAAAAAAAAAATAATAATTTGGCTTTAAGTGGTTTAGCATGAAAGGCCCATTTCAGACAGAGTTCCAAACCCTGTAGTTTTAGAGAGGGCATTGAAATAGCCAAGCACTCAGACTTCATGGATGAAACCTTGTTCAAGTCATTGTTATAAGTACTCACCCCAATTGAATACCATCAAGAGAATTGAAGTGTTGATTCCCCAATCTATGCTCAAATTCGAGGCTTTATTATATTTTTATATCTCAGTTAAACGAAATTTTCTCTATTGATTTTCTGCTACTAGGTAATTGTTACTTTTAATAAACCAGATTTGTCATTTATAGCTACTCGTTAGATCAGTTCTCTTTAGGAAGAATGGCATGCCTTGCCGAGGGTGTAGATGAGATTTACTAGAATGATACTGGGGACAAGAGACTTCAATTATATGGAGAGACAAGAAAAAAACTGTATCAGTTCTTCTTGGAGCAGAAAATGCGATTGGGTCTTCTAATAGAGGCATTCAAAATAATGAGGGGTTTTGTTCGACTAAATAAGAAGGAACATTTTACTGGCTGAAGTGTTCGCAGTTTCACTTCAACCCAAGATAAGATAAAAGGGCCAGAGGTAAGATGAGAATTATTTTTGCTTTAAGTCATTATGCCCTGGATTGCACTGTCTGAAGCAGTAAAGGCAGCAGAATCAATCTCAACTTTCAAAACTGGTTTGAAATAATATTTGAAGGAGAGAAAATTATTACAGTATGAGAGAAGAAGACAGAGACAGTTCCTTCATAAAAGATCGCACGGGTGTGACCTGAGCTATGAAATTCTGCGATATTTATTCAACCACATCCAATTTGTGCCAGTTGCCAAGAGGAGGTTCAGCCCCTCAATCATCCCCCTGGTTGAAATCCACTGAAACAATGTCTAAAGTGTTAATTCATTTATGTAGATATTTACAGTGGATATATTCCCATTCATGCAAGGAGCTGGATACAAGAAGATCATTTTTAGGCAACTTATTCTGGGGGAATGTAGGCAGTGCTTTCTCTGAGCTCGTTTGTTTCTAGTATTTGAGGTAGATCCCACTGAGATAATCAGAGATCTGTTGGGTTTTTTTGTAGCTCCTAATGCGTATAATTTTGGATCACTGCTCATCTTGAATATACAGGGGGAAAAAAAATCATTTGTGAAATTTTCTTTGCTGATTGACGTGAATTAGTTTAATTTTTAAATTAAAGTTTCATCAGGGTAACGGGCTTTTTCGGCCCACAAACCTGCGGCATCCAAATACACCCATGGGTAAAATTAACCTTCTAACCCTGTACACCTTTGGAACAGTGTATAAAGTCCTTGCAGACAGCACGGGATTTGAACCTGGGTTTCTGGTGCTGTAATAGCGTTGTGCTAACCACTACACTAACTCTGCCGCCCTTGGACCTCCAATATGATCATGGAATTGTTCAGCCCATTTCCTTCCATTACAGATGAGGGAAGTAACCAATAGACCATTGACTGGATGGTCACCTATTTGCAGTAAGGTGGTGCTGGAAGCTTTCCACAGTGTTTTGCAGTCAGTCAAAGTGACTGAACAACATCTCAATGAGCTGAAGGAATGGTTGGAGGATGAGGGCTGGAAAAAACTCCTTCCTTATCATTTTAAAGAAACCTCTGGTCAAACCTGCCTATTTTTAGTGCTTGAAAACCAGGTTATTTTCAAGTTTGTTTGACACGATAAGCAAGTCCAGCTGCTCGAGCATCTCGTGTGCTCTGAAATGGAAGATTAATTCAGGACATTATTGGGAAATTGGAACGTGCCAAGAGATGCAATGAGTAGTTGTTAAATTGACATTTGTACTTGCAGGCTGGATTTTCACTTCTCTTGGGTACATTTTTCCTCATCCCACGGACAGCTCAAAAATGTAAGATGCAACTTGGTAAAATTATTCCACCATTGTAGTTAAAATGCGCAAGGTGACCAACCTTTTAATTCTTTGACATATAGCAAGGTAACAGGCCATTTCAGCCCATGACTATGAACTGGGGGTGTAGGTTAATTGGGCGGCATGGACTCTTAGGCTGAAATGGCCTGTTCGCGTGCTGTATGTCGACATTAAAAATTAAGAAGTTGGCCACTCCAGCTGTGCAATCTTGCATTGAAATGGTTTTGTGCTGCACAGTCCACTGCTACTGCCCACCATATCATCAAACAACTATAGTATTCTTCAAGAACCATAGAACACTACAGTACAGAAACAGGCCCTTTGGCCTATCTAGTCCGCACTGAACTATTTATTCTGCCTAGTTCCATTGATCTTGACCATAGCCCTCCATGCCCTTCATATCCATGCAACAATCCAAATTTCCCTTATGCTGAGATCGAACCAGCAACTGCATCTCATTCTACACTCTTTCCCTGGAAACACTTTGCCTAATCCTGCTTACATTAACCCATTTTTACCCCATGTAATTTTGTGTACCTCTATCAAATCTCCCCTCATTTATTCCCCTATAACTAGGCTTCTTGAGCCTTAGCAACTTGCAAATTTTTCTCTGCACTTTTTTTCTGTATATAGGTGACCAGAACTGCACACCATATAGGTATTCCCTGTCTTGCAATCTCTGAAACTTATGTTCAGCCGCACATATGACTGAATTTTTTTAAATGTATATATAAGAATATAACATTCAAGCGATTTATGTTGTATTTGACAAACTATAACAGGGATACAGGTCTTATAAGAGCCAAAACATCCATACTTTGTGATGTATATATAAGAATATAACATTCAAGCGATTTATGTTGTATTTGACAAACTATAACAGGGATACAGGTCTTATAAGAGCCAAAACGTCCATACTTTGTGATGTATATATAAGAATATAACATTCAAGCGATTTATGTTGTATTTGACAAACTATAACAGGGATACAGGTCTTATAAGAGCCAAAACGTCCATACTTTGCGAGTCGGCATCCCAGAGTCCATAGGCTGGGCACGGCCATCTGTGGAAGTGTTAAGGGCGCGTATTCAATATCGTCAATGCACTTAACTCCCGTGCCTGTGTCGACTGAACTCCAAACCCCACTCCACGTGCGCCAATGAAGACTCGTGCATGCACACAGGAGTCAGGATGGCCATGCCCAGCCTATGTACCTTAGGACCCTGACTGACAAGGTATGTATGTATATTTTGTCTCTCATGTGTCTCTGATTTGTCAAATACAACATGTGATGAAGAAGTTTGCTTGAAGACTTCGGTACGCCGTGCGTGCGTGCAAAATTCCACTTGACGTCCATTTTGAGATTCAACCGATCCTTCGGTCCCAATTACGGTCGTACTCCAAATTTGGCCTCACCAGTGCTGTGCGCATCTTCCTCATAAGATTCCCACCTCCTGTACTCAGTACTTTGATTCATGAAGGCCAATGTGCCAAATAATCTCTTCACCACACTATCAACTTGTCTCACCACTTTCAAAGAATTGTGTTCCCTGGCCCCTCTGTTCTACTGGCCTCCATCGTTCCGTGCCATTTCCTACCCAGGTTTGTCGTCCCAAATTAACAAAATAAACATTTGGTTAACAAATGATTGACTTTCTACTTGAGTGAATGAGGCTGTCTTCTACTGAGGGTGATCCTGTCCAATTGAACTGAATTTTAAACATCTGCATGTAAATATTCAAATTTGGAGTTTCAGTTTTTCCTTGGAGATGGATTGAAAGTCTGCATTGTACTCAGGGTCTGAAGGATAAGGTTGAAACGTTTCTGGACAATCTGTGCTTCATTCCTAATGGAGGAGAGTCTGTGACACCATGCAGGACTCAAAATTTTTAAAAGTTGAAGTAATTCAGCAGGTCATACAGTGTCTATAGGAGCTGAAGATTTTTGACCAACGTTTTAGGCCTGAAACATTGATGCATTGAAGAAGGGCTCAGGCCCAAAATGTTGGTTTTATATCTTTGGCTCTTATGGATGTGGTGTGACCTGGTGAGGGCGGCACAGTTAGCGTAGCGATTAACGCAATGCTTTTACAGTACCAGCTAGCGGGTTCGAATCCCGTCCTGTCTGTAAGGAGTTTGTACGTCCTCTCCATGTCTGTGTGGGTTTCCTCCGGGCGCTCCGGTTTCCTCCCACTGTTCAAAACGTACTGGGGATTGTAGGTCAATGGATGATTAAGTTGCACGGTGGGCTGAAATGATCTGTTACCATTCTGTATGTCTGTCTTTTTTTGTTTTTACTGCAATCTCAGCATCTGCAGACTTTTATGTTTCATAGGATTTGTAATTCAGTGTGATTGGTGATAATTTGTGACTGGCACTTGGAGGTCATAAGAATAGGAAGTTTAAAAAAAAAATCAAAAACTACAGGTGATGATGATAAATTAATGATTTAATTGAGCCAACACGAAGCAGCGAGCTTTAAATAGTCATGACTGCTTTTTGTAATTCCCTTTATGGCTGGGCATGGGGCCCATACGTGTTTCATTCAATCTAGTAGTAACATTCTACTGTGGACTGATTACATCCTAGTATTTAAACATTATGCTGTGTCAAAGCCATGCGCCCTCGGAATAAATTTTTGGGCCCTAATTGCACCTATCACGAGTTAGTTATTTTACAATGAGTGGAATGTGTAATGCACAGCATAGATTTCGACTCAGCAGAGTTGAGTGTTTGAGTTTTGTTCATTAAAAGCCCAAAAGTGCGATTATTGTTCTTTTTAGGGAACAATAAATGCTTGACAGATCCACTGGCTAAGGTAGAGGTCAGGTTGAAATTGCTGTATCAAAAAGGTTGCTTTGAATCCTCGCCCCTTTCCTATCTTCTGTTTCCTTCCCCTGCTTCTTCCCCCCACCCTCCCCCCCCCCCCCCCCAGTAAATAGTAGGGCACCAAGGAATGTTGACGAACAGAGGGACCTGAAACTGGCGTACAGTTGGGATACTTTGTTTCATAAAACTTTTTATACATGAAGACAAGTAGGCATTGTATGAAAATTCTTATATTGACTATTTCATAACATTGGTACATGCGAGTTAAATGATGGGTTCTACTTTCCATCTGAGCACGTAATGTTAGCTTTTTGCTTCCTTGAAGAACAGGTAGGGTGGCAAAAAGGATATCATGGCATGTCTTCATAGACTGCAGCACAGAATATAAACATTGGAAAGTAACGTTGCAACTTGACCATGCTTGAAGTACTATGTGCTTTTTTTTTGGTTGACACGCTAAATGAAGGATGTAAAGGTGCTGAAGAGGTTGCAGAAGAAATTCAAGATATTACAGGACTTTTGTTAAAGAGGAGAGATTGGACAGACTGGACTTGCTTTTCCTGGAGCTGAGGAAACTGATGCGTGAAAGCATAAAATGCTGGAGAAACTCAGCAGGTCAAACAGTGTCCTTTATGTAGCAAAGGTAAAAGTACATAGCCGACATTTTGGGCTTGAGCCCTTCATCAAGGAATGGGAAAATGTTGGCAGGAGTCTGTATAAAAAGGTGGGGGGGGGCAGGAGATCATTGGTGGAGCAGGGATCAGTGGGAGGAGGGATGGCTGGGTGGGTAGGGGGGAAAGGAGGGAAGAACTGGAAAGACAGGAAAGGAGAAGAGGAAAGAAAAGGCCAGCAAGTTTAGCGGAAAGCAGAGAAGTTCATGTTAATGTCCTCTGGCTGGAGAGTGCCCAGATGGAAAATAGGGTGGTGTTCCTCCATCCGACATAAGGCCATGGACAGACATGACTGAGGGAGTGTGACTCAGAATTGAAATGGTTGGCTACTGGGAGGTCTTTATTGTGGCGGACAGAGTAGAGGTGCTGAGTGAAGCGATCTGTTCAGACTGATGTGTGACTTGATTGAGTGATATAAAAATTATAAGAGTCGTTGATATGGTAGTCAGGATCTTTTTCAGTGGTAGGGTTATGAAAAAAACCAGAGGACATGGGTTTAATATGAGGGAAGGAATTTTAACAGGGGTCTGAGCAGAAGGTAAACAGTGCAGCTCAGGGACAGGGCCTTTGGTCCATCCATAATGCTAATGTAAACTGCACTTCTGCCTGCACTGGTTCTATTTCGCTTCATTCCCTGCCTGTTCATGTGCCTAAGCATCTCTTAAAAATGTTAACATAAATACAGGAACAAGGGAAAAAGCAAAAACTGAGTTGGGCAGGACGAGAAACGGCATAGTGAAGTAAATCCACCAGAGATGTACAAGTGAAATGAGAGAGCCTCTTCTCTTGAAGTAACTACCTGTGTAAGAACATCTGCACTGGTAAATTGTGTTTTTTTTTTTAACTTGCAGCCAATTTTATAATATTACAGTGCTAACTGTAAAAGGATAATTTGACCAAATTACAGTTTGTACAATCGTCGAGTCCAGGTTATTCGTTTCAAGGTATAACAGTCAGAATGAGGATTTCATTAAATTCAATTTGAAATCTCCTGGTAACCTCTTGCTATTTAATTGCCAAGTCTAACTTCCCTTCTATCTAATCCTGAAAATTGATATGGCAACAAGACCTGAAAGGTAAAGGAACCTTTTCCACAATTTTCCCAACTTGCCATTATGTATTTGGAGGTTGTACAGTGATCATTCAATTCCTTGATTATCAAAAAGATCCACTAATTTTGTTTTCTTGGTGATATCAAATATATTAGAACAGTTTAGAAAAGAATTATTTAAGAAAATAATTTATTTAGAACGTCTGCTGTGGGAGATTAATTTGTGCATGGCAGGGCACAGAATTTATTTAATTATTGAGGTAGAAGATGTCACTAGTATTTGACAGCCATATTGGTATAGTCCAAGGTAATTGTTGTATCTTATTTACAAATAATGGTGAGTTTTTAGATTTACAAAGTAGTTTTCTATTAATTTTACTGAATGATTATTTTACTTCAATTTGGTTTTGGTGATGATTTCACTGCGTCGACAAGAAGGATCCAGGATCAGTCAAATTAAGTTTAATCAGGGCAATTCTATTGTAATGTCCCTCAGCTTCACAGTGTGAACAAAGGCAAGGATAAAGGTTGGGGAGGAGAGGATTCTGATGTGATCACTGGGTAGTTGGGTTCCTCACATGACTGAAGATAGGTCTGGTTGCTTCGGAAGTGATCAGTGATCAGAGAGATTGGCCACATGCATTCACTCTAGGTTCACACATGAAGAATTGCCAGTATTTCTATTGAATTAAGTTAGCATAAAACAATCCCAAATCAGAATAAAAACCCAAGTTCTGACCTCATATTTTTAAGAGATAATAATCCAGAAAAAAAGGATATTTTGCAGTACAATTTTCTCTTTAAGGCATTAAACACCACTGAAATATTTGCCCTTTGACACACATGCCCTCAATGTCCAACCTTCATGTCTTGAGACAAAATAAAGACAGCGAAGAGGCTGTTTAAACCAAGTATGGATCCCTGGCAAGATTAATTGTCCTCACCATAGAACATCTAGAGCATAGACTATTCTAGCACAATATAGGCCTTTCAGCCCACTATGTTATGCTGACCCATATTTACACCTACTGAAAATAACAAAAAAAACTAAGCCCTCCCTATCTCAACCCTCTATTTTTCTTTCATTCATGTGCCTGTCTCTTAAATGTCCCAGTTGTTCCAACCTCCACTACCACCCCTGGCAAGACATTCCAGGCACCCACACATGGATGTGTGTGTGTGTGTGTGTAAGAGAGAGATATCAGTATGTGGTTAAGATTTTAAAATACAATCCTGACAGATTCACTCTACCAAACCCAGGAGATGCAATCCAAATTCAACATCACTAATGTCACTAGAACCAGTGTCACAGAGGTTGTGAATTGAAGCCAAAACCTTTCACATCCACATCCTGTCATCATTGAGATTGGAGAGTTTGATCGTCATTTCAGTTTACAACAGTGGAGTGGATCTGCCCTATTACAATAGAGGAAAATAAACCCACTTCCTTTACTGCGGAACATGGGGTAAAGAGGTGACAGATACTCTGATAAAAGGCTCCCCCCATAACAGCAGGAAGTATGGGGAAAGACGGTAGCATAATATTTGTGCATATTGCGATGACAGTCCTGGAATTCAACAGCTGTAAATACGAGAAGCAAGGGCTTTAGCAATTCTTTTTCCTGCTCTTTCACCTCAAATACAAATAACATCAATTCCAGCATACATTATTCTTAAGCATATGCAAACAGTCCAATTGAAAAGTTTTGGAAACTGCAATGCTGGATTTAATTTTTTTTAAAAGCGCACTTTTAATCATTCCTTCAACGCCACTATTGGCAGCGTGATGTCTGAAGAGGGTAGGATGTATCAATCTGCATTTTCAAGGAAAAACGGACATAAATCTATGCAAGCAAGTGGCAGCCAGACAGTGTAGCTTGTGAAATTGTGATGGGAAGGGGAAAGCAGAAATAAATAAAATAAAAAATTTCAAGCCATGATCATTGTACACGGTAAAACATGTTCAACCTTGAAAGTTAGAAATGCCACCTTTAAACTTTTGCAAAAAAAGTTAAAGAATTGAAATTCCCCAAGCTTCAATTTGTCGAGGGGGAGGGGTGGGCTCCAAAATGCACAGGAAAATTTTTGCCTGCATGCTCCTCTCCAAGACGCATTTAGAAATGCATTGCAACTCCTTCATTGTGTCTAAATCCTAAGACTTCCTTTCCCATACCTTTCTGAGTGTTCCTTCACCTTCTTGGGAGCTGATTTGAGATGGGCAGCCAATCATGATCTTGCCAACATGTGCAGTACAATCCCTCAACATTTCCCTCCTTTCATTTTATCCATGTCTTCCCCAGTCAGACAAAATGTCACAAATTTTATCCACTCCTTGCATTTAAAAAAAATCCTTATGTCAGCTCTGGTTCCTGTACCACTCTCCTCCTAAATCTGAGCTGTTATCGATCCCTCAAATGTGGTAAACCAGCATCTCTTCATTAATTATCCATTCATGATTTTAAATATCTTCATCAAATCTCTCCCACATTTACCCCCCCCCCCCAAAACAAAAAAGGGATTTAATGTCTTATTTAAATTTGGCAAAAAAGTTCTGGGTTTTGCACCCATTGATAAATCCCATGACGCCGTCAGTTTGGCAAAGTCGACTTCGCCAAACCCTTTGAAATATCCTTTTACCACTGTACTTTGGGGAATAAAAATTTGCCAAGGCTCTAGCTTCCAAATAATTTCCCACGTCATTTTAAAAAGTGGAAAACACAAATCAGTTCTTATCATTATCTTGCCCATCAGAGTGTGTAACCTGGTGAATTGTGTGCTATGCACATAAAACTTTAATGTTTTCCCATTGAGAGGGTGCGTGTGCGGTACCCTGGTTGTAGTGTGCTGTTACTTGGCACCTGGTTAAACGTCCACAGCAAATGAAGATTTTTAAACATTGTCCTTTTGCTGAAATGATAAATTATTATAGGATTACTCAATTGTATCTCTTGATTTGTCCAGCATTCAAGTGAGCTGCCGTGGAGACCATTAAATAGTGCCATCTGGTGGCCACATTGACACTCCCATATTTCTAACAGTCGTCCTTGAATGCTCAGAAACAGAATCAGAATTTATTGTCGTGAACAAGTCACGAAATTTGATGTCTTGTGGCAGCGTCAAAGTGCAAACATTCATATTATGGACCATCTTACAACAGTAATACATTTTAAAAACAGAGGTGCACAAAAAGCAAGGCAGTGTCTTTGGTTCATTGATCAGTCAGGAATCTGATGGCAGCGGGGAGGAAGCTGTCCTTGTGCCGCTGAGGGCTCGTCTTTTGGCTCCTGTGCCTCATTCCCCATGGTTGCAATGTGGAGAGTATGGGCTGGGTGGCGTAGGACTTTGAGGATAGAGGCTTCTTTTTTAAGAATGCTTAATCAGGCTCAGGTTTATTGTGATGAACATGGGTCACAAAATTTGTTGTTTCGTGGCAGCGTTAATGTGCATTAGATGTGCAAAAATAAATACATATTACATTTCTGTAGATAGCACTAATTTTTGAAAAAGTTTAAAGAAAAAGGCGAGGTAGTATCTGTGGTTCATTGTCCATTCAGAAATCTGATGGTGGAGTGGATGTTATCCTTGTAACATTGGGTATTTGTCTTCAGGCTCCTTACCTCCTTCCTGATGGAAGAGGGCAAGGCCTGGGTGGTGAGGGTCCTTGTTCATAGAGGCTGCTTTCAGTGATTTGTAACAGGTTTCCTCCCCTTCCAAGAGTTTTCTTAGACCAAGTTCCGAAGGAGTGGAGACTGATGGCTCCGGCTGAGTTCACAACCCTATCGTTGTTTGTCTTGTCCTGTGCATTTGCACTTCCATACCAGTTCCATATAGCACACCTAGAGAAATTTGCAAGAATCTTTGCTGATGTACCAAATCTCAAACTCTGAAAGAAATATATCCGTAGGTGAGCCTTCTTTATGATTGCATCGACACGATGGCACCCAGTAGTTTGAAGTTCTGTACCCTCTCCACTGATGAGGATTGTGAATAATTTTTATCAAAATAACGTCCGATTTAACTTTTTAAGTATGGTGTATCAAAATTGTTTAGTTAATGCTGATAGCATTGTATTTTGAAGAGATATAATACCACTATGTAAAAAGTGAAATATTTCCACATTGTGCTGGTCGTTAATTGTACCAAACTGAATATGGGAGGAAGGAGTCGTTCTCCTGTCATTATTTGCATAACAAAATCTGTTAATTGATGTGATTGCAGAATGTGTCTGTAAATATTTTTATGGTCGAATGTTTTTTTTCCCCCACTTTACTATCTAATTTGTTTATCTGTAGTCACCTTCCATCTTCCTCTCTTCAATTTATTGGCTTTTTTCCCGGCTTCTTTGGCCCTGTGCTTGTGCCCCTGTTACTGAAGGATCAGCGGAGTGACCTGCTCTTTAAGCCCTTTCACTGTCCATTTTGGAAGGACTGGTTAAAGTATTTGGGGTTCCGTTGGAGAGTTCCCCATTGCATTGGACAGTCTCTGTTTTCACCTTTCTCTCTCTCTCTGCAGTCCCCACACACCACTTTCTCGTCTTGACAGTCTTTGATCGAGAAGTGCATGGCAATGACAATTGAACTGCCAGCCTTCTGGTTTAATAATTGCGCAATTTAATGATTATTCCACACCACTGCACTGGTCCATGTTAAGTTTCAGAACTTCTGGCTGAGGCACCAGATTTCACAATGTACGATCAGAAATATAATGTATACTGCTTAATATGAATCTGTATCCACCATGAAATACCTTGGTACACTTACCTTTGGTAATGATATTCTAAGAAAACTCTTGGAAGGGGAGGAAACCTGTTACAAATCACTGGCTCAAATCTACTTTTAATATGAAAAATCAAGGAATCATGCTTCATTTTGCATAGCCTTAAGGGAGTGAGAAGTATTAAAATGTACCCTTACCCTAGTGAATTTCAACAGTGACAAGGTTAAACTTGCAGGATTGATGAGTTTCTGTTTCTGCATGGTGTACCTGGCAAAAAAAAAGTGTAGCTACAGAAAGCAGTAGAAAGACAGCTGCAAATGCCGTAATCCATCTCTGTGTACACTCTTTGTGGGATAAGTTGGTTTCTGGATTGAAATCTCTGTCAAGCATTTTTTTATTTTAAAATCGTATTGGTATTTTTATTTTAGTTAATCAAAAAAAGATATTCAAATTGGCTTCATATGAGAAATTGTCATGTAATTGCTTGTGTCCCTCAAGTTTTCAGTCCTGCTGCCCTTTCCCATCCTTTTTCGAAGTGTCATCTGAAAGTGTGTTGGAGATTTACGAACAGTTATCGTTGTAAATTAATTTTATATGCTAAATACGGTCTTGTGTAGTAATTGTCTAATTTATATGTAAATCACAAATCAATTGATGCTACAAAACACAATAGTGTGCTAACAGCAAGGCTGTTAGTAGACCAGAAATTAATCCACCTCTGGAAGTTCCACATTGCTGGGGAAAGCACATTCTTTGTCCTCGTTCTCCCTCCCCCAATTATTTTCCTTTGTAGCACAAGATCTGAGATTCCATCCTCACGTTACCAGATGCCCATATACTGGTAGTTACTGCCAATTAATTGTGAATTTAACACAATGTTGTGATAAAGTTGGGGCAGAAGACTAATGATCTCTATTACTCGTCCCCTGCCAATCTGGCATCTGAGGCCCTTACTACATTTCACACCAGAATTTGGCTCAGACCATGAGGAATTGTTCCATTTATATTAAAAAATGTATGTTGAGGTTAAGCACATCAATTATTTAGTGGTTGGGACTCGGGTTCAATTTTATCTGGACACTAATATTAAAACCTTGTGTAGCTCCTAAATGAATGTCATGGTTTATTTAGGGTTAAGCTTAAAACCAGGTTAGAAAATATCATTTGGAAAGCAATCTTTTTTTTAATTTGGAGATTGTCAACCTAGAGACTTGAACAAGAACCCACATCAAATGAATACTTATGTCCAGACTTAATTCAGCCAGTTTGCCCATCTGTAAAGTCATTCTAATGAAGGAAGTGTCCATCTCTCCTCCATTACATCACTGTGGACCAGAAATGCCGTATTATCAGCCAAGTGTACCATTGATCATGTCCGAGAGGTGAGTATTGGGGTGGTTCATTTAGAAAAAAAAAATCTAATTCATAAAATTCATGCAGGCAATCTGTTAGATTGGGTTACAATATTTCTAGCAAGTTACCAGCAATCTTCTTAAATTGTGTATTCCTTCAAAGTAAGAGATTTCTGTGCTTTTCAAATGTTGTCCTTATTTTGTAGCATTTCACATATTCATCCGCGAGTGGAATCCCTGCAGCAATTTCTGAGCGAAACTTCAAGTTCTGGTTTCTTGCAGGAGTCCTCCTCCTACCTGTTGGCCTTGTGGGTAATCAGTGGAAGGTGCCCCAATTTTAGAATGCATATTGACTATGAATTGAAGAACGGTGATTTAGACAAGGAGTGGGGGGGGGGAACGACATTTGTTTGGATCTGCCGAAGCTCTCCGAGCAAGTGCCATATTTTAGCAGTGGTTAAACCTCCGTGTTCCCTCAGTTTAAGGCATGATTAATAACATCCAGTTACTCGCTCTGCTTCATGTCTTTAAATTGAAATTGTCCCAGTTCCTATTCATTTGATGGACCTTGTTGAAACGAATAGAGTAAAAACATTCCTTTCACTCTGAATGTCGTGGACAAAGGCTACCACCAGATTTGCCTTACTGTACACATTATCAGAACTGTTTTATTTTGTTGGCAACGAAAAGAACTTTAATTTATGCATCACCTTTCATATCCTCAGGATGTCTGAATGTGCTTCACATCCAATGAATTTTTTTTGAAGTTAATCACTCTTATCCTTGGAAATGTGATAACAAATTTGCCTGCAGCCAAGTTCTGGAAGGAGCAAATGAGCTGAAGGAAGCTAGTGGCACTGGTTACGAGAGACTTGCTGGTCATGATGATCTAGGAGAACTATTTTGCTTTTCCTTTTGTTATCTTGGGACCTTTTTATCTCTACAGGAGCACACTGATTTTTGAAGTATCATCCAGTAAGTAAGAACTCCTCCTCGGTTCTGCTCTGGGATATCAGCCCTGATCTCAAGGCCAAGTCAGATTTACTGTACGTACATGACATCGCATACAACCCTGAGATTTTTTTTTTCCCTGCTGGTGAAGCGGAAATGCCACTTATTGGGAATGCAAAAAAAATCTAAACACAATAAAGAAGTGTAAACTGTGCAATAGAGAACCAAAAAAAAAACCAGTAACAAGTAATAGTCCTTAAACAAATTTGATGTTGAGGAGTCTGACGGTGGAGGGGCAGCAGCTGCTTCTGAACCTGTGGCACCTGTACCTGTTTCCTCATGGTAGCAGCGAGAGCAGAGCGTATGGTGGGTGACGTGACGTGATTCCTTGATGATTGCTGCTGCGCTCCGACGGCAGCGTTCCGTCGATGTTGTGGTGCGAACTCATGATCTCCTTCAGGAAACCTGTCCCAAGCGGTGAACACGATTGATCTGTGGGCATGGATCTGAATTTGAAGTTTTTTTTAACTATTCCTCAGGCCATCCAAATAGATAGAAAGACTATTACTAATGACTGAACTCCCTTTGAAAAGCTTATCCTGATGAAAAACGTTCCCCCCCCCCCTGTCTGCACAGGGCAGTTGAGCATTTTTACCACTTTATGCTTTTATTTCCAATTTCCAACATACCGTGTGCATCAGGGGTTTGTGCAGTGTGAGTTCATTGCTCTTCAGGATCAATTTGGATCAGGTTCCACATATTTTCAGCGGAGACCCTCGACCTCCTCCAAACACGAGGATTCCCAAGTCATGAAATCAGACCTTGCAAGAGAAAATAAACTACCTTTAGATTGCCCCCCTAGTCAGAAAGATTTTGATTGATGTGTAAGTGAAGATGACCACTGAGCTGTGCTTTAACTGTGTTTATTATGGGGGTGGCGTTCTGCATAACTGAATGAGTAAAATGGTTGATGCTGAGCGGCCACGTTTTTACAAACTGCTCTAAATGCATTGATCTATCTGAACTGGGATGGGAGAGGGTTCCAAGGACACTGAAGAGTTTGTAATCGTTTCGGAGGTTCGAATCTGGAGCTCGGGCTGCTGGTGGTTTAGACTGAACTCTGTGTGGCTTCGGGGGCTGTCGAAGTGAATCCATTGACACTCGGTGACTCTCTTTTGCTTCTCTTTCTCTGACTGTAGATGAAAACAAATTCCGTACGATATGTATTACAGGACAATAAATTGAATCCCCATTAAATACATTGTGGGCCAGCTTTAGGCAATTGAGTGGATGACAAAAGTTAAATCAGCCAAGCCTGCCATTTCCAGGACTTACTATTTCTGTGCAACCAAATTCTGCTTTTTGCATTGGATCATCTGCACCTAGTCCTTGCTGCAGAATATTGAGGGCATCCAGTATTGAGTGCCGTGCAGCAGGCTACAGCTGCCCCGATAATTCAGCTCGGATTTGATTTTGCTGATCTCAGCAATCCTGCTTGGATTGGAAGAAGGGAAACATGGTGCCAGGATTCCCTCCGAGCTGTGCTCTCCACTAACCTTGACATGCCTCTGAATGGTGTGCAGAACCGTGACTAGTGATATATATCCCGATGTGCTGTCAAGCAGTGTACATCAAGATCAACCATCTGTGCAAAGTAACTTGCGATATTGCCTCAGTGAGGAATCAGTGTCAACAAGAGGAAGAACTTTGAGATTAAGGCTGGGATGATTTAGGACAAAAAAAGGGGAGTTGAAATATTTGAAAATAAATCTGATAGTGAATAAAAGGACATCTCAATTTCAACCAGGAGCCACTTACTACTAAATATCTGAAGGTTGTAGTATGGTTCATTTTGATTGTTTCAGCCACAGGCTTCCTGATGGACCTAAATTAATTTTTAAAAATTTAGACATATAGCACGGTAACAGGGCCCACAAGCCCGTGCGACCCAATTAACCTACAACTCCAGGTATGTTTTGAACGGTGGGAAGAAACCAGATCACCTGGATGAAACCATTGCAGATGCAGGGAGAACATACAGTCTCCTTAGAGACAGTGTGGGATCGGAACCTGCTGCCCCAAAAAGTCTGATTTTATTCAGTAGGGGTATCAGGTGCACATGTCAGAGTTTCTATGAGAAACTATTTGAGTGATATCATTGATCTCTTGTTTTTGTGTGTTAAAGTCAGGACCTTGTATGAGAACAAGTAGTCAAGAATAAGCCTCCGTGTGGACTTGTGTAAAATTTTAAATGGACAAGTGTAATCAAAATCTGGCCTCACTTTCAATTCCTTTCACTTGAACCTAAAATACACAAATTTAAATCTATCTTTTGCCACTGACTGGTCTGTCTGAATTCCTCTCATTTGTAGCTTTGAGCATGTTAATAGTAAGATAATCAATTTGGTCTCCTCCCTTGAAGGACGTGGCTGAAAAGGATATGCCCCTGGAAACTACACGATAGTTTTCATACATGATAGCCAAGCAGGGTACGTTTTGAACGATTGTTAAACGTGGGTTGAGAAGGTCACTAGGGCATGTCAGTAATTTTGCTTTTGAAAAAAATTGAAAACAAGTATTGTTAATAATGACTTTGCAAAGTTTGGTTTTCATTTTTGCAGAAGCTTTTCATATCTGTGATGGTCAGTCTCTCATTTGCATCAGCTGTGGTTGTCCGATCGTCCGAATCTTTGTAATCTTACAGTATGTCAAGTTGGAAAATTCAAGGATTGCTTCAGTTCTGGATTGTATTTTTTGCTTATTTTAAGAGGTAATTCATCTGAAGCGATCTTAATTTGTGGCAATGTGATTTAGTTGAAGATCCAGTCAGGCCCTTTTATGATTAGCAGTTCTGCTACAGTTTTTCATAAAAGAATTTAGCTTTGCATTTTGGTTTATTTCAGAGCATAGGCAATTAATGTCAGCTACTGACAGGAGATTATTTTTCCCTTATTACCATCCCCATGAGAAGTAATCTGGTTTGTTCTGTTGAATATTATGAAGGGAAGTTGACCCTAATTAAGATTGTGTGTCTTCTCAAAGCCCACTTAGTGATCATGTTGGTTTTCTTGTACCCAGCCATGCTGTGCTGGTAAAGGCAGAAGCTGCACACAGGACATGCTGACAACGCTTGTTTCTAGCTTGGTGTCGCAAGTGCAACTTTACAGTTTTGACGACATCTATCATATTTTCATGACCTCAATACACAGCAGGGAAGGCGGTGTAAATGTAATAGTTTTCCTGAAAGGATATGTTGTTTCGACCTGTTGGTTGTGAAATGACTGTGTTAGCCCCCAAACTTTTTTCATGGTTCTGAATTGGCAAATAAGTTGTTCTCAGGAGAATGTGAACTAGTTCTCATCGAGTCATCAGTTGTGGAGAGGGCCAAGAACTTCAAATTCCTGGGCGTCGTCATCTCAGGGACTGTCCTGGAACTGTCGTGTCGATGCAATCACAACAAAGGCTCACCAGAAGCTTTACTTTGTGAGGTGTTTGCATTGAAGAAGCTAAAAAAGACTTCTACAAGTGTAGCGTGGATTCTCTCTTGTTGCATCACTGTCTGGTACGGAGATGCAAACGCTTAGGACACGAAAAAATCCAGAGGTTTGTTTATTTGTTTTGCAACATCACGGGCAGCAAATCTTCACTCCATTGAAGACATCTACGAGATGTCTTAAGAAAGCAATCTTTATCCTTAGGGACCCCCACCACCCAGGCCATGCCCTCTTCACTCTGCTACCATCGGGGGAAAAGGTACAGGAGGGAAGCCTAAAGACGAGCACTCACCGACACAAGGACAGCTTCTTCCCCGCTGCCATCAGGTTCCTGAATGGTCAATGAACCACAGACACTGCCTCGCTTTGACATTTTATTTTCCTTGCAGAATTTGAATTTATTTTGTAAGGAAGTTTATATAAATGTTTGCCCTGTGAAGCTGCTGCAAAGCAATGAATTTTGTGGCATGTTCATGACAATAAATTCTGATTCTAAGCTTCCACGTACTGGTTTAAAGTTGAAGGGGGAGGCAGCACAGGTCCACCTATTGCCTAACTTTTCAGCAATAGGCTGCTAGCTAGCTGTGATTCCACATCGATTGTCTGATGGAGAATCACCAGCTGTTTGAGTGTCTGTTTCCTTGTGTTCTGGGCTTCTGTGTCCACACACTGCAGTCTGGAAGACAGAATGCACTGCGTTTCGATTCTTTTGCAGGTGTTTCTCTTTATTCCACTCAGTAGGTTTATTAACAATATTTTAAAGTGATTTTATTTATTATAATAACGTTAAAAAGTGTGGATGGGTGAGGATGTTGTGACAGATCAAGCCAAGACGCCAGGATGTTGAAGGCACAAACATAGTGGATAGGAATTGTAGTTTTAAATATTGTTGGAATATTTTCAGTGCATAACAAAGATGCTCTGAGGCTCTGTATTGATAAATATTATTGTATAGAAAGCAGGCCATGCCAAGTTTTTAAGGGTGAGCTCAATTAATCGTTCACGTCTCTCATTGTCCCATCCCATTTAACTATTCATCTTTTGGATGTTGTTATTGATTTAGTTTTCACTTCCTTTTCAGGCAGGGTGTTGCAAGGCAAAGGTTCCCCCAAGTAGCTCTGGATTTGCATTTCATCCGTGCAAATTAATCTCTTCTGGTTAACAGCAGTGTCCCCATTGAAACAATTCTTGATTTTGAACATGATCCAAGGAGAACCATCCTATCTTTCTGAAATTGGCGGTTCAACGAACCAGATCAAAATAGCTTTTTTTTTTGGCCATTCACACTGGGCCAGTGTTAACCGGTTCTCGGCACCCTTTCACACTCAATACCCAGCATCCCAGAGCAAAGGGCCACCTATCTTCCAGCGGTGGCGTGCTGCGTACCCTCTGTCCCTTTCCCACTGGGCTAACCGGTAGGCAGATTCAAAACCTCCCGAGGTGGATGCCTGCGTTCTGGTTCTTGAGAACGTTAACTGGTAGATTGGTGGCTAATTACTGGGTTAAAGTTCCAGAGTGAATTTAGTCCCTGCATTAGCTGAACTATGTCATTGTAAATCACTTTTGTGGGCCTTAAGTCCTTCCCAGAATACAGGGCACCAAACTCCAGTTGAATTCTGAATAGCATTTTATCAAGGATTTCTTTGCTGCTGTGAATACTCTTAATAAGAGCAAGAATGAGAATGCTTTATTAACGATCATTCATTAAAAATGAAGAACTGGAAACAGAAATTCCCATCGTGTGAACACGTCTCTTTGGGAAATCTATTTCCCTTCAATAGCTCAGGGGCAAAAGCAGAATGTACAGTGAAGGTGGAGATCAGCAAATTGTATTTAAACTGAAGCTCCAATAATCTGTAAGAACGAGTTTACATTGTGGTGATTTCGTCTATCTATTTGAAAGCCTTATTTAAATTTTAGCCAACTTTTGTTAATATTTGAAGCTAAATTTTAACTTGGCCTGAAAGTCAGATGAGCTTTGCACCCTGGTTGCCACCATTCTTGAACAGACTTCCTGGTCAATCGGACACAGGATGTTCCTTCAGTCCCCAGAAGCTGTGTTTCTGCTCCTGGAATATCCCCTGGGGTTATCACGGTGGCCTGGAGCTAACTCACTCGCAGCATCTGGTGGCATGATGACGAGGCCTGGTCGTCAAAATGTCCAATCCCCAGAAGGTTAACTTGCAGGTTGTGAGTCGGCAGTGAGATTAGTAAGAGCGTCAACGGATGTGGGGAGAAGGCAAGAGAATGGGTTGAAAGGAAAAATGCATCAGCCACAATTGAAATGGCAGAGCCAAGTTGCTGGGCCAAATAACCCAATTCTGCTCCCATGTCTTTTTGCCTTATTATATTTTCATTTTTGTATTATCGTAAATTATACAAATGTGCAATCCAAGGGAAACAACCCCATCTGTCACGTGTGCAGGATATCTCCATTACTGAAAATTCAGACAACAGTCATAGAGTTCAGCCGAGATAATCAGGGCAAAATGGATATTTAAGTAGCAGATCCATTTTGCTAACTGACCTGTAATTTCCTGTCTTTCGTTGCTCCCTTTCTGAAGATTGGAGTGACGTTTGTGATTTTTTTCAGTCCTGACTCTTTTGACCTGGTATTGTAATGTATTGAATCAGTAGCTCTGGTGAGCTTGGACAAGCATACAAAGATCTTTTCAATGAGATATTTGCTCCCCACTTTGGGTTATTCAGAGCTCTGGGTTGGGGGAAGTTCAGACCTTATATTTGAAATTTTTTTGTCAAGCTTGTAACATTGTAAAATTACAATGTCACTGAATCTTGCAATTTTGGCTAAAGCATTTTGCCTGCTAACATTTGTCTACTGCCCACGAAAGTGGGCTGTTCTTTGTGCACAGCTAGTAGAGCTGCTGCCTTTTAATACCAGCAACCCAGATTCGGATTTGATCTCCCACGTTGTCTGCGTAGACCTTGCATGTTCTCGCTGTGGCTCCTGGTTACCCCATTGAACCTGCATTCTGCAGACATCTGGGTTAGTAAGTTGGCTACTGTAAAATGTCCTATACAGGTAGTCCCTAACTTAAGACCTATGTGACTTATGGCCATCCGTACATACGACGGAGAAAAGAGAAAAAATAGTAAATATAAAAAAAATTGCTTTTGGGGCAGTGGTAAGTTGAGGGCTACATGTGGAACCTTAGAACATTACAGCAAAGGCCATTGGGCCCTTCTAATCTGTGCCAAACTATTTTTCTGCCTAGTCCCACTGACCTGCACCCAGTCCATAGCCCTCCACATCTTTCCCATCCATGTACCTATCCAAATTCTTCTTAAATATTAAAAATGAGCTTGCATTCACACTCCCACCATTCTCTGTGTGAACAAGTTCCACCTTGTATCCCCCTAAACCTTTCCCCTTTAACCGATGTCCTCTGGTTTATATCTCACCTACCCTCTGTGGAAAAGGCCTACTCGGTTACTCTGACTGTCCCCCTCATAATTTTATCTATCTAATCTCCCCTTATTCTTCTGTGCTCCAGGGAATAAAGACCTAAGCTGTTCCCTGTAACTCAGTTCCTGAAGTCTGGGCAACATCCTAGTATATCTTCTCTGCACTCTTTTCAATATGATATATCTGTAAGGGGTAGAATCTGCAGGGAGGATAAAAATGGAATTAATGTGGGATTGGCTACAAAATCAATAGACCGAAAGCGACGGCGCAGGTTGACAGCATGGTGATGAAGGTGTTTGGCCTACTCGTGTCTTTATTGGTCAGGGCATTGGTTGAGAACATCACGTTTCAGCTTTTGGTGAAGGTTCATTTAGAGTAGCATGTGCAGTTCTGGTCACCAAAGGATGTAATTAAGCTGGAAAGCATGCAGGTAAGATTCGTGAGGGTGTACTGGAACTGGAGGTCTTGAATTTCAAGGCAAGGCTGGATCGACTGTTACTATTTTCCCTGGAGTAATAGTGACCTGACAGAGGTGTTTAAAAACATAAGGGGGCATAGAAAAGCTGAATGGTCAGTCTTTTCCCCAGAATAAGGGAGTCTGAAATTAGAGGGCATAGATTTAGCGTGAGAGGAGGGGAACCTTCCTCATTCAGAATATGGTGGGTATTTGACCTCAGTGGTAGAGGTCAAACTGGCTTCCTTTTAATGGAAAGGTTAACACAAGTGTCCTTCTCTACATTGGAGAGACTGGGCGCAGATTGAAAGATCACTTTGCTGAGCACCATTCGCTCCAGAGACCTCCCAGTAGCCAACTATTTCAGTTCTGTGTCATACTCCCATACTCGCATGTCTGTTATGGCCTTGTGTACTGTCCCAACAAGACCACCTGCATATTGGAGGAACACCACCTAATTTTCCGTCTGGGCACTCTCCAGCCAGATGGCATTAACGTCGACTTTTCCGGTTTCTCCTAACCTGCTCTCCTCTTGCCCCTTCCAGTTCTCCTCCCTCCCTCCTCCACCTATCACTTCCCCCCACTTTTGCTCTTTTTGCTTGGATGCCTGCTGACATCTTTCCATACCTGAATGAAGGGCTCGAGCCCAAAACGTTGCTATATAAAGGACACTGTTTGACCTGCTGAGCTTTTCCTTCTCCATCATTGTGTATTTTTACTTCAACCACAGTGTCAAAAAATTTTTGTGTTTTATTTCTTAGCATTTGTTTTCCTGGTTCCATTTTTGAAAGCGTTTTTTTAAAAATTTGAGATATTCACAGGGCTGCCTTCAGATAGTCTTGCAGTTGAGAATTGTTCTAAATGTAATATTTTTCTTCTATTTCTTCCAGGAATGAACTCTTCAGATCATTGTTTGGAAGTGTCAAGCAGGCTGAGAAAGAGCAGTGATGGTCTCTGCTTGGATCCTTTGATTTTTGTCATTCATTGAGGCAGGAGAAAAAATGTGAACACTTGATTATTGTGGGCTCTCTGCACCCCCTTCAAATTGTACTGTGGCTTATAACCACTTCAATAATGTTTGATGATTTGAAAATGTTTGATCACGTTTATTTTGAAGACCTACATCACGGTTACAGACATTTCAGCCCATGAGTCCGTGGTGCCTAATTTACACCCAGTTACCCTACATTCCTGGTACGTTTTGAATGGTTTTGTTCCATCACTGTAAGAAATCACCATTTCTCCAAACCCAGATCACGTAGGTCTGTCTTTTCCTCAAATGAAAGTCAAACTGGATACAAATGAACTTCTGTACAATATATGTGCTTGTATATAAGCACCTATATCTAATGTATAGGTTGTGGGTACCACATCCTATTTCAACTGCTTCAAACCGGTGTTTACTGAGTTTTCACACTTTCCCTTGGAATTATAGGATGCTGGTTCTCAGAGCAATCCCATTTTCCCCACTGTCAACTTCACCTTGAATCTCCTACCATTCCTGACACTAGAAAATAGGTGCAGGAGTAGGCCATTTGGCCCTTCAAGCCTACATCGCCATTCAATATGATCATGGCTGATCAGTACCCGGTTCCTGCCTTCTCCCCATACCCCCTGATTTCCTTGGCCACAAGGGCCAAATCTAACCTACTCTTAAATATTGACAAGGAACCGGCCTCAACTACGTTCTGTGACAAAGAATTCCACAGATCCACCACCCTCTGAGAGAAGAAATTTTTCCTCATCTCAGTTCTAAAAAAAAAATTCCCCCTTATCCTTAAACCGTGACCCTGGTTCTAGTTTTTCCCCAGCCAGCTGGTTCTTGGGATGTGGGAAGAAACCAGAGCTTCGGACACAAACCCGCTTGCCGCTGATGTTGGCAGAAGGCAGGGTGAAGTTCTGGCCTGGGTTTCTCGTAATTGCCTTGACCACTTGATGGAATAATTTACTGAAGAAGCCATTTGAGAGACTGGTCTGAGACCTTGTACGATGGCGGTACTGAATCTGCAGACATCCCAGCACCAAGAACAGAAGTGATGGCAGGTTTGGAACTTCATTTACCAGGGTTGTGCCTATGTTCCTGGATTATACTTACAGATTGATGTTTCACTTTTAATAACCTATTCCTGAAGGCCTATGAAAAATATTATTTTTAATTTCATTTCATCAATAAAATTCTATGTCAGCAATAAAAGTTAACCATGCAGAATTTATACTTTGATTCATTGTGTTTTACGAATGGCACTTCTGTGTGCGAAGTGCTCCTGTATGCTGCTTTCCCATTCTCGGTGGTTTGGAGGTATGGCAATAATGAACAGATGGGCACAAGCAACAGGTCGTAAGTTTGGAAGTTGTTGAAGATGCATGTGTTAATTTATTGATTTAGTTGAGCTTTACAACGAGCAACGGTTGGCTATAATTGTTTTTAATTATCAATAATGTTCAACCTTGCAAAGAAAATCCCTTCACTCTCAACCAAAACCTGAAATGTTCAAGTCCCAATTCTAAGATTTGCTCGCAAAAGACTGTGATGGGAAATGCATTTTTAAGCTGTTTTTTTTTTTGAGCAAGGTATTTAACCAAGATAGTCTTTGCCATTTAGCAGATGTTTATTCTAATGCACTTTTCAGTGGGCTTGTGTGATCAGTGGGTATTTAATGGGATGGATAATGCCATTGATGTACCTTGAGAAGCCTCGCCTGCCACTTTAATTGGCCATCCCACTCTGACCTTGCCGCTGCAACATCCTGCATTGTTACGACACGGAACAGTATCAGCTTGACAAACAAATTCCACCTTTTGTCTGTAGGAATGAACTATCTTTGTTTGCCTGCCACCATTTTTTTTTCCCTTCACTTTTCTTCTGGCCTGACCAGCTGAGGGGTCCCAGGATTTTGATTTTTTTTTAAAAAAGGTTTCAGGTTTCCGGCATCTGCAACTTTAAAATTCTCACCTGCTGCCTCCTGGCCTCCAGGGTAGTGATAATGTGGGGAGTTAAACACAAAGTCTGCAGATGCTGGGGTCGAGTACAATATTCAAACGGTGCATAAATTCAGCAGGTCATTCAGTATCAGCCTGGGCTGTTCACCAGGTAAGTGATGTGGGGAGCATGCCTTGAAGGGCTGAGTTCCTTCTCTGTGAAGTGGGATGTGTTCAAAATCAGGAACTATGTACTCACTCGAATTCAGAAGAATGAGAGGAGATCTTATAGAAACAGATAAAATTATGAAAGGGAAAGATAAGATAGAAGTAGGAAAACGGTTTTCACTGGTAGAACTAGGGGGCCCAGCCTCAGGATTCAGGGGAGTAGATTTAAGATGGAGTTGAATGGAAAAACTTTTTTTCCCCCAGAGAGGCGGTTGAGGTGACTTCATTAAACGTATTTAAGGTTCAGTTAGATAGATTTTTACATAAAAAAGGAATTGAAGGATATGGGGAAAAGGCAGTTGGGTGGAGTTGAGTCCATGATCAGATCAGCCATGATCTCATCGAATGGCAGAGCAGGCTCGACGGGCCAGATTCCGACTCCTGCCCCACTAAAATTGTTTTAAACATCTTTCTGATAATTTTCCCCTTTTGTTTTTGTCAAGTATCTGAATTGCCTACAGTACTACACAAAATGTTCAGCACATCAAAAGCAGAGGTACTCAACTTTCCAGGCAAGTACTTCTCTTCATTCTGTGACCAAATGATTAAACAATGTGGAGTTTGTCTGCTTTCTCAATGACGGGTTCATCACAATCTCTAAAAGTGAAGGGAAAAGGTGAATAACTTTTGCTTTTATATATGCAGATCACCCTTCCTGCCAAAAAGTTGTTTTTTTTAAAAAAAAAAGTTGGTCTTGTAATGTCAGAGATGTGGCGTTTAATTTGCATTACTCCTGAATAATGATTTGGTGTTAATTGTGGTTTATCAGAAAATGTTTGGACAGTGGCTCTCTGTTTTTCTATTATTGTAATCTCATGAAGTGCAAGGAAAAGAATGATGTGTGATGGGCTTTTCGGGAAAAAAAAATAGGGGTTGGAGCCATAAACATTTGCTTTAAAAGGTTTGACAACCCATGATTATTGCTGAGAAGATGGTGGGCAACTATTGACCATTCTTTAAACACCAATCAAATCTATCAAAATGTGAAGCTGTTATTACAACATTTAGACAGAGTCTCTAAGCTGAGAGATGTACTACTTTGGACAATTGTTAGATTCGATTATTCCAGCAGAGATGTTTTTACCAAAAATAAATTGCTTAACAATAATTTTGGATTTAAGCACATTGAGAGAGAAGCAAAACTTACAGAACTTATAGTCTCATTCATTGCCGATATGTAAAAGATAGTTTTAATCATTTTAACGCTGGAGTCTGTATTAATGGGACTTCAAGTGGTTGCAGATTTGGACAGTGAAGGAAATATACTTTGGAAATTAAACCAAACAGCTACTTGTGTCATGTTATCGCATCCTTCAATGTCCCACAGCACTTCACAGGCAATAACTTGTGTCGAGGCATGCATTTGTTGTTAATATGTAAACATATGCAGGCAATTTGCATGCAGCGAGATCTCACACCCTGCAGATGAATAAATCAGCAGGTAATCTGTTTGCAGGAGATCTCATTGCCTTGTCAAATAACAGGTCCACAGTTTACAATCCCATCCAAACTCAGTCACCTTTGGTCACTGCCTGAGGCAGATGAGGTAACAGATGCCCACCATTGCATTTGTCTTGACATTGAAACTGTAAAAACCTATAAAATGGGAACAAAGTAGCTATTTATTACCTGAGAGCAAGAACACATTCACCCCACCATCTCCAGCATGTTGGTTGAGCCTTAATTTTGTTTGCGAATGATCTTGTAGCAAAATTCTAAGTTCTGTTTGCTATATAGCCACCTTTCTGTAAAAGTTTAGGTTGGGGCATCCAGCAGATGAGAAGTATTCAATCCTGCTTGTTTTAACCTCCCACCTTGGCTTCTCCTGACCCCCTACCAAGACCCAGTTCCCATCCCCATCCCTTTGCACCTTGCACCCTCTTTGTTTCACCCCCACTTCTTTTCTATCTCCCCAATTCCCTCGTCCTTGTGTCCATTCCTGGGATGGACAAGGATAGTAAATCACCTATGATGGAATGGCCTAATTCTGCTTCATTGTCTCATCGTGACATTGCTTATCTTCAGTAAGAACCCTTCAAACTCTTTTCTGTCAAAGGCATATCTAATTCCTCTTGACTTCCCCTTTTCAGTTGCGCTAGAGCCCCCAAGAAGAGATCTGTAACAGAAATTATTCCATTAGGCAGAGACAGATTGGATTCAGGTCATGGTTAACCAATTTACTGGAGATGTTTTGAGGAGGCAGCAAGAGCAGTGGATCAAGGGGACTAGGTGGATACTTGAATATCCAGAAGGTATCTGCAGAAAAGACTTGTCCATAAGGATGCATGGAGTTGGGGGTAATGTATAAATAGGATAGTGGATTGGTTAACCAGAACAAGGCAGAGAGTTGGGATAAATGGGAGTATTTCTTGGTAATCAATGGTGAGTCAGAGTTCCATCAGGGTCAGGGCCGGGCCCACAACTGTTCAGAATATGTATAAATGATTTGGAGGAGGGGAGTAAGAGTAGCCTGATGAAACAACATTTTGAGTCGGAAAGCAAATTGTGCAGAAGGCATAGACTTTGCAGCGAGAGAGGTTGAGTGAATGGGCACATGGCAAGCTTTGAAAACCTTCCTCATTGTCCATGACACCACCAATCTTAGTTTCATCTGCATACACCACCCTATCATCCAGATCAGTAATATATATGATAAACAACAATGGACCCAGAACCGATCCCTGAGGCCCTCCACTAGTCACCGACCTCCAATTTGACAAATAATTTTCCACCACTACTCTCTGGCATTTCCCATCCAACCATTATTGAATCCATTTCACTACTTCAACATTAATACCTAACTAACATCTTATGTGGAACTTTGTCAAAGGCTTTACTAAACTCCATATAGACAACATCCACAGCTTTCCCTGTCAACCTTAGTAACTTCCTCATAAAATTCTCTAAGATTTGTTAAGTACAAAACCATGTTCACTACTCCTAATCAGTTCTCTGTCTATCCAAATAATTGTCTATTCCATCCCTAAGAACACTCTCCATTAATTTACCTGCTACTGACATTAGACTCACAGGCCTATTATTATCTGGTTTACTTTTAGAACCTTTTTTTAAACAGTGGAACAACATGAGCTACCCGCCAATCCTCCGGCACTTCCCTCATGGCTAATGACATTTAAAAAAACTTCTGTCAGGGCCCCGCTATTTCTACACTAACCTCCCTCAAGGTCCAAGGGAATATCTTTTCAGGACCCGGAGATTTATCTAACTTTGTTCTTTTTAAAATAACCAGTAATCTGTATATTTTCCATCACCTCACTACTAATTTTCTTCACCTGACTTCCTTAGTGAATACTGAAGAAAAAAAAACATTTAAAATTTCCCCCATTTCCTCACATAACCTACCCCTCTGAACCTCAAGGGGTCAATTTTAATGTACCTGAAGAAACCCTTTGGATTGATTTTGACCTTGCTTGCCAAAGCAGCTTCATATCTCCCTTTAACCTTTTTCAATTTAAGTTTTTTTTGCACTCTATATTCCTCAAGCACCTCATTTATTCCCTGCCGTCTCTACCTTTTGTAAACATCCCTCTTCCTCTGAATCAAATTCCCAGTATCCCTTGAAAACCAAGGCTCCCTCTATTTTCTAACCTTTCCTTTAATCCTCACAGAGGGACACACCAACTCTGTACTCGCAAAATTTCCCCTTTGAATACTCTCCATTTATCTGTTACATCCTTCCCTGAAAATAAATTATCCCACACCTTCTCAATCCTTTAACATCTCCTCAAAATTAGCCTTGTTCCAATCAAGAATCTCAACCTTAGGCCCAGCCCAAAACTAATTGTATTACGATCACCAGACCCAATGTGTTCCCCAGCACAAACCTCCGTCACTGGACCTATCTCACTCCCTAATAGGAGATCCAATACAGCCCCTTCTCTAGTTGGTTCTTCTATGTATTGATTTTGAAAACTTTCCTGAACACATTTGACAAACTCCAACCCATCCAGGCCTTTTACAGTATGGGCATCCTAGCCAATGTGTGGAAAGTTAAAATCTCCTATAATCACCACCTTATGTTTACTACACATATATATGCTCCTCTAATTCCATCTGTCCATGGGGGGGGGGGGTGTCCCTATAATACATCCCCATTAGTGTTTTCATGCCTTTCCCATTCCTTACTTCACCCAAATAACCTCACAGGATGAGTCCTCCAATCTACATAGTACCGCTGTAATGTTTTCTCCAACAAGCACCACGACTCCTCCACCTTTTACTACCCCCTGTTCCATCATGCCTAAAGCCTCCGACTGCTATTTGTGTTTGTCACACCCTCATCCTTGTTCTTCACCACTTCTGCCAGCTTCCTGTCTTCCCTTCCCTCCAGAAAACCTAAACAACTCATACCAGAGGTGAAGCAGAGGTTTCCCAGGTACTTCCTCCAAACCCATCGTGTTGCATTCAGTACTTATGACTGTGTGGCCTCGCTTAGATTAGCAAGACCATTCTGTATTTTGTTGAGCACTGTGACCATTTTGAGCTTCTGATTGCAATCCCCCACCAATTTGTTTATCTTTGGCCTCCTCCACTACCAGGATGAGGCCAAACACCAACTAATGGACCAGCACTGTACAGGCTATAGGCCAATGGCATGAATGTAGAGCTTTCCAGTTTCCAACCCTCTGCTCCCATTTTGTTACTCAGACTACCCCATCCCTCAGCCTGGCTCCATCTGCCTATCATCCCTCTGTTAGCCCCGAAGGGTGATAGGGAGCGGGGAGATGGGTACTATCACGGACCAGTACCCGTCTTCCTAGTTCCTATCACCTCTTTAGTATTGGATGTTCCCCTTCTATATCCTGATGGAGGGTTTCAACTCACAGCATCAGGTGAACCATTGCTTTCACAGCTGTGGGCTGACCATGAGTTTTTCGACATACAGTACTGTAATAGGCCAATTCGGCCTTACGAGTCTGTGCGATATAAAAGTTCATCCAGCAGTTTGTTTCTTTGCTTCAGTTTCCACCATGTCTGCATTACAATTGTATCATTCAGGCAAAATGTTCCTCCTTGTCTTTGAATCGTGGAAATCTGGCTCTTTTGATACTTTCTAAACCAGCTCTCTTCTGCTCCTTTCAGCTGGAGTCCTCAGCCCTGTTATAGATGGATGCAATTTTAGCGGCCATGTCACCTGCCAAGTCTTTGGGATGTGGAGGAAATTGGAGCACCGGGGGAAACACAAGCAGTCACAGAGAGATTGGGCAAATGCCCATTCTTAAAATAAAATCTACTCCAAGATCTTCACTTGAATTACCAGTGAATTATTCTGGTTCAACATCACTTCATTGCGAGTCCAAAGGATGAGGCTGGATGATCAGTTTAAGGAGCTACGTGACTATTGTAGTGTAATTAATGCAATCCAAGGTAGGAATTGTGAAGTTTTTAAAAAAAAATCAAATTTAATATAAGACTGAACTCTGTGGAGAGCGTAATTGCAAAATGCAAACAAACTCTTAACATGCTACAAGGCTGGGTACTTAAAGGGTTACATTTGGATTTCCAATTTAGGACCCATTTGCTGTATGTTGTGATGTATTTTTTTTTCACCAAAGAGAAATTCTACATTTAAACAACTTCATTTCCAAGTGCAGCACTAATTAGCTGCAGAATTAGTGAAGCTGAGTACCCCCATAGACTGAAAAAACCTCGAGGGAGGCTTCTGGATAGAGAATGTCGCATTTCCAATTATTTTGTTGAATTGCTAATTCAGTTATTGCACCAAGTCTAATTGTGATGGGTATTGGTGTGCAATTCAATTTGTTTTAAATATTTGTGGGACAGTCTGATTGGTAATGAATCTGACCTATCCTTGTGGCCTAGATGAAGAATCCGACAACACAAACTGCAAAGACTCCATTTAATTTTTTTTTAATTTTGATCTTTTCCATACTCTCGAGATTAAAGAAGTTACAAAAGCCTTAAATTAGAAAACATTACTACTTTGATCCTCAGCTTTGAGAGTACACGATTCTTTCTATGCTGTTATGCAACTAATTTCCTTGTGTCTTCAGTCCCTGTCAAGTGCCTTCACAATCAAAGTTTAGAGTTGTTCTAAAAACCAAATTTGTTCTCTCTACCTTTATGTTGCAGACTTTTATTCAGATATATTTATCATTGTGGTCAATGGCACCTCCCCTATCTTGGCTATTCGTGTTCGTGAATATCCAATAGGATCATTGGTTAGCATTTTCCAAATCCCAACACTGAGGCCTGGATGAACTGCTGCTTGTAGACTGCAGAGTCACAGCCCTCTTCTGCTTTCGTCACGTGTCTATGAAAACTGCAGCAATTCCGTGGGGACAAGGTAGGATGAGTATCGTGAGTCAAACTCGGAGCAAGACCTGCAGAGAAACGTGCTGGCTTGTGTCAGCTACCCAATGGAGGGTTTTCACAAGATAAATATATAGGTTGTACATCAACTTCCACAGTGAATTCTCACTAAAGTTCATTCCCTTCAATTCTCCCAGATGTGGGCAAACATTTCAACTCTGTGGACACCATATGTTTCAACACTTGCAAAATTCAGAGCACGCCAATTCAATAAAATGGTCCAGGGGTGAAGAACCCCCCCACCAAATTCTGAAATACAAACTTGGGAATACTTTTTAAATCAAAGTGAAATGGAGGGTAGGAGTAGTGGAACAGGAAAAAAATTAACAGAAAAATAACATTAGATTTGCCTGAGCCCTAAGTAGTGGCTGGCCCTCACACATTCATTCTGCTTGATAGAACTAAACTGCACAGTAACACGAATACAACATGGTATTAGATGGAGTAGTTAATGCTGCGAACAAAAGAATTCCTGTGGTAGTGTTTGGAGCAGTATCTCCTTAACATCCCTTTTATTAATGCACACCTAACAAGTTTGGGCTCATTATTTAATTAATGTTCTATTAACAATTGCATTTTAGAAGTAACATTTTACTATTTCTACAATGCAATCAATTGTGGCTTGAATATTCTGTGCCTAATTTGGAAGCTGATGTGGTTTCACGCATGGGGAAGATTCCTTATGGAAAAGTTGGGGAATGGCCTGATATCTACTTTTAATACTGTTGAATAAAACAGCAAATTTGGAATATAGAATTTCTGAGAAAATAATTTTGTTCGCAAGATCTGAACTACTTCATCTTCACAAGAATTTCACCCCCATTTTACCCACCTTGGCATCTGATCTATTATCGGCAGAAACCAGAAGTCAATTCTACTAGACAGTATGTGCTTTAACACACAGGTTGAAAATATAAGCATTATCACAACGAATTCAAAACTCAAACCGAACTGTGGTCATTATAACTTACACCACTGGATGGCAATTTTTGGATATGGAAACTCGCGCTCCAATCCTGTGGAGTATTTTCCTTCCACTGTAGTTGGGATATTGTCTGAGGAAGTTATCACTTCCCTTTAAACAGTAGGTAGTTTTTCCAGAATCACAGCAGCAGTACTTTATCACAATTGAGATTGGAAAAAAAATGTCACTTACTCCTGCTATGGATTGGATGAAATCAGTCTTGCCACCAGTGCTGTGAAATAAAGGCAGGCAAGGAGAAGTCATTTTGCATTTGCTCCACGAGAGCAGCTTTTCCCAGACACAGCCCAGCTGACTCGTACAGCAAGCCTGATCACTAAAACTACTATGTCATACCTGAAGGGAGCAACCCCTGCTGGATAGGAGGAACGATGGGCTTTAAAAATGATCGATAATGAAAAAGGTCCAACGCAAATACCACAAGCTGTACTGCCATCAATAACATTTCTATAAAGTTAATCAGGACCTTACTATGAGCCAAAGCAGAAGACACTCTGCTTTTATCAAAGTTCTAATATATTTATAAAATATAATAATTAATCATTTCCAAAGCCCAAGCAAAAATCGTTGGGTTTTACTAAAAAGAAAGATCTCTGTAAAATAGGCAATTAATTACAAAGTTGTCTAGTTAAACTGTTTGCAGTTAAGTTACAGGAATGGATGTTACAGGTGTCAAACAAATGCCCCATGAATATTTCTGTCATAGCGTGATACAGCATGAAGACATGCCCTTTGGCCAGAGTCCATGCTGACCTTCAATCACCCAGTTACATTAATCTGGGAGGATTTTCTATGAATGACAACTTAACCTTCTCTTCATTTGGTTCTACTCCAAATTGCATTCAGAAAAGATCCCCCATTTATGTGCAATACATTCAAAGCAACCTAAAATGGACAGTGTAATAAAGCTTCAAGTGAACAAAAAGATACTTTACTCTTCAGTCTGAACTATTGTCTATTCTGCAGTAACTCTAAATACTTGTAAGTTCAGAACCTGTCCTTGACACTGAGTGTATAGATTCATCTACCTCATCCTAGTTCCTGTTTACCTTCGACTCTGCTGTAACCATACTGCACGGAGAATGATTAAAAAGAGCGACCACAGTTAACCAGTGCTGCAAACCATAACGTACTGCTTATCCTTTGTGAGCTAAACATTTTTATACCTGAAAATGAACTGAGTGGTTTAGTATACAGATCTGATTACTGGCAGTATGATTCAGCCTTTATCTTTACGGCATATTCAGTCAGTACCTTTCACAAGGGCCTTGAGAGCTGAGAATGCAATGCAGTGCTAAGAATACAGATATTTATATCACATTATGATCTAAATCTGGTTAAATTAAATCTATTCTCATTTTGCATTTCAGATACAAATTAAAAATGGTCTAAAATTTCAACAATAGGCTAGTGTCCATATCTCCGTGCTTGGGTTTCTACTTTCCATAATTTTGAACATTCTTGCCTGTTGTAACAGAAAAGTAGATGCAGTCCCTTCAGTCCACTGCAGAATCCAGTCTGTGTATTCTCTATGTTGAAGCAGGGGCGTCCATCGTTGATAGAATGCGCACAATCTCAGCCCTCTGAGTAGGGGAGATGTGTTGAGTCATGTGGACAATAGAATCCATGGCAACTTCAGGATTGGCCTGTACCAGACTGCAAAGATGGGGAAATCAAACCATTATTTCTGCAGTCTTAATTAATCATCTTCCAAATAACAGCATTACAACATTTGATCACGTGTTGGAGAAGAATATTTCATAAATCTATTACAACTAAATCAAATGAATAATTTCTCCATGATATAAAATGCAAGAAACACAGAAATCCAATTCTAAACAGTGGGATAACTCAAAGTTGGTTGCTTTTCAAAGGTTTAAGAATAGCCAGGAACTGGCCACATCTTTCAACACTTGCTCTTTGGCTGAGCTGCTAAAGTGACCAATAATATTTCTGCAACTGCAGGCTGCTTTTCACTATTTAAAGTCAGTCTAAATCAGATGTGGTAGTTGGACGGGTCACAAACAAGAATCAATTCAGTTTGGCAAATGGTGCTCTCTAAATTGTGACTTGATCTGACACTATCATCTCCTGCCCTTCCAGGTTTAGTGATTGCACCTGAGACAAGCAATGTCCCCCTCCCCTATAGCAGAAGGAAGTGATCAACAAGCACCTGAATGTGCATTAAAATGTGAAGCAAGAAAGTCTGAGGATGCTGTGATTGTAGTAAATGCACAACGTTGCTGGAGAAGTGGAGCAGGTTCTGCAGCATTGTAGAAGAAAAAACTGATTTTATTGTATATGCAATTGAAATGTTGTAAGTGTGGAGTTCTGTTTCCATGACCTAGTGTACTTAGGAATGTGCTTTGTGTGCAGAAGGTAAGAGTTGCCTGTTCTCCTATCCTAGTGTAAACCAGGACAGTCTCTCCGTGATCTCACGAAATAAAGCTCTCGAAGCAAACTCTCAATTTTCTTCCTGAGTTTTTCCAGAAAAGAGATTTTCCCATTGATAGGATTCCTAAAGAACCAAATTTAAATTGGAATTCTCGATTTCTCTAGCTGAAAGGGGGTGGGTGAAGCGAAAGAAGGGCAGCTACTGAAAGTTGCCAGAATAACAAGAAGGTAAAGGAGACCCCAAGGGAGGTGGAAAAGAGTTCACCGGTGAGCGCTCTTGTAAATAAAGGGCTATTGGTGTAACTGTTCTTTAATCCAAGGAAAGAACCATCAGCTGAGAAATGTGTGCACTCCCGTGGAGGAAGGGCCAGCCGTGAAGAAGAAAACACAGAAATGGTAAAAAGGAAATGACTGGAGGTAGGAGAGCTGGTGATCCCACTGGGATTGCCAGTCGACACATTGTTGAGAGAAGCAGGTTTGAAATTTGTAATGCCGTTCATAGGAAATCTGAACATAGTGGGGACTGAGATCACTGACGCCTTCATTGTTTCAGAGACTGTGCCTCTCCCTGGACTCCAGGCTCTGTGCAAGTTGGGAGCCACAAGGGATGTAGATGATCCACCAACTTAATAGACTGCTTGACACCTGTCTGCCCATTGATGCCCCCATCCTTTATTGCTGGCAGCAACACTTATATAGTGGAAATGAGGAGAGCTCTGCAGCAGGCAGGGGGGAGAAAGATAGCACAGCTGCAGTAAATCCTGTAGATGGGCTGAAATGCACATGATCCATTACACGTGGCAGGGTGATCAAAGTTATGTGTGGATGGATGAACCAGACTTTGGCAAGGAAGGAGTGGTGATGCAGCTTTCAGAAATGCAAAAGCAGATTAGATAAGAGGGCAGTTGTCCCATTGAACACTACTGACAACCCCCTGCAGGGGGTGCAGTAGGTCTCTGTGAGTTAACAATCAGATTAATCTGGAGGCATCACAAAATCATGGAATTCATGATTACTGAGGGAGGACGTTTATTAGAATTTTTAAAAAAAATTCTCATTGGAAACTGGATGCTATAATTATGTCAGTGTAATCGCCTCAGAACAGAGCAGCATTCAAAATGAAAGGGAGGCAGCTGTGTTCTTGCTCATGTGTTTGCACCGATATTCCTTCAGTCATTGTAAGTATGTGAAAACACATACATGCATAGCTGAAGAGTACGAGCCTGCTGAAGAAAGCTCCTATTTCTAGAACCATTGCAAGCCTCACCTCCGAATCTGTTTGAGAATGTAATCTCGACAAATGTACTTGATGTTCTCATCAATGACCGACCGAGCACCCTCCTCCTCTAACAGTTGCTTCTCCAGCCACTCCACCACATCCTTGTTGTCATCCCACAAATAGGCCTGGAAAAGAAACATGAAATAACTCGGGCTGCCAACATTAAACCATTTCAATTCAGCACCCCGTGCCGACACGTTTGTGCATGGCCTCATGGTCTGCCAAACTGAGGCCACCCACAAGTTGGAGAAGTAACACCACCTTTCCTGTCCTTCTCCCACCATTTTACTCGGGCACCTTCCTGCTTTTTTTAAACCCCAGAGTGATCTGGGTTCAAGTAAAACTCTGTTAAGGGAGGTCAAAATAAATGCAATTTATCTGGTCACAAGATGCTGGCAAGGCTTTGTCCACCCCAAAAAAATGTTTGCTCTTCCATTGCCAAAGGCAAACAAGAGTTGCACAGACTCATTCCACAGAGGCTTTTGGTGAACCAGAAGGGTTTTATGATCATTGCTCACCATCTCTTCTTTCTAATTTCAGAGTTACGACAGTATCCGGCACCTATGGGAATTGGCGACTGTCAGTTAAGTGTATTTTCCGGTTGCTTGAGACTTTGACAATGCATAATTAATACACTTGCATTAAGAATAAACAGTTTAAAAGATATAAAATACTTACACTGAACAAACTTCACTTGCATAAATATATAAATCTTAAAGCATTTTACTTAATTTTCAGTCATATTCTTTGAAATCATTTAACTCTTGCTGCATCTGCAGGTTACTCCCCCTCCACAGATACACCCAAAGTATGAATAATAACATTGTAGATAATTAATTTCCCCCAAGTTTACAGATAAAGCCTCTAATCAGGGATGAAGCGACACTTTGAGAGTCTCCACAATGGCGGGTGACGCCATTGGTGTTTCACACTTTATTCAAACTGCTGTTAAGACCAAGGCATCACTGGCTAAATATTTGCTCCCATCTTCAGCAAAGAATTATGAGATACTTCAGAGAATATTTACTTTTACAAATTTAAACACATTTTTATCTTTTATTCTTATTAAAAATTTTAAAAACTTATTTTGAATTATTTAAAACTTGACTTTTTTGCCAATTGCTTGAATTCAGGATACCAGGCTTTTTATTGTATTTGCAGAATCTCCAAGTAATGAGCTCTAAACTCATTTTTAATTTAATTTAGACATACACCACGGAACCATGCTGCCCAAATATCCCAATGAACCTGCAACCCACACACGTTTTTGAACAGTAGGAGGAAACCCACGCAGACACGGCGAGAAAATACAAATTCCTGATGGACAACGTGGGATTCCAACCCTGAATGCTGGTGCTTTATTGCCAAATAACCTTTGCTGTTAGTTTTATGAGAACATTATTCCTGAGAGCAACTGGATAAATGCAGAAGCAAGTATGCTGGCGAATGCCTTTTGATATAAAGCTCGCTTCCTGGAGTTGGCCCTCATCTATCACACAGGTACACCAAACTAAAACCGCTGAGGCTTCTACAACCTTAGGACAGAACCTTACACTTCATATGACTTTGAGCTGTCTCTGTAAACACAACTGGAAGAAAATTAAATACGTTGGGCGAATCAATTTGGCTTCGTTCCTTGGAGACCAAGTGAAGTTGGGGAGCTCTGCAGGAAAGGGTTGTTTCATTAGGAGACAGCCACGATGCAGAGTCAGTATGTGAGCATCAGAGCCAAGCGATGCTGCTGCAGCCAAAGCATCTGATTCAGCTCAAGCCAAAAAAAAAATGTCTTGAGGACTCCCACTTATTCCACCACTTAAATTCAAGCTGGCTCCAGAATGTGTGTCAACTCGGAAGGTGGGCAGATAATGTGTCAGTATCATCAACAATTGGATTCTTGAGTGAATCAAAGAAAGACGTCAGTTACGTTCTGGTTTCATTACATGACAACACATGCTGGAAATGCAGAATCTTTTCTAACAATGACCATGCATCAAAATTATCAATCCTTCCTGACAGATTTGCTTGGCTTTTACAGCTTTCATAGGAACTTAGGAAGTAGGAACAGGAGTAGGCCAAAAATAGCCCATCGAGCCTGCTCCGCCATTCAATACGATCATGGCTGATCTAATTTATGACCTAACTCCACCTATCTGCCATCTCCCCATATCCCCTAATTCATGTAAAAATTTATCTAACTGAACTTTAAATATGTTTAATGAAGTAGCTTCAACCACTTCCCTGGTTAGAGAATTCCAAACATTCACTACTCTCTGGGAAAAACTATTTTTCCTCATCTCTGTTCTAAATCTACTCCCCAGAATCTTGAGACTATCCTCTCGTTTTAGTTACCCCGGCCAGCTCAAAAAACCTTCCTACATCTATCCTATCCATACCCTTCATAATCCTCTATGTTTCTATAAGATCTCCTCTCATTCTTCTGAACTCGAGCGAATACAATCCTAGATGATTTAATCTTTCATCATAAGTCAACCCCTTCATCCCAGGGATCAACCTAGTAAACCTCAACTGGACACAGTACTCCAGGTGCAGTCTCACCAGTACCTTATACAGTTGCAACATTACCTCCCTACTCCTGAATTCAATTCCTCTAGCGATGAAGGCCAACATTACATTTGCCTTCTTAATAACCTGCTGCACCTGCAATCTAACTTTTGGCGATTCATGCACAAGCATTCCCAAGTCCCTCTGCACAACAGCACGCTGTAGTTTTTCACCCTTTAAATAATATTTAGCTCTTTTATTTTTCTTGCCAAAGTGGATCACCTCACACTTACTAACATTGTATTCCATCTGCCAGACCTTTGCCCACTCATCCAGCTTAACTATATCCCTCTGCAGACTCTCCACATCCTCATTACAATTTGCTCTTCCACTCAATTTGGTGTCATCCGCATACTTGGCAACACCACATTTTGTCCCCTCCTCCAAGTCATCAATATAAATGATGAACAGTTGTGGGCCTAACACTGACCCCTGCGGCACTCCACTTACTACTCTCTGCCTTCTGCAAGACAACCAATTTTCGATCCAGGCCAATATACTTCCCCGGACTCCACTTTCCTGTAACTTACTGATAAGTCTCTTGTGCGACACCTTATCAAACGCTTTCTGGAAATCCAAATATACAACATCAACCTGTTCCCCTCTATCCATTGCACCCATTATATCCTCAAAGAATCCTAACAAGTTTGTCAAACAAGATCTTCCCTTTCTAAAACCATGCTGCATCTGCCTGATTGAACCCTTACGTTCCAAAAGTTTCACTATTTCATCTTTAATGACGGCTTCAAGCATTTTTCTAACTACAGACATCAAGCTAATTGGCCGATAATTTCCAGTCTTCTGGGACCTGCCCAGCATCCAAGAAATTTTGGTATAGGACCACCAATGCATCAACTATAACTTCCGCCATTTCCTTCAGAACCCTTGGATGCATATCATCAGGACTAGGTGATTTGTCTGGCTTTAGTCCCATTAGTTTCTCCATCACTACTTCCTTTGTAACAACTATTTTATCAAGGCCCTCCCCAACATTCGCATCCTTCACTCTGCACTTGGGCATACTGGACATGTCTTTGACCGTGAAGACTGACACAAAATATTTGTTCAATGCCTTGGCCATTTCCTCATTTTTTGCTACCAGTTTTCCTTTCTCATCCTCCAAGGGTCCTATGTTAACTCTGGCCACCCTCTTCCGTTTTATATATTTATAAAATTTTTTGCTTTCTGTTTCTATATTTTGTGCCAATTTACTTTCATAATCCTTTTTCCCATTTCTTATTACCCGCTTTGTAACCCATTGTTGTCTCTTAAAGTTATCCGAATCTTCCAGTTTCCCACTGCTCTTTGCAGCTTTGTACACCTGCGCCTTCAATTTTATATTCTCCTTTATTTCCTTTGTTAACCACAGTTGATTTTTCCCTCCCTTGCTGCCCTTTTTCCTGACTGGAATATATTTTTGTTGAGCATTATAAAATATTTCTTTGAAAATCTTCCACTGTTCCTCAACTCTTTCATCAATTAGCCTGTGCTCCCAGTCCACTCTGCCCAATTCCTCCCTCATCCTATGGTAGTCACCCCTGTTTAAGCATAATATATTAGTTTTAGATCTAACTATTTCCCCTTCCATCTGAATGAGAAATTCAATCATACTATGATCGCTATTTCCCAGATGGTCTCTGACTATTACATCATTTACTCTACCTATCTCATTGCACAACACTAGATCCAGGAGAGCATTTTCTCTTGTGGGTTCCTTAACATGCTGCTCAAGAAAGCTATCGCAGATGCATTCTATGAAGTCCTCTTCCAGACTCCCATGACTATTGCCGTATCTTTATTACATGCCTCACTTATCTCTCTATTTATTTCCTGTGCCACTAAACTATTGTTATTTGGTGGGTGATAGATAACACCCACCAATAATTTTTTTCCCTTTGTTATTCTTTATCTCTACCCAAATGGACTCAACATTATGCTCTTTAGATCTTATATCATCCCTCACTACTGCCTGGAGTTCATCTTTGATTAAGAGTGCAACTCCACCTCCCTTACCATCCTGTCTATCTCTTTGCACCACCTGATACCCTTGAAAGTTTAATTCCCATTTAGGGTCATTTTGTTGCCATGTTTCCGTGATGGCTACCAAATCATAGGTATGGGTACCGATTTACGCCTCAAGTTCACTAATCTTATTTCTAATTCTGCGGGCATTCAGATAAAGTGCCCTTATGCTCTTTGTCCTTTTAATATCTAGTGACTTCTGTAACCTTTTGATTTTTCTGCCCACTATTTTTCTTTGTAATTTTCTTAACGCCATCATTGACCCGAAAACTCACTGCACCATCTGATTTTTTACTTTCTCCTCCCAACATTACTTTATCTTCCCTACCCTTTTCCCTATCACTCTGGTTCCCATACCCCTGCCGTATTAGTTTAAACCTTGCCCCACTGCTGTACCAAACATACTTGCCAAAATGTTGACACCTTTTGGATTTAGGTGCAACCCGTCCCTCTTGTAAAGATCATGCCTTCCCCAAAAGAGATCCCAATGATCCAAGAAGCCAAATCCTTGCCCTGTGCACCTCAGCCACACATTCATTTTCCTTATCCTTACATTCTTTTCATCACTTGCATTTGGAACAGGTAGTAATCCTGAGATCACCACCCTAGCATTCCTGTCTTTCACCTTTCGTCCCAGCTCACTATAATCCCTTTTCTTGTCAATGTCATTTGTACCCATATGTACCAAGACATCAGGCTGCTCTCCCTCTTCTCTCAGAATATTTTGGACCCGATTTGTGATATCCCTTGCACCAGGGAGGCAGCACACCATGCAGGTATACTTATCTGGCTCACAGAACCTCCTGTCTGTACCCCTGACAATGGAGTCGCCAATAACTACTGCATTTCTCCTTTTCCTTTTCTTTTGCATCACTCTGCCAGGCTCATTGCCATTGATCTGGTGCCCGTGGCCATCTTCTGTTTGGTCAACTCCCTCAACAGAATCCAACACAACATAACTGTTGCTGAGTGGGATAGTCACTGGTGAGCTCTCCGTTTTTCTCGCTTTTTTCTTTCCCCTCCCTGACGGTTTCCCACTTACCTGACACAGATTCTGGAGTATTTATTGCCCTGAAAGTTGAGTCGATTAACTCCTCACTCTCCCTTACAAGCCGCAGGTCATCAATCTGCAACTCCATATCCCTAATTCGGTCCCTTAGTAACTGCACCTCGGCACACCTGGTGCAGATGTGGCCATTTGGGAGGGTGGAGGTCACCCATTGTTCCCACATCTGACACCCAGTACAGAGCACTAACCCCTATTGGCATGACTCTGAATACGAAGGCAAATAACTCAGCTTACCTTTTCTCCTTGCCTGCTTTCGTCGAAGCCTGATGAGCCAAAGCCAGGAAGTCTCACTCCTTCACTCACTCACTGAGCCGTTCCTCGATGGCCGCTCCGTCCCCTTTCACTCCTTTTATTGGCCCCTTGACCAATTAACCCCGTCACTTTCAGCAAGCTCCTCCGACTCCCAGCCGAACCAAAGATTCCTTGTATCTTTGGTTCAGTTTCACAACAGATAAGCTAATCGGTGTGATGCTCAATTTCAGAGCTGATACAGAAAGGTGAACTTCCTCCCCAACATTAACACTTGGTTACTCGTGACACAGCCCTCTTCATACACGATCTGCAACTTTGTTGTGGACCCCATCACCATTCCCAGAGGCAGATGCAGTACGACTACAATCCAACTTAATGATGCCCCCCACCCCCCACCCTGCGGCACAAGTGTGGGCAATGCTTCATTTCACAGGCTGCAGGGATGTTTTCAATCAAATTGCCCATTTCATTTCGAGCAGCTATATTTTGTAAGGAGCTGAAGAGATTTGGTATATTACCAAAGACTCTTGTAGATTTCTACAGGTGTACCATGGAGAGCATTCTGACTGGTTACATCACTGTATGGTTTGGAGGTGCCAATATACAGGACAGGAGAAGGTTACAGAGGGTTGCAAACTTAGCCAGTGCCATCATGGGCATCAGTCTACACTCTATTGAGGCAGTGTCTCAGGAAAGCGACCTCTGTTATCAAGAATCCTCACCATCCAGTCCATGCTTTCTGATCACTGCTACCATCAGGCACAGGAGCCTGAAGATGAAAACAAGCTCCTTCCCCTCTGCCAACATATTTCTGAATGGGCGATGAACCACAGGGACTAAATATTTATTTTTATAAATCGTGTATCTAAGGATATGTGATTTATGCCATTTTTTGCACTGGTAATGCACAGTAGAGCTGCCGCAAAATAACAAATTTCATGACACGTTTATGTCAATAAAGCTGATTCTAATTTTGCAGTAAATGGGGGACAAAATGGTGAAAAGTATTTAATCATACTTCCACTTGTCTATTGGAGTTTCTATGGCCTTTTGCCTTGGAGATTATGTAGATTAGAAATCAATTTTAACATAGCATTCTCTTTTGGGAGATTTGTGTGAACAGGACAAGTAATAATGTATCTGCTAAACCAATTAGGCTGAAGAATTCTTATAGAGACTGAGGAATTTGATGCTAAATTTTACATAGTAGTCGGCAAGAAAGACAAATCTATGAAAAAAAAAGGATAGGAAGAAAAGGTAACTTGATATTTTCAGAAAAAAATGATCTTGAACATTTACAATGAATATAGCAGCTTAACTTTTTCTAGCACTGATTAGCAGATATCCACATACAGCGATTTCATTCCACTTACTTCAACAAGGCCTTTAGCTAGGTAACATGCGACAGAGAGAGTAACTTCATGATAGCTCTGTTCATGTATTTGCCAAAGGTTGTCTGATTTGCCCTTTAGCGAGCGCTGATACTTCCAATTTGAATTTCCCGCAAGATCCAGACGTTTCAAAACAAATGTATGGTGTCCTGGAGTCACCTTTCATTGGGTTAGTGAAAGGGATCAGGGCAGAATGCCTCGGCTTCAGACCTGGACACTAATGACAGAGTACACACAATTTGGAAGGGGTGGTATGAAGAGGCACATTTTAAAAATCCAGTCTCATTTTCAACACGCATCAGGATCCCTGATGCTCACGTGAGCAAAGTCGAGAAAAAGTGCCAAGTAATTTTAAGCCACAAAAGCACCATCCAATGATCACCTCCAATCAGACTGAATTGTACCATCTACACTTGAAAGTCACCACAGTCATACAGTCACATGGTGTTGCACCACAGGCCCTGTGGCCCAACTTGCCCAAGGCTACTAAGATGCTGTCCCAATTGCCTGCATTTGATTCATCTCCCAAGCCTTTCCTATCTATATTTCTGCACCCACTTTTATAGCTTTCTCTGACACTTCTCAGTAACTTGGATAGCCACAAAAATAAAGAACCATTCAGAGGATGGGGAACCATGTTGGGCAAGTGTCAGCGGTGTGTTTCTATGTATACTCCTCTTGGTGGATAGGCACAGTTTCAACAACTCTCAGGAAAGTTGACTATCCAAGACAAAGTAGTACTTATTTGGCACATTAACAACCACCCTAAATATTCATTGCCTGCATCACCAGTGCATGAGGCTGCAATGTGGATCATCTACAAAATGCAAAGCAATTCATTGCCAAGGTTACGCTGATAACATCTCCGAAATCTGCTGGCTATGGCCCCATCAGGACTCTACTCAAAGTTTATAGGCCTCCTTCCCTGTGAAGCAGTCAAGTTTAGCTGTAAAACACACGATTCTGTTGACACCATGGCAAAGTGGAAAAAAAAATGCTGGAGAAACTCAGCAAGTCAAACAGTGCCTTTATGTAGCAACGGTAAAGATAGATCACCAACGTTTCGTGCTTGAGCCCTTAGTCAAAGTGTGGGGAAACACGAGAGATGTCCGAACAAAAGGGGGGAAAGGGGGTGGCGAGGGTGGGAGATGATAGATGGAGGGGGGAGCAGTCTAGGTTAGGTGGCGAGAGAAATTAAGTTGGAACAGGAATAACTAGTTAAAGGGGATGGGGGGTGAGGGGAAAGCAAGCTGATTAGTGGAATGCAATGAACTCGATGTTCATTCCCTGGGGTTGGAGAGTGCCCAGACGAAAAATGAGGTGTTGTTCCTCTAATATGCGGTGGTCAGGGTATGAAAGGCTATGGAGAGACATGTGAGGTTGAGAGTCTGACTCAGAATTGAAATGATTGGCTACGGGGACGTCGCATGTGTTGAGGATGGAGAGGAGGTACTGGGCGAAGCGATCTCCTAATCTGCGACTGGTTGTTCTGAGGTAGAGAAGGCCACAGAGGGTGCACCAGATGGAATAAATGAGTTTTTTGGAGGTACAGATGAAGTGTTGCTTCACCTGAAAGGTCTGTTTGGGATCTCGGACCATGATGAGGGAGATGTGGGTGCAGGTAATACACCTCCTATGACCAGAGTGGAAGGTGCCGGGGGTGGGAAAGAGTACACAAGGGAGTCTCGGAAGTAGTGGTCCCTACGGAAGGCTGAGAGGGGAGAAGGAAAAACATGTCCTGTAGGAAATTCGCCAGATAATGTGTTGGATTCGGAGGCTGGTGGGGTGGTAGGTGAGGACAAGGAGAGCCAAGTTTAGCTGATTGATTCTGTACTTCCAAATACATAAAAAACATGCAAAGGTTTTTTTCCCCCGGTCTATGGCCCCTCCTTAAATGTGCTGTGGCCCATCTGTTTGGGTGGGGGAGGGGGGTGAGTGACACTGCCCTTGTTGAAAATGGCTGCTATACACCAATGAGGACAAAGCAGAAGACATGAACACTCCTACCTGTAGCATACAGGACCCCCATCAGCTCAGACACAATGATTTGGAAATGTATCAACGGGCCTTTGATGTCACTGGATCTAAATGATGGAACTTCTTGCCC